>NC_133388.1:46489829-46803877 GCF_047511655.1 Castor canadensis
TTAGTATGTAAAGAGGAAAATGTCTAGGTATGGTGGTCCACATACAATACCAGCAGTTGGGGCACTGGGAGGCACAGGCAGGAGAATTTCAAGTGGAGGCCAGCCTGGGCTTCATGAGACCCAGTCTCTAAAAAAAATCCAGAGGTGGAGGGGTAAGTTAGATCATGATAAAATTTTAAACTTTCATAGTGGAAAATCAATACATTCTGGGTAGATCAGATAAAACTTGAACAGGAAAAATATATTAAATTAGTAAAAGAAAGTATAAATGGGTGATTTGGGGAAAAGAACTATATACTGGGAAGTATAGGGGATGGTTGAATGAAGAAGAGTTAAGTTTTAACATTAAGGGTTTTTTCCTGTGACACTGGGGCTTGAACTCAGGGCCTTCACATTGATCCACTCCATCAGCCTATTTTTGTGAAAAGTTTTTTCCAGATAGGATCTCATGGAACTATTTGCCCAGGCTGGCTTTGAACCTCGATCAGCCTGATCTCTGCCTCCTAAGTAACTAGGATTCCAGGCATGAACCACCAGTGCCCAGCAAACTTGTTTTATTCTCAATTTTCTTTTTTGAGCCAGGGTCTTTCTTTTTTTCCCATGCTGACCTAAAGCTTCTGATCTTCCTCCCTCTGCGTCCTGCATGCTGAGATTAAACCTGTACCACTAGGCCTAGCCAAATTAAATTAAATTAACCTATTTACTCACCCATTCATTCTTTTTTTTTTTTTTTTTAGGGACAGGATCTTCCTATGAGCCCAGACTGGCCTAGAATCAGACCCTGTAGCCTCAGCCTCCAGAGTGCTGGATTAATGCCATGGGCCATCATGTTAGTCCTATTCAAAGTCTTATATTATGTGAGTGGGATATTTTCTAACAAAAATTAGATGATTTTAAAAGAAGTCTATTTTAACATAGATGTTTCAAGATGTGGTTGATATCGATATTTTAAGATGTAGTTACTAAAGAACTCATATTAGAATATGCTCCTGGTCATTAGGTCTTTACTTTTAAAATTCACTATTAAATCTCTTCCCATATCATAGACACCTACTAAAAATAGTAAACAAAACCAAAACTCCCTGTAAGTGCAAAGACCTGAGCTCAAACCTCAGTCCCACAAAACAAACAAACAAACCCCTTAGGTATTTAGATGAACAAGGAATTTACCCAACAAAAAGATACTTTGAAAATAACTAGACAGAAACACTAACAATTATTAGCAAGTGTTACAAAGTAATATTAATGAATATTTGATCTTTCAGTAAAGGAAATCATTCAAAGAAATGTCCTTTGATCCATTAAAACCATTTCCAACACTTTGCTGAGATAAGTCACAGATCCTGTATGTAATCTCTATCACACGATATGCACATTTAGTCAGAAAATCTAAACTATATGTACACAGCATGTATGTATCCAGACCCCGAATAAAGAAAGATTCACTGTAGTCATTTGGCATGGCCGCACACTTCTGTAATCCCAACACTTCCATGCTGGAGGCAAGAGGATCCTGAGCTACAGGCCAGCCTGGGCTGCATAGTGACACCTGTCTCAAAAAATTAAAAAAAATAGGGAATTCCAAGATGGTGGCTAGAGGTAGGAAGCAGAAAGCGACCCTCCTATAGTGAAATCTTGGAGAGACGCTGGAGACACACTTTGCAGGCATAATCACCGAGAAAAGGCATAACTTTGACTCCTCCACATCTCCAGCTGGCGCAGAGAATCTCCACTTCACGTTAAACAGAGAACCTAGGAGGGCCCCCGGGGCCGCCAGTGGCCGGCGCCCATACGGCCTGGGAAGACGCGGACCAGGTGAGCTTCACGGTACCGCAGTAGCCCCACAGACAAGCCTGGGCCAGAGCAGCATAGCCCCCTGGACAGACTGACCTCCACCCGGGAAAAAAAGAGAAACTGAGTACTAAGCAATAAGAACAGTTAAGACACACTGGAAAGAGGGTGGGGCGCCCTGAGCGCTGAAGATTGGGGGAAGGGAATCCTTCCTGGGACTGTAAATAAACGAGCCGGGCGGGCCGGAGAGGCTCTGGGGGGAGCGGGGCGCGCCCAGCAACCAGGAGCGGGGACGCTTGTGAGAGGAGGGAAGACCCACTTCCCACGTGAACTGTAAATAAACACACAGGCCTGACAACGCGGGGCAGTGTCACCTTTCCCAGTGCTTGGAAAGGGAAAAGCCTGTAGCAGAGGCTCCCGCACAGGAGAACTCTGAACAAACAAAGCCTGTGGGACCAGGTGAGTGCTAGCTCACCCCAGAGATCTGCATAAATAACGCCGCCAGCTACAGGCGGAGAGCAGCAGGCAGGCCACAGTTGCAGATACCACTCTCAGAACTGCCTCCAGATGCTTTTTTTTCTTTTTCTCCCTACCTTTGATGAGAGAACAACCGAATTACACCTGCAAGCCAAAAAACTTACTGAAACTGTATTGCATTTGAACTGGGGACACTTGGTGGGGCTTTTTTTTTTTTTTATCTTCTGTGTGTGTGTGAGTGTAGTTTTGTTCTACTTTATGCATCCCCTTTGATGAGACAACTACAGAACAACATCTGAGGCACCAACTCCAGGACTGGAGATTGAGATGGACATCCAAATTATTAAGACTGAAATTGCATTGCATATAAACTTGGAAGTTTTTTGTTTGTTTTTTTTTTTAAATTTTCTATTTTCCATTTTATTTTAATTCATTTTTATATATAGATATTACTTTCATATACTTATTTTTTATTTTTTTATCTTTGATTTTCAATCCTCTCTCTGTCTCTCTATTGTCTGTTCAGCTTACTGTCGATTAGCACACTAACACTCCCTGTTTATACCTTTGAAACTCTCTTGTCTGATACCTTGTTCTGCTTTCTCCCTCTTGTCTGTATATTTGTTTTCCCCTTTTCTTTAACTTCTTGCTTTCCATCTCAGCTCACCCTTCCATTCTCAATATTACCATTGTTATTATTACAAGCTAGAAAATACTTAATTACACACAGTACAGGGACAGTAACAACACCAAGGACAATGACAGGAAGACAGAAAAAACAAGGAAACCAGTTTCCCCACAGCAAAAAATTAGTACAGGAACCAGAGGGGAATGAAGAGAACAGAAACTCAGATCCAGACTCCAACAAAATGAAGATAAACTATGCCAAAGGACCCAATGAAGCCCACAAGAATAATTTAAAAGAAGACATACTACAAGTACTCAATGAGAATTTTATAGAGATGATACTGGATAGGGTCAACCAAAATGTACAGGAGACACTCAAGAAATTCCAAGACAATAAATTTAGAGAATTTGAAAAAGCAAAAGAAGAAATAAAGGAAACCATAGAAGCACTGTATAAACACCAAAGTGAAAGAGAGAACACAATGAATAAATGGATAAATGAACTCAGGACAAAAATAGACAACAATAAAGAAGAAAACAGCCAGGATATGGAAAACCTCAGAAAAAAGAACGAAACAGAACTGCAAAACAAAATGGAAGGCCAATCCAGCAGAATAGAACAAACAGAAGACAGAATCTCAGAACTTGAAGATGAAATGGTAATTAAAGGAAAAACTGAAGAACTATTAATTAAACAACTCAAGACCTGTGAAAAGAAAATGCAAGAACTCACTGACTCCATCAAAAGACCAAACTTGAGAATCATGGGCATCGAAGAAGGAGAAGAGGTGCAAGCGAAGGGAATGCGTAATATATTCAACAAAATAATAACAGAAAATTTCCCAAATCTAGAGAAAGATATTCCCATACAAATGCAAGAGGCCTCCAGGACACCAAACAGACCAGATCAAAATAGAACTACTCCACGACATATCATCATTAAAACAAGTTCAGAAACTAAGGAAAGAATATTGAAGGCTGTAAGAGAGAAAAAACAAGTAACATACAAAGGTAAACCCATCAAAATCACAGCAGACTTCTCAACAGAAACATTAAAAGCAAGAAGAGCGTGGGGTGAGATCTTCCGGGCACTGAATGAAAATAACTTCAACCCCAGGATACTCTACCCAGCAAAGCTATCATTCAAAATAGATGGAGCAATAAAAGTCTTCCATGATAAGCAGAAACTAAAACAATATGTGACCACAAAGCCACCATTACAAAAGATTCTGCAAGGGATCCTGCACACAGAAAGTGACACCCAACTTAACCATGAAAAGGCAGGCAGCACCAAACCACAGGATAACAAAAAGCAAGACAGAAGAGAGTAACATCAAGTTAGGTACATACAATCAAACCTTCAAACAACTAAGAAAACTAAATGGCAGGAATCACCACATACCTATCAGTACTAATGCTTAATGTAAATGGACTTAAATCAACCATCAAAAGACACCGTTTGACAAAATGGATTAAAAAAGAAGATCCAACAATTTGTTGCTTACAGGAGACTCATCTCACCGACAGAAATAAGCATATGCTTAGGATGAAAGGCTGGAAGAAGATTTACCAAGCCAATGGCCCCCGAAAACAAGCAGGAGTAGCAATACTTATCTCTGACAAAGTAGACTTCAAACCTACATTGATCAAACGAGATAAAGAAGGACATTCCATACTAATAAAAGGGGAAATAGACCAAAAGGAAATAATAATCATCAATCTGTACGCACCCAATATCAACACACCCAATTTCATCAAACATACCCTGAAAGACCTAAAAGCATATATAAACGCCAACACAGTGGTTGTGGGAGACTTTAACACTCCATTATCATCAATAGATAGGTCATCCAAACAAAAACTCAATAAAGAAATCCAAGATCTAAAATATGCAATAGATCAAGTGGACCTAGTAGATGTCTACAGAACATTTCATCCAACTTCTACACAATATACATTCTTCTCAGCAGCCCATGGAACCTTCTCCAAAATAGATCATATCCTAGGGCACAAAGCAAGCCTCAGCAAATACAAGAAAATAGAAATAATACCATGCATACTATCTGATCACAATGCAGTAAAAGTAGAACTCAACAACAAAAGTAAAGACAAAAAACATGCAGACAGCTGGAAACTAAATAACTCATTACTTAATGAAGAATGGATCATCGATGCAATAAAAGAGGAAATTAAAATGTTCCTGGAAGTCAATGAAAATGAAAACACAACCTACCGGAACCTATGGGACACAGCTAAGGCAGTCTTGAGAGGAAAGTTTATAGCCATGAGTGCATATATTAAAAAGATTGAAAGATCCCAAATCAATGACCTAATGATACATCTCAAACTCCTAGAAAAACAAGAACAAGCAAATCCCAAAACAAATAGAAGGAGAGAAATAATAAAAATAAGAGCTGAAATCAACGAAATAGAAACCAAAAAAACCATACAAAGAATTAATGAAACAAAAAGTTGGTTCTTTGAAAAAATAAACAAGATTGATAGACCCCTGACAAACCTGACTAAAATGAGGAGAGAAAAAACCCAAATTAGTAGAATTAGGAATGCAAAAGGGGAGATAACAACAAACACCATGGAAGTCCAGGAAATCATCAGAGACTACTTTGAGAACCTATATTCAAATAAATTTGAAAATCTAAAAGAAATGGACAGATTTCTAGATACATATGATCATCCAAAACTGAACCAAGAGGAAATTAATCACTTGAATAGACCTATAACACAAAATGAAATTGAAGCAGCAATCAAGAGTCTCCCCAAAAAAGAAAAGTCCAGGACCTCATGGATTCTCTGCTGAATTCTATCAGACCTTTAAAGAAGAACTGATACCAACCCTCCTTAAACTGTTCCATGAAATAGAAAGGGAAGGAAAACTGCCAAACACATTTTATGAAGCCAGTATTACACTTATCCCAAAACCAGGCAAAGACACCTCCAAAAAGGAGAACTATAGGCCAATTTCCTTAATGAACATTGATGCAAAAATCCTCAACAAAATAATGGCAAATCGATTTCAGCAACACATCAAAAAGATTATTCACCACGACCAGGTAGGCTTCATCCCAGGGATGCAGGGGTGGTTCAACATACGAAAATCAATAAACGTAATAAACCACATTAACAGAAGCACAGACAAAAACCACTTGATCATCTCAATAGATGCAGAAAAAGCCTTTGATAAGATCCAACATCATTTCATGATAAAAGCTCTAAGAAAACTAGGAATAGAAGGAAAGTTCCTCAACATTATAAAAGCTATATATGACAAACCTACAGCCAGCATTATACTTAACAGAGAAAAATTAAAACCGTTCCCTCTAAAATCAGGAACCAGACAAGGATGCCCACTATCTCCACTCCTATTCAACATAGTACTGGAATTCCTAGCCAGAGCAATTAGGCAAGAAGAAGGAATAAAAGGAATACAAATAGGTAAAGAAACTGTCAAAATATCCCTATTTGCAGATGACATGATCCTATACCTTAAAGACCCAAAAAACTCTACTCAGAAGCTTCTAGACATCATCAATAGCTATAGCAAGGTAGCAGGATATAAAATCAACATAGAAAAATCATTAGCATTTCTATACACTAACAATGAGCAAACGGAAAAAGAATGTATGAAAACAATTCCATTTACAATAGCCTCAAACAAAATCAAATACCTAGGTGTAAACCTAACAAAAGATGTGAAAGACCTCTACAAGGAAAACTATAAACTTCTGAAGAAAGAGATTGAGGAAGACTATAGAAAGTGGAGAGATCGCCCATGCTCATGGATTGGTAGAATCAACATAGTAAAAATGTCGATACTCCCCAAAGTAATCTACATGTTTAATGCAATTCCCATCAAAATTCCAATGACATTCATTAAAGAGATTGAAAAATCTACCATTAAATTTATATGGAAACACAAGAGGCCACGAATAGCCAAGGCAATACTCAGTCAAAAGAACAATGCAGGAGGTATCACAATACCTGACTTCAAACTATATTACAAAGCAATAACAATAAAAACAGCATGGTACTGGCACAAAAACAGACATGAAGACCAGTGGAACAGAATAGAAGATCCAGATATGAAGCCACACAACTATGAGCAACTTATCTTTGACAAAGGAGCTAAAAATATACGATGGAGAAATAGCAGCCTCTTCAACAAAAACTGCTGGGAAAACTGGTTAGCAGTCTGCAAAAAACTGAAACTAGATCCATGTATATTACCCTATACCAAGATTAACTCAAAATGGATCAAGGGTCTTAATATCAGACCCCAAACTCTTAAGTTGATACAAGAAAGAATAGGAAATACTCTGGAGTTAGTAGGTACAGGTAAGAACTTTCTCAATGAAACCCCAGCAGCACAGCAACTAAGAGATAGCATAGATAAATGGGACCTCATAAAACTAAAAAGCTTCTGTTCATCAAAAGGAGTGGTCTCTAAACTGAAGAGAACACCCACAGAGTGGGAGAAAATATTTGCCAATTATACATCAGACAAAGGACTGATAACCAGAATATACAGGGAACTTAAAAAACTAAATTCTCCCAAAACTAATGAACCAATAAAGAAATGGGCATGTGAACTAAACAGAACTTTCTCAAAAGAAGAAATTCAAATGGCCAGAAAACACATGAAAAAATGCTCACCATCTCTAGCAATAAAGGAAATGCAAATTAAAACCATACTAAGGAAATGCAAATTACCCCTGTTAGAATAGCCATCATCAGCAACACCACCAACAACAGGTGTTGGCGAGGATGCGGGGAAAAAGGAACCCTCTTACACTGTTGGTGGGAATGTAGACTAGTACAACCACTCTGGAAAAAAATTTGGAGGCTACTTAAAAAGCTGGACATCGATCTACCATTTGATCCAGCAATACCACTCTTGGGGATATACCCAAAAGACTGTTACTCCAGAGGCACCTGCACATCCATGTTTATTGCGGCACTATTCACAATAGCCAAGTTATGGAAACAGCCAAGGTGCCCCAGCACTGACGAATGGATTAAGAAAATGTGGTATCTATACACAATGGAATTCTATGCAGCCATGAAGAAGAACGAAATGTTATCATTCGCTGGTAAATGGATGGAACTGGAGAACATCATTGTGAGTGAGGTTAGCCTGGCCCAAAAGACCAAAAATCATATGTTCTCCCTCATATGTGGACATTAGATCAAGGGCAAACACAACAAGGGGATTGGACTATGAGCACATGATAAAAGCGAGAGCACACAAGGGAGGGGTGAGGATAGGTAAGACACCTAAAAAACTAGCTAGCATTTGTTGCCCTTAATGCAGAGAAACTAAAGCAGATACCTTAAAGCAACTGAGGCCAATAGGAGAAGGGGACCAGGAACTAGAGAAAAGGTTAGATCAAAAAGAATTAACCTAGAAGGTAACACCCATGCACAGGAAATCAATGTGAGTCAATGCCCTGTATAGCTATCCTTATCTCAACCAGCAAAACCCCTTGTTCCTTCCTATTATTGCTTATACTCTCTCTACAACAAAATTAGAGATAAGGGCAAAATAGTTTCTGCTGGGTATTGAGGGGGGGGAGCGGGAGGGGGTGGAGTGGGTGGTAAGGGAGGGGGTGGGGGCAGGGGGGAGAAATGAACCAAGCCTTGTATGCACATATGAATAATAAAAGAAAAATGAAAAAAAAAATTTAAAAAAATATATAGCCCTCAACCACATAGGCTTAACAGAGGGTGAAATGTTTCAGGAATTAGTGAATTCTTTCATCTTTTGTTCTCATTTTTCACTTATGGGAAATATTTACTTATCTATGAACTCTAGTTATTGTCCAAAGAAATGTTCCTTCAGTTCTTTTCAACTTTTAGGTACTAAATTTCCATCTGACTTATTAATTGCATCCATTTCTCTGTTCCATTTGGTTATTTTTTAGTTTTTGGCTGTCATGGGGTTTGAAATCAGGGCTTCATGCTTGCTTTGCAGGCACTTTACTACCTGAGCCACTCCACCAGCCCTCCCCACTCTGTTTGGTTTTCTTTTATCTTTGTTTTTCTTTTGTGTAAATGTTTCTTTTTTACACATAAGTATATAGTAGTTGAATTTTTCAGCTTTCGCTATTTGCAACTATTCTAAGCTACTATTTCTTTGTATAAAAAGCATTATTACAACACTAGTGGAAATTACAATGTAAGAAAGCTTACACAGTCAAAGCCAGAAACTTTTAAAAAACTGTTTTCTTATGATTTCACAGCACCATAAAAAATGAATGTTTGTCACCATATAGAAAAATCTAGTAAAAATTTCAGTTAACACATTTATTGCATTTCTCAGACAGATCCTAAGGGAAGAGTCCTTTCCAGCCTTTAATGACTTGCAAAAGAAAGCAAGAATAAGTGGGTGAATTTTATACTTAAATTTGCATGAGTTCTACTTTCTTAACATCACAAAATAAACATTTAGGGAAGAAAAAGGATGAATCAGACCACTGGTCCTGTGTTGTGAAGAATGTGAAATCTGACCACCCTTTAAACAAGTAGCATCTGTTGGGACTCATCTGTAATGTTCCAGGGAACATCCAACAATTCATAGTGGTGAGCAGCTAACATGCAACTTTCTTTTCTTCATTCTTGCTAATTTTTTCCTTTCTTTCTCAATATTTTGATTTATAATCCAAGGACATTAGTTAACAATCCAAGGATACCATCATTGTTGAAAATCTTTTTTTCCCAGGTACTCATGTTATTCATCTTTATCTTAACAAAATTTCCATGAGGAAAATATTGCCAGCCTTGTTTTACAGAGTAGGAATCAAGGCTCAGAAAAGATTAAATCACTTGCTTAAAGCCACATGGATTATCACCAGCAAGGTTAATACTTAATGCTGAGTCTGTGGAGCCAAAGCCCATAGTCTGTCTACACTAATTTGATTTTCACCACAATCTTGTGAAGTAGAAACTGATATTGTCTGTGCATTACAATGAATTTGAGAACAGAATTTGAGCACCTTCAGGACTAGAGCTCACGTTGTATGGTACTCAGCTGCGCTTGCTGTCACAGAATACCTAAAATAATCAATGTAAAAGGGGGAAAGCTTTATTTGGGCTCATGCTTTCAGAGGTTTCAGTCCCTAGTCCTCGGCCCTGTTGATTTGGACCTGAGATGGCACAGTACATGGCAGGAGCGCATGCAGAGGACACCTGTTCCCCTCATGGTCACTGGGAAGCAAAGAGACAGAGGAAAGGGCCAGGGTCCCCATATCTGCTTCAGTGGCACCCTCCCCGGTGACCTGACTTCCTCCCACCAGGCCCCACCCCATAAAGTTTCTACCACCTCCCGGGAGCTCCCCAGGCTGGGGACCAAACCTTCAACACTTGGGCCTTAGGAGGACTCAAGAGCCAAACTATAGCAGTAAGTCAACTCAAACTCCAATCTCAACCTTTATGTGTCCAATATTCTGTGAATGAATGAAGATTCCTGTTGCTCCTTTTCGCTATTCAGTTTCAAGATTTCAGGATCCATTTCATTGTGTCTACAGGGGAATTCCATCAGATGAGGACCATCAGGAACACACCTGAAGTTCAGCAAAGTTTGAGTGGCTGCTTGCTGGGCTATGAGAGTATCCCACCATCCTGCAGAATCCTGAGGGGCCGGGAGATCTGGACAACAGATGTTGGGGAGGGTGTCACAGCATCTGGACTTGTGCTGAATGATGCTGAGGGACCAGGGGAAGCAGGGTCAGCTCTGGATGAGTATTGTCATGAAGCAGGGGCAGGTTGACTCTGGAGCTGACAGAACAAGCAGAGCTGGGGACATCAGAGGAAAGAACAGTGAACATTGAAAAGGAGAGAGGATGCAAAGCCCAAGGAGAAACACTGTTCACCTGAATTTGGCCTCTCGCCTTAGAAACATTTTAAAGGTTCTCTTAGAACATGTAGCCTTATCACCTGTTTCCCTAGAAACTCCAATTTTTTTGTCTTTTAAAAAAATTTTTTTTTATTCATTTATTCACATGTGCATACATTGTTTAGGTCATTTCTCCACCCTCCCCCCTTCCTATATCCTCTCTCCCCCTCCACCGCTCAGTTCCAGGCTGGGCCTGTGGGGGATATTTCACATACAAATCATAACATTCTACCCCTGGCATCAAAAGGCTCATAGCTAGTCCAGGTTAAAGAATCCTCAAAGTCTGAACAATTCCAACACTGTTCAAAATTTCAAGTCCAAAGACTCCTCTGAGTCTCAAGGCAAACTGTTAGCTGTGAGCCCCTGTAAAAATAAAATGGAAAAACTAAGTTACATACTTCCAAGATATAATGGTACAGAATGCACATTCCCTCTCCAAAACAGAGGACTAGGAGAATAGCAAGGAAGAATCTGACCAAAGTGGGACAGGAATTCAGCAGAGCAAACATTAAATCCTGGTGGCCCATATCTAACATCAGGGAATGTAGTAGCAGGATGTGATCTTCCAAGGTCTTGGCTAGCACCACCTATATGGTCTTGTCAGCAGCAGCCCTCAGGGCCTGTCTCTTGAGCTGCTCCACTTGTTGCCTGCAGCTTTCCTCAGCAGACATTTCACACTCCTAGCACCTCCAACTTCCTTGAGTCTCCATTGAAATTTAGGCTTCTCCCACACAACTTCATGTCTTACCTTCTCAGGGCTACATAAAGGGACTCCAACCCTGTCTCACATTGCCTGGCCTCTCAGGCTTTCCTTTGAAATCTGGGTGGAAGCCTCCAGGATCCTGTAACTCTCATTCAGTACGCTTGCAGAACCAGCATCACATAGATAATGCCAAGGTTGGCTGTCAGCTCAAGCAGTAGCTGGGCCCCTTTGGACCATGGTACAGTGGCCTCTGAGTGCCCGGTGGTTCAACTGGGAAAACACTTCCCTAGGCTGCCTAGTGCACGTAGAGTACCCCAACACTCTGGTCTAAAGGAAAGTCTTTCAAACAGCTTTACATGCTTGACTGTGCAATGACTGGGGTCTCACTGTTTCCTGGGGCCCCAGGCATCTTTCCTACTGCCCCACTGAAAAGTACTTGGTGGTTTCTCCTCCTCTTCCTCCTCCTTCACATGTGGTGTGGGGTTTGAACTCAGGGCCTTGTGCTCACCAGGCAGGTGCTCTACCACTTTAGCCACACCCTCAGTCCTTTTTGGCTTTAGATATTTTTTGAATAGGGTCTTGCATTTATGCTTGGGTGGACCTGGACCTTGATTCTCCTATTTACTCTTCCTATGTAGCTGGGATGACAGGCATGTGCCACCACGTCCAGCTTTTATTGATTTAGATGACATCTCATGAGCTTTTTGTTCTGTCTGTCCTTGAACTGTGATCCTCCCCATCTCTGCTTCCCAAGTAAGATTACAGGGATGAGCCACCACACCTGGCATTGGTTTCTTTTTAATGGCATTAATCTCTTTAAGAACCTCAATTTCCTTGGCCCCAACATTACACATGCTTCTTTTCTGACCAAATTGCTCGATTGAAAAATCTTTTTCTCTGCTTTTTGTTCCAAATTGTCACTTAAATCTGGCTAAAAGCAGCTGGCAAAAACACCACAACCTGAATGCTGGGATACCTTAAAATCTTCTCTACCAGATTAATTAGTACATCACCTTTAAACTCAGCCTCCCACAAAGTCTAGGACATGAACAATAGGTAGACAAGTTCTTTGCCACTATGTAACATGAAAGGTTTCTAGTCCAGTTCTCTGAAGAGTCCTTCCTCAGTCCCATCTGAAACTTCATGAGCATAGTACTTACTACCCACATTGCTATCAGCCTTCTGATCTGAGCTCCCACCAGAATTGCCCATTAAACTCTGCTTGCAGCTTTCTAAATTTTCTGTAGCCCATGTCCATGAATCATTTCCAAAGGCTCTGAACCACATTGTCAGTTAGTCACAGCAATGACTACCAAAATTTTCTGTTGACTTCTGTTGCTATGACAAATACTTGAGAGAAACAAGTTAAGGGAGTAAAGATTTAGTTCGGCTCACAATTTCAGAGGTCTCAGCCTGTGGTCACATGGCTCCGTGTTTCCGGGCCTGTGGAAGGCAAAGTAATATGGTAGAGAGGGCACAGTGGAGCAGAGCTGATCACCTCATGATGGCCAAGAGGCAGAGAAGCGTAATAAGAAGGGACCAGTGCTAAGATGTACCCTTCAATGACATACCCTTCAAAGGCACACCCCCAGTGATCCACCTCCTCCAACTAGACTCTACTTTCCACAGTTCTACCACCTCCTAGCAGTCTACTCAGATTTTTAATTCATCCATGAGTGAAGCCATTGATATAGTCAGAGCTCTTATTATCCAGTCACTTTCCCCAAAGTCCCACCTCTGAACACTGCTTCACTGGGAACCAAGCCTTTCAATACATGAGCCTTATTCAGGGGATACTTCATATCCAAACTAAAACACTCGTGTACACTGTTATTCTTCCAGCAATATTAGGACCCTCAGCTACTCACTCTTGAGTACTCTGAGAGCTGGCCCTGAGTTCAGGTCAGATGACTGACCCCTGCATTTGGACACAGACCAATTCTTCTATTTGAGAAGTTGGTAACTAAACCAAGGGTGGTGAATGACATCCAGGGTGACAGATAATTCTGCCACAGGGGAAGAAAACACTACTCACGGGATGAGGTCCTAGGGGGCATCACTGTGATACCTGTTTGCATCTCTGCCGTCCCTTTCTAATTTATTCATCCCACAAATTGTCAGTAACCATTTCCAGCACATAAGCAAGCACATAGATGATCCAGCAATGGACCTGCAGGAGTTGATCACTTAATGTGGGGAAGAGAGGCAGTGTGCACATTGATCAGTGAGAAGGATCATAACAGTGATGTCAGCAGAGTGCCTTCCACATGGTCATTGCTAGCTGGGAATTGAGAGATGGCCCTGGGAGAACCTTCACCTCAGAACCAATCCTAAATTCTAAAGAGTGTTAGCGAACCAGATGCGTGAGCTGTTAGTTCCTCCATGCCATTTGCCAAGATGTAAGGATGCTTTGAGTTCATTGCCACAAGAGAGTAGCAACTGAAACAAAAAGGATTTCTTTGAAAATAAAGCAAAGCTGTTTGCTGTCAGTTTCCGTACTGGCCATTGCCAGACCAAAAACGCATTCCTCACCCTGCTGGCTTGCCATATCACAACTTCAAACTCCACGGTGTAAAGTGCAATTGTAGCCCTTTCCTCACTCGCTTGGATAGGTACTTTGTATGGCCAACAATCAATACAGATAAATATAATTGAGAATGCTTGCAAGAAACTTTTCTTCAGAGGAATTGGATCCTGCTTATTTAAACAGGATCCTGCTTCTTTAAACAAACAGGATCTCTACTCTTTTCTCTACTCTTCATTTCTGAAGTTTTAATTTCTTACAGTATTTGAGTTCTTAACTCGATAGGATATTCTACCAATGGTCTTTTGTTGGCGAATACTGTGAAGGATTGTCAGGATCTTTAACTTCTTCATTCTCATACAATCACAGGGGACAGGGCATTGGAGATAATAAGATTCTTTGGTGTCTTGGAGATTTTATGAATGGAGAGGAAATCAGATATTGCAGGAAATCTCTAAGAAGATAGGAGATAACAGAGGAGGAGACTGGATGCCCTGAGTGTTTTGGGGGGTTGATGTATTTGGGATTCTTTGATCACTTTTATGCAGGAAGCTACCTAAGTTGTGATTGTATCAGTGCATTTTACATCTCGTTCATATCAATTGTGAAACTTAGCTTGGGTTTGCTTTCAGCTCCTAAATTTAATAACCACACCTCTAATTTATGTTCACCATTTGAAAGGTTTTCATCTGTCTCATGCTTGTAGTAAGAAATTACTAAAAATGGCAAAGATGGCAATTGGAGAGGATACTCCAAAGGGACACTGGTACTTCTGGAATTGGGTGAAGCACATTTTATAGGCAGTGTAAGATTTTTGCAGGTGTACTGGGTTTGGGAGACTATCTGTAGAGACAATCGGTATGCCATGCAGCTGTCTTCGAGATCTAGTGGCTGAGGAAAGTCCATACTCAACAGACCACAGAGGGTGCCCAGCTCCTCAGCCTCCCCCAAACAGCCAACACTTTTCTTGCAGAGAATTATTTGCCTCCTTGACGATGGCAATGAATGAGTTAGAAACTGATTAAACAATCCAAGTAGCAACTGATATATGGGTTAACCCTCTGTAATGTAATTCTGCTAGCTTTTGTCTTCCGCCTTCCCCAGGTAAGTTTTCTATTCCTGGAGGTAAAGCAAAGGCATGGAGGAAAGTGAAGGCCAGAGGGAATCATATTAAAGTGGGTGAATCCGTTTATCGTTTACTGTCTGGCTGGTATTTCTGCTCACATATCTGCTTCCTTTTACAGATTTGCAGCCTGTGAGACCCTGATTAATGTTAGCCCGTAAATAATGAAAGATTGCAGCAGACCTTGGGGATCCTGAGGAGGAAGATTCCCTGCTGGTAAAGGCTGATCCCACAAATGGAAAGACTTCTTTTTAGTCACAATCAGGAAGCGTGAATGTGACAGAGAAATGTCCAAGTTAGGGAGAGAGAAACACAGGAAAATGGAAGCATTTCTCCCCTGCAAGCAACCTGTCCAAGGCTTTTCAACCAGTCCCTACAAATTGAGAATGATTTGGGTGCTCAAAGACATGAGCTGTTCCCATAAGGCTTTGTTTTCAAGGTCATATCCCAAGGTCTTTTTTGCCTTTGTTTAAGGACTTCAGCAGGGATGGGTTACAGAGTTAGTGTAGTCAGTTACGTGTGAGGGTCTTAAGCCTAAACCCAGGCTCACTAACTTACCATTTGACCCATCTCTGGCAGGATTCCGAGCTAAGCATCTAGCAAACCCGATTGCAGTTCTGATTCTAGGCACTTGGGGACTGCAGATTAACTTGTCCTAGTGTTTTTCATGATCTACGAGTCTGGACTTCGGGGTGTAGAGGGTGAATGAGAACACATACCTCTGTTCCTGTCAAGATGCTCAATAATGTCCCCAAACTTTCTCCTGTGACTTCCTGGAAATGACCAGCCACTGACCCATCCTTCCTTCCTCTCTCTCTCCTTCCCTCCCTCCCTCTCTTAGGGACAGGAGGAATATGTCCTGAATAAGAACATCTTTCTAAATGCTAGGTCCAGCCATTGGCCATTCTCTTCCTCTAGTCACCACTGTTTATGGTTTCCATCTGACGTGTGGGTCCTTGGCTTGGAGGGCTGATTAGTTGTACAGGGTTGCAAGAAGTTCACTTGACTAATATTCATTCAGAATAGTCTGTTCATCTAGAGATGCAATCAGAGGAGCAAATTAGTTTCTATAAAAGCGTAGAACTGGGGGACATTGCAAAAACCAAACTCTGGAAGAATGGCAAGGCATTAGTAGCATTGAACCAAGAAGGAGCAAAAAGAAAATCCTACTCAGTATCACAACTTGGTTGTAACAAAATTGTACGTTCTAAACTTCATATTCTTTCTGGAGTCAATTCTGCTACATTGTGGGAGGAGAAGAAGGGGCAGTAGGAACACATCTCAGCCTAAAATTGGAAGTTTTTTTAATGTTTCCACAGCCCAGAAAGGACCAGATGGGAAAGTCATTCCCAATAACTACTGTGACTTCTGCTTGGGGGGGCTCTAACATGAACAAGAAGAGTGGGCAGCCTGAAGAGCTGGTGTCCTGTGCAGACTGTGGACGCTCTGGTGAGTGTGGCCCCTTCCTGCATTGTGTGCCCGCAGACCAGGAAGGCTTCCACTTGCATTTCTCCTGCCATCTCGTGGTGGTGGGGTGGGACAGTGGAGTGGTGATGACTTTGAGTGGAGAGGGCTGTGTCTGGCTGTTCCATGGGGTGGACATTACTTTGTGTGTGTTGCTGTGGTCAGTAGCGAGGTAGAGTAGAAACACCTGGTTTCTTGTTTGGATGATGCACATGTAACAAAAAGATATGTTTGTTCTGTGGAAGCATCTAGGGCAACCTGGGGAGTACAGAAACATGAATATTGGAAAAACAGCCACATCTTGAATTGTGGGAATCAGAGACCTCTGGGTTCCCGGGTGGTGGCATCAGCATGCCACCTCCATTGGCCACTCATCTCATTTTTCATGTGGGACAGAAAAAAGAATACTTACAAATCAAGCAGGCACAAGGACAGGCATTCCTGGGGCTAATCTGGAGTTGACTTGGCTTACTGTTGTCACTTTTAACCTATCCAAAGACTGAAATAGTAACAATACATTTCCTTCATTCTTCAGATGAGTTCAGGTCTTTGTTGTGGTTTTGGCTTTCAGCTCTAACCAAACCATTTAGTTTCGCCTGAACATGGCTCACTGCCGCTACCATTTTCCTATTGTTTTATCTCATAACTAGACTAAAGCAGACGGTAGGGAGGAGAGAGGATTTCAGACTCATCTTTAGTCTTAGCAACTGCTGACTAGTAAGTGAAACATCTGGCTTGGGTGGTTGGTTCCAGCATGAGGAGTCATTTCTCCTACCACCTTTTCATCCAGTATCATTTCCATTATTCCCAAGAGGACAGAGATGACCACATTTTGGTTTGCCATAGTGACCCAGATCTTTCTTGCCAGGTCTACAAATCTTACTTGAGCCTTTTTATGCTTTGATGCCAGGATTGTTTAGGGTTTAAGACTTCCTTGAATGGCAAACCAGTAATTGGAAAGGGACTTGGCCTCCATTACACACAGCCCTCAACATTTACCTCTCAAGGGCCCTGCCAGCATGTCCTTTTTGCATAGTTCTGTCAATTAATTTATAGACCAGACATGATACCTTATGTTGAACTTTTTACTCTACTGGTGCCAACTTCTGAGATGGGGCCCTTGTGATACTGGACTCTGGTTTTTAGATATTTGTAAAGAAAATAAAACCAATGAAATTAAACTCAGTGTTATTTAAGAGCAAGCAATCAGTCAATCTCCACTGCCAGAAGCAAGATCACATGGTAGAGGAATGTTCTAAGCAGGGTGTACGGGCTGCTGTAGGCTTGGAAGGGTTAGAGAAAGCATCTGAAGATGTCTCCATTGCAAACTGCTATAATTTCCCCCTTTTCTGTCCTACAAAAGATGGGGTGCTTGAATCTGTTGAATCTGATCTATGGGCATCAGAAGTGGGAAGTTGGTTATTTCTACATCAAGCCTCTTTCCACAACCTTTGTTCAGGTTCTGTCTGCTACGTGCCTCAAGGGCCATTTTACACCAGCCTAGATATTCTCACTGCAATTGCTGATGATTAATTTTGGTGGCTCACTTAGTCAAGGTCTGACTCAGAAGTTCCTGAAATAGTTGATACCTTGGGAAAGCACAGGTGGCATTAGCCCATGGGGTGTGCCTGTTAAGGCAGGTGGGTGGATATTTCTCTGGGGCCTCCCCAAGGCCCCTCCCGAGAAGTATTAGCCTGAAGAGCTGCCTTTTCCTGCCCATCCACCCCATTGCCTCTGTTTCCTGGAGAAAGTGGGATGTCTAAAATTGCCACCAGAAGAGGTGCACTACCGCCTTGTGGGGAGGCATCCTGGGACCTGGGAGAGTGTGAGCAAGATTCAGCCTGAGTTTCACAGATTTCAGGAGACTGTAATTTATTAGGATTTTTAAAATTCAATTTTTCACCTTCTTAGTGTTGTAAGTTAGATTTGTTAATCCAAACTTTCTGGAATAACCAAGACTTGGACATATTTAGTGGTGTGGGGTGTGTGTGTGTGTGTGTGTGTGTGTATGTGTGTGTATGTGTGTACCTACATGTGGAGTATAGATCACAGAAATTTCCTCCATTGGTTAAAAAAATGAGAAACTCTTTTATTACCTACCACTTATCAGATTTTACAACTTCTTTTTGCTTTCAGTGCAAATGAACTACATGGTGTCAGGGTAGAATTGAAAGGGTTCTGAAAGAATGGGATTAGAAGCAGGTAAAAATAAAAATAAAATGGATGGAGGTTTAACCACTTGAATGGGTTATCTGACAGTGATACCTTTGTAAAGCTGACAGTCAAAGTGACAGACAAACATTGTTCAGAGACACATCAACGGAAAACATCAAAGAAATACCAAGGAGGCTTAAAACCCACTGAGAAAAACCACTGTGTGGGGCAGGGGAGGGAGGGAGTGTGCACGCATCTGTGTGCATGCGGGAGAGAAGGGCGGTCATGCCTGCACCGCTTGCTGTCGGAAGCTGTGGACATAAGTGTTATGGCAGGGATGAGGCCTTTTAGGGGAGGGGGCGTCCTCTTCCCTGCAAATGTGTGCTTTGTCTCAAATCCCTGTCACCAGGCAATGTACGTGCTTAGTCCCGTTTGGTGTGACCCTGGTTGATTATCTTGCTCTTAGGAATAACATGTAATGACGTCATGAGAATATTGATGCTGTCTCTTGCTTAACCCATGTGCTGATATATTCATCATACATGCCAGCTCATTTGGGAGGAGAAGGCAGGAAGGAGGAGGAGGCAGCAGCCGCAGCACGCACCACGGAGGACTTATTTGGTTCCACGTCAAAAGTGACACCTCAACTTTCCATGGCTTTGATGAGGACGATTTGGAAGAGCCTCGCTCCTGTCCAGGATGCCGTAGTGGCCGGGGCTCACCCACAGCAGATAAAAAGGGCAGTTGCTAAGCCCATGGGACAGATTGGCAAATTAGCCACCCCCTCTGACTCTGGTCATTGCTCTGTTTCTGATATATATATATATATATGCATATATATATATATCTTTTAATGAAAGACATATATATATGTATATATGAATATACATATATGTATATATATGCATATATATATACGTATATATACATATATATATATGTATATATATGCATATATATATATTTTAATGAAAGACAACTTAGGTTTTCCCTTTATCCTTGCTTTTTTCTTTTTCCTTTGGTTCCCCAGAGCTTGCTCCTTTATTTTGCTGGATTTCCTCTCCTTAGTGTGGGAGTGGCAGCCGGAGTGTCCTCTGGCTGGCCCGTGGTGGCCTGTGTGTGCATGCGTACCCATGTGGGCCTGGGTCTAGGTGTGGGGCTTGAGGCTTGCTTTGGCTATGGGAGGGGCTCTGTGTAGAGAAACTGGCTGGGGAAATGCTTGGCTGACTCTCTGTCCTTTGCCTGAACATAGAAGTGGAGTCCAGGGAACGGAGGTTGGAATTGGCTGTTGGCCTTGGGTAGGGACAAGGTGTAGCCACGGGCATTGCATGGCCAGGTGGTATTTCTTGCTCTGGGTATCAGTTTCACAGGCAAGGGGATGAGTCCAAGTAAAGAAGATCCCCGATTAGGTACAACACTCACTAGGATGATTGGAAGATTCTGAACTCCTATGAAGCGTGGGTCTCCAGCCTCCATGAGAACACAGGCCATGTGACACGGATTGGGTGATCCACATGGCTGCCTAGGCAACAGACCACTTGTACAGGTCCGAGGAGATCTGCTGAGACCACCCAGCCTTTGAAAAAACCCCTGAATTAGACGCTCATTGACTTAACACCTCAACCAACCAAAAGCAAGAACATGCTGATTAAATCACAAACGAACCCTTCCTGCTCCCTGGGAGCCTGAGACAGAAAGGGCTTCCACCGTTCTGTGTCAGATGGGCACAAGTGTGCCTGGGCATCGCTTTGGGTTTTGAGAGAGCGAAAGTAACAGCCCCACTCACTGTTCAGGTGCTCTGCCTGATGTCTGCGTGGTCCCATTCCTAGGGACTATGGCATAAGCCTCCAGTATGGTGGTAGTCCCGCTTGCTCACACGTGTGAATGCCACAACACAGTTGGTTCTAGTAGGTTTCTGCCGAGGAGACACAACCTGCGCTTGTACGTTCCACCTCTTCACTCTGTTTCATTGATTCAGATATTAGATTCATAGGCTTATGACTTTCCGTGGTGAAATGTGAGTTTCCGTGTCAATAAAAGTATGTTCAATCCACATGATCATTTGAACCTCGTCTTGTAGTTCATGGTCCTGCAATTATCAATGATAACTTGACTTTGAACTTGGGATTTAAAAAAAAAATCCTAATTAAAACAAATTATTGAAAGGCCACCTAATTTCTGAGTCCAGCTTATTGTTCTAATGAAGAATTAATACCAGGAAAATATTTATCTGAGGATGAGTATTGCTTGATTTTCAATCTCTCTTGCTAGGGGTGGAGACGTCCTCACCTCTCTCTGTTGGTGTAGCCAATTTGGGCCTAGTGGTGCCACTGAGCATTGCCTGAGCATCTTGTCTCACATTCCTTCTAGAATCTTTCAACAGAAACAGAATTTATATTATTTAAAAAAAAAAAGAAATAGAAGAAGCCTTTTTTTGTGTGTGATACTGGGGTTTGACCTCAGAGCCTTGCAATTGCTAGTCAGGTACTCTATCACTTTTTGTTTTAGTTTTGTTTTTTTTAAGTAAGGATTCACTTTTATGCTCAGGACAGACTAGACCACGACCCCCCTATTTATGCTGTCCGCTCTGCTGGAGTGACAGGCATGTACCACTGTGCCCACCTTTTTATTGGTTGAGATGAGGTCTTGTTAACCATTTGCCCCAGCTGATCTCAAACTGTGATCTCAGCCTCCTGAATAGCTAGGATTACAAACAGTCATTGTGCCCAGCTTGGAAGAAACTTTTAAGATGGTCAAGTTCAAATCTGTTACTTTTTAGTTAGGAAAAGTCAATCTGGAGAGGTTAAGTGAGTGAAGTTCAAGAGATATTAGAATCACCAAGAAGAAAATGATCCAATCAGTGTCCTTTGTCTTCAGCTCAGAAAAAACCCACCAGAATGCTTCAGAAATGTCACCTTGTTTTCTGAATCCCAGTCCAAAGATAGAGGACTTTCTAAACTTTCGATATCATTGGACAGTTCCTGAGGGAACTGTTGATGTAAAGGTGACTATTGTTGAGATAGGTGACTGATGTTTTGTCTGACCCAGAATAATGAAATTCTTTATTTCTGTTCCTGACAGTACTTTAAAGTCAGTAATCCAATTTGCTGCTGGTATTTTAGAGAGAAAAATTTAATAAAAAAAATCCACAATGTTCACATCAACAGTTTCCTTAAAGTCTTCCTGTTCGTTTTGCATCTCTCTACATACCTAACGGGATGCAGCCTGGTATTGCCTTCACACATCACTTGAGGGAATGCAAGCTCATTACTCAGGGAGAGTATTAAAGGCTGTTTGGACCTTCTCACTTCATGGTGGAATAAAATTAATTAATTTTATCCCAATAGCCTTCTGTTACATTGGATGAATATGATCTTGAATGTGTACTTCTAGTTTGAGCAGATTCCTGCATTAGGAATTTTTCCACAGAGGATTTTGTCTAGTCTTTGGAAGTGGAGTGGCTTATGTTGTATTTTTTTCTGAGTAAGATATTTTTGATCTGGTGTGTAGAAGCCTAGTAGAAATCAGAAGTTCTAAGTTCTGAACTCGGCTTCCTGTTTGAGTCTGTTGCCACAGAGCTGTGCCTTAGTTTTTCTCCCTAGTTGGTGGACATTTCTTTCCTTGTCATAATATGTAACCAACATTATCTCACGATGGGATAGATGTCACTTAGTCCCATTTTACTGGTGGGGAAGCTGAAGTACAGTTAGGTTAGATGGCTTGACTGAAGTTCCCAGGACAGTAAGTGCTATCTGGACCTTCTAATACTTTTTTCAGTCTATATCGACTTCCCCAGGGATCACATTTCACACGTTTCTTTGGTAAAACTAATAAAGGGCTTTGACATATTTTAAGACTTCATTGGGTTGAAAGGAGGTCTTCAAAAGCAAACAAACAAAGAAATCAATCGATTACACATTAGAATCCCGCTGAGAAGAAGCAAGGTCTAGGTTCTCAGGAACTTTCTGAAAGAATGAAGGTTGAGTTTCCTGAGTGGTCAGGGTTTGGGTGGTCAGGGATCAGGGAGTGTTTTGGTCACATGGCCAAGTGCTTCTAACACCAAAACGCTTTATTATATGACACTGCTGTGCTTACTAAAAGTGATTTGTGACCATCTACTCAAAATAACAATATAGGAAAAGTCATTCTGCTTAATTTATTTACAAAATAACAATGAATGATGGAAGACCTGAATTACCAGTAAAAAACATGGACAGTAAGTTTTCAAATTATCTCAACATTAACTCTATCTCAACATTGGCTCTCAACCAATGACTAAAACTTTTTTAAAATAATTAAATTTTGAAATAATTTCACAGTTACAAAAAACTTACAAAACTAATACAAAGAATTCCCGTACACCCTTCATGTAGATCCTCCAAATAACCACAGTATAATCATCGAAATCAGGAAATTAACATTGAGACAATGCTATAATCTACAGATTTAATTTAAATTCTTCTGACCTAAGATCCAATCCAGGGTCTGGATATAGTTGTTACATCATTTTAAAGTTCTTTTACTGAAGTTAGTTCCACAATCCACCTTTAGTTTTTATTATCTTGATACTGGCTAAGAGTATTGGCTAATCATTTCATACAAAGCCACTCACTTTAGGTTTGTGTGCCGTTTTTCTAATGATCAAAATGTGCCTTTTTTGGTAAGAATATCACACATGATGTCCTTCTCAGTGCATTGTATCAGGAGGTTCAAGACTGATCTAGCCCATTGCTGGTCATTAAGACATTGGCCTTTCATCTGAGATTTCAGGCTCATATGTTTATAGACCTTGGATGGATGTATTTTCATTCAGATATACCTCTTTTCTTTGGTGGCTGGGGACTGAGTATTAGCAGTATGCATTTGACTGCTCAGTCCTGCAAAGGATAAGATGCAATTAAACATGGAACTAATAGACTTATTGGTCAATAGATTTATTTGCCATCTAATTGAGTAGACTATATGCACACAAATAGTTCACATGCAAGTGTCGTTCTAGGGTAGTTAATGTATGATCATTTTTGTTGTGGATCACAGGAATCAGGGAGATTTTCTTGGAGGGAGCCGCCCTGATCAAAAAAACGTTCTTAAATATTGTTCTGTAGCATTTTGTTTCTGCCATTAGTTTTTCTCCTCCAATGGATGGTGTGTTCCTTGAAGGCAAAAATGTCACATCACTCATGTCCCCAGACAGTGCCTGACACCACTCAGTTTATTTGGTGAAATAAACTGAGAATAGAGCAATGTTTCTAAGCTAAATAGTGGAATTTTTATTTACTCTCACTGTATATGTAGTGGTTGCTCAATTATTTTTGTTGCCAGAAAAGTTGGAGACGTCATCTCTAGACCCAGCATCCATTGGTCAAGTCAGAGAGAGAGAGAGAGCCAGGAGGCAATGAAGTGGTGGTGAGGATGAAGGAGAGGGAACGAGGATGGCAAGACTGTGGTGAGTGAGAGCTGATGGCATGTGGAGGGTGGAAAATTAAGTCTTCTTGGAGGGATTAAGATTAGGAATCTGAGAACACAGTGGGGCATCTTCCATGGCCTATAGTTGGCCTTGCCAGAGAAAATGAGATAATGGATGTCAAGAATTCAAAGTCAGGGGTAACCAACTATTTTCTAGATTGCTTAAATGGAGCAAAAGAAAAAAAACTGTGTGTGCCCATGTGTGTTGGGGAAGTGATGGTCAGAGAGAAAATTTGTGGAAGCTAAAAATGCCTCATGATATGGTTATGAGGTCAGCTAACAGAATGGCAGATGACACCCATCCAGAGGGCTCAGAGACATTGGAAAGGGACAGAAAGACTCCTAGCAAGGGGCAAAATCATGACCAATGCCTAACAAGAGGACAATTGGCAGGCACTCTGTGGGAAGTCAGAAGACAGGCCACACTGGCTTATCTGTCAAGTGAAGGGGCTAGAGGCAGGTGGGAACAGTCAAGAGGAGATGAACAGGAGGAAGAGGAGGGGAGCCAGGCAGGGAACACCAGAGAGGTCAGACTGTGAGATGGGATCTGGTAGAGGGAGAAGAGTGAGAGCAGATGAGGAGGGAAGACTTGGAGTGAGTGGCTATGGGACCCTTCTTAGCCTTCCTTTGAAAGCACAAGTAGATGGATGGAGTCTAAGCCTTGGAAGTGCACTTAACTCAGGTCTGTGCACCTGGCCAAGGAGGGAAGCTTTGGGTACCAGAAGGAGAGATACAGCAGGCAGAGGATTTTCAACTTGGAAGGGACTGAGCTGATCATTTGGTTTTGAACTTGATTCCCACCGTAGTCATTTTCCATTCAGGTCCCTCTTGCCTTAGTCCCTCCTTCCCCATGGAGCTCAGTGTGATCTGGACTCTATTAGGGTGCCCATCTCTGTCCTCAGGAATTGCTTTTGGGGAGAAATGTGAGTGCACTTGTTTTCATTGCCTGCTCTTTATGCCTAAGACTCCATGCTAAACATAATTTAGCAGGTTCTATTTCAACTAGAAGCAAAATCTATAGCTGGCTTGTCTCTATCCAGGCTAAAGGACTCACATGGTTTGAAGTGCCACCAGGTTCCAAGGCTGACACTTGGATCACCGTGGGCCAGTAGTAGAGACTGGAAGGGACCTGGAGGCATGGTCTCTCTGTGGGCCATTCTGACCCTCTCAAATCACTTGGTGACAAGGTTAGAGGTGTGGGGGTGTGTATGAAGCAGTGTCCTTTTGGCTGTGGACCAAATGGACAAGAATCAGGTTGTCTGTGATTGTAACTGGTCCTATACCCATTTCTACTTACATGATGAGCAGACAGATGGCATCATACCGGTCCTTTCTGGGATGTTTTCACTTAGAAAAAGTTTCAGTGTGGCTTCCAAGTAGAGGAGAAAAAATATTTTTCCTTTGTGAACACCCAGTTTTGCCTGCTGTGCCATCCAGGAATTGAAAATCCAGTTGTGTTTTCTGTGTCTTGGGCTGTTCAGTGGCTGACCTGCCCCGTTCCCACCTGGTTTTGTGCTGCAGACATTGGAGGCACCAGGGAGCCCAGCCTGGTTTTCATAACCCATCTTCACAGCTTCATGAGCTTAGTCATTAGTTGGTGGTTTTCTTTTCAATTCATTTTATTTTCACCACCCTTTTAATTTTAATCAGTCTTTCTTAGGTAGCTGTTCTGTGTTATTGTTTTTTTGTTTTATCTTTCCTTGCTTTTCCCTCTGCAGTCAACTCTATCACCTGGGAACTGCACATCCTTCTTCAAGCAAGTCATTCCTAAGAAGGTGAAAAGAACCAGGATGAACACCATCTCCTCCTCCTTCTTCTCCTCCTCTTCCCTTGCCCGGCCCCATCCTGTGCATGTGTTTCAGCCTACACTGGAGCCTGGATTGTGGAAAAGTCTCTAGCACGACCACTCAGCTCAGTGAAGTCTCGGGAAAGGCCTTAGTTTGTGCAATAAGAAGATTTTTCTTTTTTAAAAATTCTTCATTACATTTTGTTTAAATGTCTGTGAGAAAATACCCAGATCAGACTGGATTTTGCTCTACAATAGAAATAACTGAACTCAACAAACTGACAAAAAAAATAGAGTTAACTGTTTTATTTATTTGAACACTTAAAAGAAAAAAGTGCTGACATTGCACAATATTTTTGTTTAAAGTACCTTCTACTTCAAAAGTTAAAAGCAATTTTGTGAAGACGTGAAATCAAAAGAGTACTTACTGTAAAATAAAGAGTGCATATAAACTCTTAAGGAAACACCCCACATTTTCAAATAAGAAAATAAAGATCAACTCTACTCTCTCAGGCTTTTTAAAAAGCCATTCATTTATGTGTGTTAGGTATTTTTATTTCTGTGAGTTGGATGTGGTAAGTGAGGAGTGAACATTTTTTTTTTCTTTAAAAGTCTATCGAAAGTGTTGGTGATGTTAAATGGTTTTGTGTTAAGACTTAACTGAAATAAATTGGACATAAATCAGCAGGGTCTGCACCCCCACTGCCCTACTTCCTCTCACCCCAGGCAAGCCCCACTGATCTGAACAAGGAGAAGCAGTAGCCTATGTCCCAGCCATGGTGTCTCGTGGGATCTGGTTCAGAAAGGAATTCCATCTAGTGATCAGATGTATTGCTGCAGGTTCAACAGATTCAAACAGAGGCAACTTAGTTTAAAATAACAGTGAAGAAAAAAGGCAGCAAAAATTCAGTATCAGCTGAGATGGTAGTGGTTCCATTGGCTAACTCCTAGGAGTTGGCTGAAGGAGCCTTCTGCTGAGCTGGCTGTAGGGACCTGAGATTCTAGAACTGTCCTCGGGACTAAGAAGTTGTCTTGAGTGATGCAGACCTCAAGTTGCTTGTGGAGGAGAAGGAAGAAGGCAAATGTTTCAACATGTTCTTTATGGGCACAGTAGTGGAAGTGAGCATCATGGCCAGTGAAATAGAATCTGGCATTGCGTTTGCGGCCTAGCCAAGGAGGTCAGGTGACGGATTGGGCTACTGGTTCTCCCCTCATGGTCCCACTGGGCTGGTCTTTTATACATGCATGCTTTTGCCTTCCCTTATGCTGGATATTCTTGTAGGCAAGGGTCGTTGAGTCAGTGTTACTGATGTGTTCCTCCCTAAGAATCTCTTTTGCCTTTGAAAGGACTTCCTACTTGTCCTTTCAGATTTCTCATTCCAGGTCAGTCCCTGGGATTGTGGGTAGGGGGACAGATATAGCTCCAAGATTGTCTTTGTATCATTCTGTAGCCCTTTTCTGTGACATTTTCTGATAGACAATGTTCCTTGTCAAAATGCTATTAATTTTAATAATAACCTCTCTCAACCAACTCCCACAAGTTATAATATGTGTAGAATTGTGATAGAGCTTTGCACACTATAAGGTTTGTATGAAGTTTGTATAAGATTCTGTTAAATAAAAGTCTGTTTCCAATGCTGTAAAATTTCCTTCACCAACCAACTTCATCCTACAGGAGTGCCTTTCACATGGAAATCCTCCTGGAAGGATTCTGCTCACTTTCCTGCTCAAGATTATTGTTTGATTCAGAAGCATAGAGTAGGACAGCAGTTGCCACTGGCTTGGCTGCCAGATGGTGGCATGGAAAGTGAACAATGCCCAGGGTTGGTGTCACCCGTCCATCATCACCACCACCACCGTCACCTTACATGGTGAAACAGATGTATTGAAGTCCTGGTTATGTTTATAGATTTAACATACCTGTTTAATATTGCTGTCATTCCTTTGCCAAGAACAGAAGTTTTGCTAACAATGTGAGATTTAGCATGTGCTTTGGAAAAAGATGGGGGCTAATGAGGCAAGTTCTCCAGTCCTGCTGTAAGTTGTAAGCTGGGCCCCTCTGGTAGGTTTTCCTGGCATACAAAATGGACACTCCTGTCTGATGTGTCTTTCAGGTCAGATAGAACAGATTAGCTTGACAGCCCAGGTTTTGCACTCTGAGTACTGCCAGCCCCCATTGGGGCTGGCTGGGGATGGACGATGACATCACAATGCTGTTGCTAGTTGGCTCTATCATATTCTTTTAGAATATATGTGTCACATATGACTTTAAACTTAAGCTTCTTAAGCAGTAAAAGGGAAGTCTCCACCCACTGCAGTATAGTACCTTCCTTAGAGTTCCTCCCTTTTTACTGTGATAAAATATACAAAAGATAAAATTTACCACTTTAATTATCTTCTATGTACAGTTTTGTGGCAAAAGTACATTTACCTTGTTGTGCAGCCATCACTCCCATCCATCTCCATCTTCTGAAACTGAAATTCTGTAACCATTAAACACTGACTCTCCGTCCTGTCCTCCCCGAGTCCCTGGTAACCACCATTCCACTTTCTGTGCCTGTGAACTCAGAGACTCTAGGTGCCTCAAATGAGTGAAATCGTATAGTATTTGTCCTTTCGTCACTGGCTTCTTTCATTTAGCATGCTATCTGTAAGGCTCATCTGTTGCAGCATGTGATATTTCCCTACTCCTTCAGACTGAGTGATACTTCATTGTAGGCATAAATTGCACTTTGTTTATTTATTGTCAGTGGACACTTGCAGCAAGAAGAAAGTTTTACACATATATTACACTTGATTCAACATTTGAAACATTGGACACAAGTCAGAGGTCACCTAGGGAATTAAATGTCTGTTTCTGGAGAGATGAGATTGCATGTGAAATTTACTCTGCAATTTACATCCTAGAAAAGGCTCTTTATCTAATGCCTGTCTTTCCTCATGACCGAGGCTTTCTTCATAGACACTATCTTTGGGGGGTGCTTATATGGTCAAAGGGTTGCTAGCACGGAGCTGCACTATCAATGGAAGTAACCAAGAATGGAGGAGATCCAGGATAACCAGGTCTTCAGTGGCAGGCCATGAGGGCAGGGGCTGCCTTTTTCAGATGCCTGGAGGTGAGCTGTTGGCCACAAATGCGTGTGCTTTATGTCTGTCTGTGGTCACTGACCGTGAGGGAGAGGGGAGTGTGCACGTGAGCTGAGAATGAGAGAGAAAAAGAAATCACTCTCCTTTTCCATAAAGGGTTAGCTCTGGGGTTGTAGCTTAGTAAGTAAAGCAGACAAGGTGTGAGGAAAGGAACAGTGCCAGGGAGATGGAGACCAGCCCTCCATGCTCAGCCTCAGTTCGCAGACAGACAACAGGGAGTGGTAGGGAGTGTGGAGGCAGACAGTAGCTGTGCTCTGAGTGGGACAGCTACGACTCAGCTTGAGGGATGCTGCATGTTTTTAAGTTGTTGATAGTACGTTAAAAACAAACTCAAGATCAATACTGTGTGGACTAAACTGGATCTGACCATATCCTAGACATATTTTCATGACTTGGGAAAGCTTTCCCTAAGGGCTAGAAGTCCGGGTAAGTTGAAGTTGAGATTGAAATGCTTGTCCCAATCCTTTCCTTAGGGCAGATCCTCATTTTTACCCAGGGATGCATCTGCTGGTACCCTGACCTAGAACTGATGTGTGGTGGGGATGGGGTGTTGGGCTGGTCTCTGGATGGAGTGGAGTCATTTTTTTGGTAGCACATGGTAAGGATTCAGGATATGGTTCCAGTAAAAACAAAATTTCTGCATCCAGGCCCTTTCTTCTGCATGTACACAAAAGATCTTCCCTTTAAAACTCTGGGTAAATTTGCACACTTTTGTTTTTCATTTCACTTTATTCTTGCTGCGGATCAGCACCTATCAAATCACACGCATCTATCTGCATTTTCTAAGAGCTCCAAATCACTCCACATGACTAAAAATGAATGAGTTTTATCTATTCCCAAATCAGCACATTCCTCTGATTAAAGTGTGTGTGTGTGAAGAGAAAGAGAGAGAGAGAGATCTATAAATGTGGATTCTTTCAGAATTTTTTATATTTAAATTTGTCTTTAAAATATTTTATATCTTATATGCATCTTATTCCAGAGGATACTTTGTAAAAGAACTGGACCAACTTGAGTTAGGGCTTTTTTTTTTTTTTTGGTCAGGGTGAGGAAGAGGTTATTCTGAATAAAGAGTTAATTTTCCTTATGATTTATTATGGGAATTGGCAAACTTTTTCTGTAAAAGCTCAGATAGTAAATATTTTAGATTTCGCAGACCAGGCATCTGTTGTAGCTGTTCAACTCTGGGGTTGTAGCATGGAAACTGCCATATACAATATGTATGTGAATGAGTGTGGCTGTGTAAAAATAAAACTTTATTTACAAAAATGGGCAGCTGGATTTAGCCCACGGGGATTACTTTTACTGATCCTTGAGTATTATACTGTAAATCTGGGGGCAGTGTTGAGTTGGTGGTAATATTTAAGGCATTTTCTAGGCCTTAGGACTAAGAGAAGTCCCTTGCATCACCAGGAGGAGGACTAAAGGTACATTTCATCATTAGTATTACAAGCTTTTTAGGCCACAACATAAAAATGTTTCAGAGCCAAAAAGTCCCACCACAAGGTTTTTGAAAGCTCTCAGTGCTGAGCCCAAACCACAATAGTGCAATGTTAACCAAAGTGTCTGAGTAACCAAGCCATACATGGCAGTGACTCCCCAAAGACATGGTAATGAGTATCACTAATTTGTAGCAACTGATGTTGTTTTTCAATATGAAAAATGGCAAGTGGCTGCTAGGGATGAAGTGAACATAGATATTTGAATTTCATCTGTATGAGATAAATGATGAACGACATTTAGTGGTGCCCACCTTGGCAGGTGTAGAGTTGCTACTAAAAGAGATGGTCTCTTGCTGGAGACCACTGATGCCTGCATGGCTGTGGCTTCCTGACATTGTTAACTATGGGATGTTGGGGATGTTGCTGAGACTTATTCTTCCCCAGACCTCAGATTCTTGTAATTGTATTCCACAACTTCTTACTTCACCTTCTAAAACAGCCCTCGAGACAAAAATTTCCTCCTTGGATGGTGGAGAAAATTTCTGACATCAGACCTACTACTGAACGGAAACCTTACTAATCACACATGAGATGGCCCTGAAGGGGGACCTGTGAGCCAGGGATACTAGGTGGCAGCAGCCAGGTCAAATATTATTGAAGAGATGCTTTTCAGCCACTGCTGAAGGGTACTCAAGTGTCTTAAGAAGATCAGTGACTTTCAGACCGAAGGGTACTGTTTAGTGATGCTTGTGGCCAAGTTTCCTGAGTTTCTTTCCTGAAAAGAGGAAGTGGTTGGGATCAGCATGTGAAGTGTCTGCCCCATTTTCTCCAGGTTCCATTCTGTGATCACAGCTGAGGTCACTCAGAAGTCAGGTATCAGGTATAGACTAGGAGGAGAAAGATTGTTCAGAGAAAGGTAGACAATCTCATTCTTTGCATTTTACAGAAGTGTGATGTGAGCAGCATGCATTCCTTGGTAACATGATTTCTGGCACACTGGAATAGAAAATACCTTAGCACAGACCCAGTTGAGCCAAGTATGTTGTCTATGTATGAGATAGATCTCAAATCCTAGTGGAACCCTAGCAAAGGGCTATTTTTAACAGCAGCTGAAGTTGGGAATAATAAGCAAGGTCTTGGTAGTAATTCTCCAGCCCGATTTATTTATTTCTTTATTTATTCTTGCAGTAGCAGGGTTTGAACTCGTGGCTTTGCACTTGCTAGTCAGGTGCTCTACCACTTGAGTCACACCAGCAGCCCTCCATACATATTTAATAGTTGACACTGTCATGGTCAAATGGGCTGAAAAAGACCAAAAAAGTGCAGAAAAGACTGTTAACGATATGGACACACCGATATTCAAGCATTTCTCCTGTGTGAAGTTATGGGTGGGGGCTAAATGACCTCTCGAGGTCCTGTCTAGCTCTGTAATGTTTTGAATTATACTTGGGGAACCTGAAAGAGTTCGTTCCTAACTCACTACCAGCAAGAGAGACCCCAACATGGAGAAAATTAGTTCCAAGAACATGTATTTTGGTCACTAATGACAATTACGTTTCTTGGCTTGTTCTATTCATCCTGAAGCAATGGCCGAAGCCTTTTGTTGACTACAATTGTCTTGGTAGTGTGAGATACCAGCTGAAAAGTGAATACAGTGTCAAGACATTTTCCTCCAGAGAAACTCCAAGTATATGAGAAAAGAACAGTGAGAAGCAAGTGAGAAGGAAGTAAGGCCAAGAGGTCACCAGGTGAAATGGTTCTGCTGTGTTCTACTCCAGGTCTCATCTCACTGGACTCCACCACATCCAGTGTCATCCCTGGGGGGATGGATTTCATAATTGCTCATAGATCTGGGTGTTATTCTTAGCTTTATTTTAGTAGAATGATCTCCCAAATAGTCATAGTTGTCTACTAGCTGTTCCCCAACTTAGGGGAGGAGAAGGATCTTATTGAAGGACAATGTTAATTATACATACAGTATTCTGCTTGGGAAAAGAAGTGGTCAGCATTCTTTCTAAGTAATTTAAATTATTTAAAAGAGAATTACTATATAAATTTTGTGTGTGTGTTTGGTTTAAAGAAGTAACAAGGATTGTGCTACATTTAGTGAGTGAGGTGAACCTTCAGTGGACCAGAATAGCAGAAGCTAGGAATGGAAAAACTGTGGGAGAGAGTGAAGGATGAATTCCTACCATGAACATTGATGCTGGAACTTGTGCTTGACTGGGTTATGGGCTCAGAGAGACTGTGACTCTTTATAATTCTGAAAACTTCTTTAGTTAAAATAGATTGTTTTATCTCCATAAATAGCAATCTTATATCCATAATTGAAAATAGATCAATGTATTTTGACCACATGCTGCTACTTTATATAAAGACTCTCTTTCATGCTACTAATCAATTGATCAATTTATTGAATGCCTCTGTGTTGCAATGCTGTGCTAGGTTTTGAAGGACATAAAAGAAAAGCAAAGGAAACCTGGAGACAAACTTTAGGGATACTTTCCATGTACTAGCGCTAGTTACCAAGTCTGACTTTTTACACATCAGCTTGTTAACGCCATACATGAGCTCTTTGGGGTTAAGATTACTATTCCCATTCTATAGAAATGGAAACTGAGGCTCAGGAAATTGAGTTGAGAAAGGTAGTAACAGCTGGGCAGGTCTGCTTTTTTACCAGTTGAGGATTTTCTAGCTCTAAAATGCTCGCTAGTACATATGACATCTTTTTGCTTTTGAGGAGAGATAGGTGGTTAGCATATCATAAGCTCATTTGTAACTAAGTGCCAAGTTGGTGCAAAGTAGAGTGTTAGACAGGTTGATCGGGGGCAGTTACCAGGGCAGGCTGAATTAGTGGGGAAGTCTTCATAGAAAGCTGAATGTAGTTATGGAGGTAGGCTGCCGAAAGCAGAGTGGAAAATAGTGGAGCAGAAGTGCCGAGGGGTGAGCTGGCACAGTAGATTCAGATAGGAGCCTGGACAGAGTAGAAGAGAGGTCCTGGGCTGTGTGAGGAGCTCCAGGCACGGGACAAGCATCCACATTATGGTGAGGTTTGATTCACAATAGAAAAATTAGGAATGGTAGGAAGGAGGGGACCTGCCATAAACTTGTGAGGAGGATGGATGTGATGTTTAGGATGGGTAAGGGAGGATGGCCAAACTTGGCCTCACAAGAAATTTGGGTTAATCTCCTCTTCCTCATTCAGCGGCCTCTGTCCTGCTGTGGTTGTAGGATCCTAGCCCATGTGGGAAAAAGCAGCAACCAGTATCCCTTCTAGGGGAGTTGGAGCAGAACCCCAGTGCTTCCCATCTTCCGTGTGACATTTGTCCTACTGTGTTCATAATTCTGCAGGTCAAAGCTTGTAGTTAACGATTCCATGGGTGTTTCCCACCCACTATTCTTGTGAAAGCAGGCAACTGCTATCACACTACCTACTGGTTTCTCATGTACTTGGTGTACATTCAGAGTGTGTATTCATAGAGGTGGGTTGACCAGTTGGTCCCAGAAAGCTTTGTGTCTAAGCAGCCTCTATCAATTTGGGGATCAAAATCTATGATTATCCTTCTAGTCAAGTTTGAAAAGAATTATTTGGGAAAGTGCCCTTTAGGCCAATGAGTCACTGTGAAGTAAGAAAAAGAGGAAATCAGGCTGAGATGCTGCTGTGGCCTCTTTTTGGGTGTAGAAGCACCTTGCAGCCTCATTTGTGTAGACACCTTAGCTAATTTATCTGCTGGAGGAATTGACAATTCCTAAGCTTGCACCCTGAGTCATTTTCTATCACCTGTTCTCTCTTCCCTTCACCTTATCGATGGCCCTGAGGCTAAAGAGGTGTCCCCATGGGTGAGGAGGGTGGATTGTGAGTCCAAAGAGCACGGGCTGGCACTTCCTGACATGCTAAATCAGTGCCATTGCACTCTCAATGTAACCTTCCTAGCAGCCTTGTCAGAAGGTATTGTCCCACTTGAAAGAGTTCAGCGACCTGGCCAAAACTGTGCAGATGTGGTTGGGCCCATCCAGATTCCATGTCTTTTTGTTGTTTGCATTAGTGTATTTGCCATTGTATGTTACTTGCTCAGAGTGTTCAGTGCCAGTTATCTTGGCTTGGGTATGGCTAAAACTGGCAGAGCACAGGACAAAAAGTTTGACAGCCTAGAACTGAAACCTACAGTACAATAATACCCATCTTTTCTCTAAGAAAAGGAAAAATAATTGAATATAGGCCTCTGGATCAGTCCCCTCCCCATCACTTATGCAGCAGGTCTTGTACAGATTTCACCAAACACTTGCATACACCCTCTTTCCTTCATCTCTCTTCAGACTGTGATGTCTGTATGGAACTGCTACAGCCTGCACTGGACCCTGGGGTCCAGTGTTAACTCTGCATTCGGAACAATGGACTATGTTCTGTATCTGTTTCATGCACCCATCTAATGTCACCGACATATGGCCTTGAAATTTCACTGAGTGAACACAGAAAACACCCCAGGCCTACCTCTGATGGTGTATTAGGCAAATCATAGGTAGCCTCAGTATTGACTGCCCTGCTGAAGTTGTGAAGGTTGACTATAAGAGAAGTTTCTGCCTGCTGATTGGCACAGGGAGAGATCTTGCCACCACCCTCTGCTCCTCCTGCATGAACTCCAGGAAACTCTCTGCAGATTGCTGCTCTTTTTACCCCCTGGTCCTTCTGGCCTCTGCAGCACTAATCACAGTTCATTTCTGCTGCATGCCTCATTTGGTGGAAGAGCGCTCTGGGGCTCCTGAAACGTGAAAAGGAAATTAAGAACATGCGGCCAAATGAGTCAACCCACTACCACTGATGAGTACCTGAGTCTGCCGCCCTCTCTGCTGCCTCTTCCAGGGCTCATGGGGAAATACTTTTCTCCTGGGCTTTTCTCTGGACCAGATGATGCCTGCTGTTTATTTTAAAGCAGAAAAAGGGAGCCAGGCTCACTGAGTGCCAACTACACCCAAGTTATCCCAGGTTCTCTACAACCTTGTGAGCAAGGGATTGGTTCATTTTACAGCTAGGGATCTCAGGTTGAATAAGGTAGAGTAACTTGCCCAAGATCAGACAAATGCATATGTCTATTTGACTTCAAAGACTGCATTTCTTCTGTTCTGATTTTGCCATTGCCCAGGGAGTGGAACCCTCCTGTGCTTCCTCCCACCTTCCTTAAACCAAGGGCTGTCTGGTCAGTCCTGGGGGGTTAGCCAGTATGAAAATTGCCTGGGCTCCCCAGCAAGAGCAAATTACTTGGTTGCAGAGCCAGCTCCTCTGGCCAAGCCCATCCATGCCTGGCAACTCTGCAGGCCCATTCCAGGTGACTGTGACCCTGTAAGGAGGGGAGCAAAGAGCCCTTTTTTACTCCTGGAGGATTCTTCTTCTTTCCCCATTTGCATTGCCTTTTAGAACCTCATTTTGGGCCACAGGCATCATTTGGTTGACCTGCTTCAAAAACAATTCGGTCTCCATCTTGGTAAATAATGAATCCAACCTGGTATTAGTCTAGTTATCTTCACAGTCCCATGAGGCCATTTTGGTACAAAAGTGACATTAAAAACATTACATTCTTGTTTCATACCCCTGTCGTCCTGCCTTACCCTCAGAGCCCAAACTGAAGAGTACTTCATGGGGACCCCTTTCTGTAAAATACCTTGGAGGTGTTTCTTCTGGAAAGTTCTCCTTTCCAGGAGGCTGGGTGCAGAGCATACAATACTCAGTTTGGTTTGTGTGGTTTTTACATGCATTTATCGTCTGGAAGGGAGGGTCGTGGAGGAGTCAGTCAGCTGGCCAAGGTCCCAAGGGCTTTTGCTTGCTGTGGTGACTGGACAGGAGAAGCAGCAGCCCGAAGCAGGACTCCAAGATTCCAGACCCCTGCTCTCCCCATGCTGGGCCTCCCTCCGTCAGGGCCAGTGCTATATTATGTAAAGATTTGGCAGATCTGGTCAGATGCCCAGCTCTGCTGCCACCATCCTCTGTGACCGTGGACAGGTCACTTCTCCTTTGGGGGCCAAGTTTCCTCACGTGTTTAAAGAAGGGCGGTGTCCAGCGTTGGCTCTGGTTCTGACAGTGTCTGCGTTGGTTAAGTAAGGAATCATGAGAATGCTTTCCTGTCCAGAAACTTGTTTGCATTTTAATTGGGGACTTGGGGGAAGTACTGTTTTTAAGCCACTGTAGCAACTTCAGTGTGAAAGTCTTGGGCACTGTTATAGGGTCTCTGGAGGGATGATTCACGTCCTCTGTCCACTCACACCACTGACTCCTTCTGACCCCCTGCCTCCATCTTGCCCTGACTGAGAGGGCAGGTGGAGAACCAGATGGATCTGGGGCACCTGGGGGCTGCACACCTGCAGAGAGGCATTGGTGTTTTCCCACCTCTGGCTTCATAGGAGCCAAGTCCCGTTGTCCTCAGGCTATACTCCCTGTGGTGGCTGCAGGTGCTGCCCTGTCCTTGAGTATTGGGTACAGAGGAGAGGCCCTAGGGCTATCCAATGGTGGAGGAAACAGGGACATGGGAAGAGTCATTGCTGAGAACTCAAAGCTTTCCAGGGGCCTGGCTGGCCCTAGTTTCTGGACTCCCAGTTGAGTGCTCTCTTACTCATGGGCATCCCCATCCAGCCATCTTCTCTATACAGGCCTTCTTTGCTCTTTTGGTTGCAGGGCCTTTAAGGCATTCCAATTCCTCACCTTTAAGTCTGTGAGGGTGGGGTTTGGCTGTGGCCCTGACCTGGTTTTGTTCAAGGTAATTATGAGGAGGCCTTTAATCCAGGATGCTAGGTTAGCTGTGAGGCTGGGATGAGCTGTTCTCCCTCCTCCCCTCCCTACCCTCTGAGTTCTCACCTTTCCCTCAGGGGCAGCTTAGGGTGTGGATAGGGATGACAAGGTGTGGAGGGGAAGCAGGAGACATCCTGGTTCAGGTGGGCCTTCATCTTCTAGCCCAGCCCCTTGCTCTGGGAGGCCACTAATGGTCAGAAGCCAAATATCAGAAAGGTATTTTCCCCTGCCTGTCTCCTGTGGCCAAGGGGTGTAGTGATTCCCCACATGGATGTTGGACTGAACTGTGGGTTTTCCTTTGCCTCTGCTTGCCCCTTGCTTTGCAACATGAGTCATAGGTTGTCTTAAGAGTTAAATGAGGAAGTGTGTTTAAAATGCCTAGCACTTAGGAAGCACCTCATTAAATTGTAGTTTCTAGTGTTAATAATACTAACACTGTTCTAGGTTAAGAATTTAATCAGAATTCTTGCCGTGTGTCCTGAATAAGCAAGGATCAATGTTCTCCTTTCCTGCTTCTTAGGCTCATGCTTTTCCCCAATTCTTCTAGCTCCACCTTCTTTGTCTTCATTCTTCCTCTTTTCACTTTCTTTATCTTCTTTGCTCCTGTCATTCTAGAACCTGCAATGATCTTTATTCTTAGTCATGGTCCAAAATGCAACCAGGTAGTTCACAAATCTGGTGCCATGCACCTCATTTTCTGCTTGCTGTGAATTCTGCTTCCTGCCTCCAGGAAGATTTCACAACCCCAGAACCAAAGCCCTCCTGACTGTCAGTGTTCCCATCTTGGACCTTTTCTATTTTTTATCCTTCAGGTTCTTAACTACTATGGCAAGTGAATCAATGAGTCTGGAATCACCAAGTGGTTCATGCTTCGGTGTAGGTTCAGAAATTACAAGTATGTAGACGATGTTTAGAGAAGTGAGTGTAACTAGACCAAAAAAGTTAGGAGTATGTGGGAGGAGGACCATGTGGGGTATGGAGGAGAGAGAATGCAGGAAGGAGATGGAGAATACCAGCCCTTTCAAGTTAGGTTGAAGGATAAACAAAGGAATTGAACCATCAGTGGGTGGGGCTTCTCAGACAGGAAGAGTGTCTTTAAAAGATGGCAGCTTTTACAGTTTATTTGCAGGCTGGCAGAATGGTTTGTGTGTGTGTGTGTGTGTGTGTGAGAGAGAGAGAGAGAGAGAGAGAGAGAGAGAGAGAGAGAGAGAAATGACAGAAACAAAGTTCCAGGGTGAGCAGTTGGGATCCTGGCCCAAGTAGTGAATTGACCTTTTGACCTTGGGTAGGAGCTGAGGCAGTTCACTCCTGGCAATGGGACAGAGATAAGTACAGGGTTGAGGTTCAGGGAGCCTGGAGGATGTAGCATGGAGAAACAGGTAGTTTGATTCTGCTTGTCTACATATTCCAACTAAATAGGGAGAGCATAAGAAGCGGATATGAAGAATGAGAGATTTAAGAGGATGGAGAGACGTGGGAGAATGTTTTGACCAGAGAAATAGAGGGTACCGATAAGATTTGTGGTCACCAGGTGAGCCAAGACTGGGCAGCAGCACAGTGGTGCATTTTCCTCTGCTTGGAGCATTGGGCTTAACCACAGTTGGGATAGGTAGGGAAGAGGGAGATATACACAAGAATGTGAATTTAAGGATGGGTGGTAGAATCTAAGATGGATACAGGAGTGCAGTGATGTGAGCAGATAGAATGTGGGAGATACGCTAGGGTCAGCTGATTAGAGAACCTGGCAAAATTGAAGATTGACGTACCAACTCACTGACCTCTGTAAGTTAGGACCAAGCTGGCTAGTACTATTACTTTTGATTCTGGCCTAGTATATGCCTCTTAAAATAGTTGAGTAGACTCTAAAATAGGAAATGGGAAGAAGCAATGCTCATTCTGGGGCTGTTTAATTCATTCATTGTTTACCTAGGTTGCAAAGAAATTCAGTGCTTCATAATAACATGAAGGAAACTATGTTCTAAGTCTATCCTGCATTTTTCTCACTGCAGTTGCATCAGTCCCACAAATATTGGGGTGGACGTTTCCGTTTGTTTTTCATAATATAGAAGCAGAATTCGAAGTGCTGTGTTGTCGTGGGGAAGAAGAGTGGATGTTGCTGTCTCAGGCTGCTGCAAGGAAGGTCAGGCCTCTTTGTGTTCTGGCCAACAGAACTGCTCTCAGGAAGACGGCTTGTGTCCGAACTCTGCCCAGTACGAATTGATGTTCTTTGCATCGAACAATCACAGGTCTGTCTGAAACACTTAAGAATGTGTTGACAGTGGGCTCTGAAGTGGAGAGAAATACAGACTTTCTGAGAATGGGATCAGAGATATGGAGGTGCCAAAACAACCAAGGAGTGGAAAACCCTGTCTTTTTTTTCTAGGTGTTCTCCAGTTTAGCAAAGCAGTAACACACACCCTGTAGCCTCGCTCCTCACGATAAGAAGAGAAGATGGGTTGGAAAGGATTTCAAAGTCTTCCTGACCAAAGTGGACTCAGGATCAGAGTGGTCAGCATCACAGCATAGCTTGCTGATCTGCAGGAGCCTCCAAATGTGGCCAGAGGACCACTTGCATAAGAGTCGCCTTAGAACACTAGCTGAATAAGCAGAACCACCCATCCTGGCACTGGTGGATTAGAAGCAGTGGGACTAGGGTATCTGCGAGTTTAAAACACTGGTGCTTCTTGTGCACTCGGAAGTCCGAAAGCCACTGCATCATCAGAAAGGTCTGGCTATGGACTGGAGAGGTGAGAGACAAGTGTCTGACATTTCCATCTAGAGGTCCTCACTCTCTAAAGGAGAATTCCCCGTCAAGGCAGAGAGGGAAAGAGATGTGCTTGTGATGTGTGTTTGAAGGAGAGCAGAGTGTGGTCTTCAGGAGGGCTAGGAGTTATGGGTAAGGAATGGGCATCACGGCTCTGAACCTAGAAGGGATCTGCTTTGGGTCCGCTCACATGAGACATCACCATCTCCAAAGCAATGTTTGATTTACTGCTTCTAACTGCAAGTTGCTGCCCCTGACAGTGGCAACGGGCTTCTGTGGGAGCCCCCACCATCCCTCCTGCTGCCATTCTTTAAGGCAGGGCCCTGCAGGTACTGACAGCTCTCACTAGTTTTGGAGTCAGGTGGTTCCACTTGATAGCCGTGCAACTTCAAGCAGGTTCTCCATCTTCCCAGAACTCTGGTTTCCTAGCTGCTTTGGAGAACAAAGAAGGCTTCTTGGAAGTGGGTCATTGGCACTGGAACTTGAAGGATGAAAAGAAGTCCTGAGAACAGGCAAATGGTAGAAAATGAGAGTTCATTATTCTTTTACTCATATATGCGTTGATGGATTCACTCATTTGATAAAAATTTTTGGTGGAAAAGTGAGGAGAGGAGCTAGATGAAAGAAAGGATGAAGACTGAGTGGGTACCCCGGAAAGGGGGAATTTAGAGCCATGCATCTTGACATTAGCTGTACTTGAAGCCCCTTGGGACCTTGTTCAGTTGCAGATTTAGATTCAGTCGGTCTGGGGTGGGCGTTCCTAACAAGCTCCCAGGTGGGGCTCACACTAATGGTCCACGGACCACACTTACTATTGCAGAGGACAGACAACCTGTGTGACATCTTTGGCTGTGAATGGGTGTTGAGAAAGGACAGAAAGATCTCTGTGTGCAAAAAGAGCAGTTTTTTTTTGGGTTGGGGGGGCATGGCTCCATTCCCTCCCTCTCTCCCTTCCTGACAGTACTGGGGTTGAGCTGAACTCAGCCCCTTTGTTTTTGTTTTTGAGATAGGGTCTCAAGCTAACTTTATAAGGCTACCCTTGAACTTCCTGTCTCCCCTGAGTGGCTGGGATTACAGGCATGTACTGCCCTACCTAACTTGCAATTACTTTTCTGGGTGGCTTCTGAATAGGGTGTAGTGATGGTTGAGATCAGTGGTGTGGAAGGATATGGATCTAAAAAAGACAGTGGTGACCAGACAGCAAAGAGGCTTACAGTGCTAAGAGTTTACTGTAGGTAGTGAGAAACAAAATAATTACTTAAGAATTACCTATTTGTTGATAGAGTAGGAAAAATATTATCCACCATTTAAAAAATATCTTTTTTGAAAGGCTCTTTCAGATTATTTTTTGTGAAAGCAGAAGTATGTGACTCTAGGAATACCATCTGTCAGGCCATCCACAAAACAAGGCCATTTGATCTGTGGTCCTAGTTGTTTTGAGAGGCCACTGACTCACAGAAAGGAAAACAGGAGTTATGTATGTATTTGATCAGTGACCTTAAAGTTTGGATCCTTAATTCTCGTGCAATGCTTCCAACCTATTAAGCCCAAGGACTCCTAGTTCACAGATACCAAGTAGGTTTCTTCTTGTGTACAGACTCATACAGGGAGGGCTGCTTGCAGTGCTGTATTGAAGGATCTCAAGGTCTTCCAAGCGGGTTGGAAGACAATGCTGAATTGATTAGTGATGTCTGCCATAGTGTGGGATAAAATGGTGGCATATGTGCTGTATATTTAGCTGTCTGTGAAGGGAAGTCAGATTTCTGGTGATGTATTCCTAATTCCCCACAGCCATTCCTCAGAACCAATTTTAGAGCTAGTTGGTGCCTTCATTTCCCTGGTTCCGGGATAGAATTGATCACTACTTATCCAAGGGCTTTGTGAATCTTGCAATAGTTGTGAGGCTCTTGCCTACATTTATAAAGTACCAGGAAAGGCTCTCCCTCTGCATTACTCTAATATGGATGGGTGTTTTTTTTAAATTGAGCAGACCGAGTAGGCTACGTGTCTTAGGGCATCATTTCTATTAAATCTGAAACCAGATATTGGTAACTGGAAATAGACATTGATTTGCTTTCTCTTGTGCTATCCTATATCTCTAATTTCTCCAGAGGAAAAAAAGAAAGCCCATGTAAAAATCCACTCCTCTGGCTTCCAAAGTAAACAAGAAGATCAATTCTCATTCATGAATTTGTTGGGTAAATATTTGTTCAGTTGTCAGGAAAAGTTGGGTTAATCACAGATGAAAATTTGGCTAGTGGAAATAGACCTGTCAGTTGGCTTGAACGAGCAAAGATATAGGAACTGCCAGGAGGTTGGGGGTTGGAAGCAAATGCTCAGGTAGTGTAAGGCCAGATGGCACTGGCTTTGATGGCCTTCCATGATGCCCCAGGGAAGTGTCTCCTTCAAGCAGTGTTATTTTGTTTTCTTCTTGTGGAGGGTTGTTGAAGGACATCAGGGACCTCGGGCTGAAGAAGCCTAGTTGTCACCATTGTGAGCCTCATTTTCCATTTTCCTGCCATTCCAATTGGGAATGTGAATTGGTGACTTGGAGAAATTGGGAGGTGAAAAGAGAAAGGGAAAAGGATTAAAGGTGCCAGTGAACTTTGGACCCTTTTAGGGCCTTGGTGGTGGGTGGTAGAGAGTGGGATTGAGTGCAATAGTCTGGTGACTGAAAAGGAGGGCTCTTCTTGTCTGCTCTTTTGTTCTATCCTAAATAAGGAACATTCCTGTCCTTTCTCCACTGACTGTGTAGTGAATGTGTCTGGGCTGGTGTGAAATTGGCTTTGGATGCCAGTTGTCTTTTATGTTCCTCTCAGTGCTTCACAACATTGCTGGTGATGGGCAATCCCTGGGATGACCCTAGGGAAGAACTGGACAACTGGCTCCATGTGAGAATAACTGACCCAGTGAGACTGAGTGGGACTGTGACATGGGGAAGGAGGATGACACCTCCTGCTGCCACCACAGGGCACTGCTGTTGAGGTTCTCAGGAGCTGAAGCCTGGTACTGCCACGGTAGGCTGCTGACCAACTTCCTGCAGCCCTTAGGGTCTCTGTGTGGGCTGGACTGGCTCACTCCTGGGCGACTCTTCCCCAGGGTTTTCCAGGATTAGTACCTGCCAGATGGTGAGGACTTGATGCCCTCCCTGCTTCCTGGGGGATTTTGACAGAGGCATAGAGCACTGAAACCCAAATAGGCCTTAGGGGATGGCTAGTACACCTTTGTGTGGTACAAATAGAAGAAACTGAGGCACAGGAAATTTCAGTGACCTATATCTCCATGATTTAGTAAATGTTTGCATAAAAAGGAAAAACATTATATATTTAGCAGCTTGAAATAAGGAGCTAAGAGGAGGTTGGACTGCTGTGTTTGGCCATTGTGGAATAAGAGGTAGTGAGTGACTAAGGACTAAGATGTGAAGACCTGGATTCTTGCTCCGTTCTACTGCTTGCTGACTGCCTAAGCCCTTCGCTACTGGGGGGTTGAACTCAGGGCCATGCACTTGCAAGGCAGGCATTCTGTCACTTGAGCCATGTCCCCATCCCTTCTTGCTTTAGTTATTTTTTGAATAGAGTCTCATGCTTATACCCAGGGCAACCTGGACCATGATCCTTCTATTTAGGCCTCCCACACAGCTGGGATGACAGGTGCATGCCACCATGCCTTGCACAGGTCATAGAAGAAAGTAGTCCAGCTCTTTTCAAAGAGATGAGTAACCCTAAACAAAAGGAAAGTTCAATCAATCCCCTCGGGTTCATAAAATACGAATCAAAAGGGCTTGTCTCCCACAAACCTCCACCATACTGGACCAGTGTTATAGTGGCAAAAGCTCTTTAATCTGTTGCCAGCTATTAAAAAGACTAGATATTCAAAAAATAAAAAATAAAAACAGACTAGAATCAAGGGTACTTAAGGTCTCACTGCAGTAGGGGACAGATGGACTTCTGGCATTAGTTGAGATAGGGTCTTACTGTTTGCCCAGGTTGGCCTTGAAACATGATCTTCTTGATCTCTGCCTGCTGAGTAGCTAGGATTATAGCTGTGAGCCACTGAACCCAGCTACGCACTGCTTTCTTTAGGTCAAAATATTGGCTGTGGATCTTGTTCTGTTCATGTCAGTTTGACTATACTTCCAGGAAGCTGCTGGCTTTCTAATAGTGGGGACTTGTTCCAGGAAACCTGATTGGAAAGCTTGTTGGAGGTGAGAGATAAGCTCAGGCAAGTGAAGTAGGGAAGAAAGGATGGGGGTGAGAAAGGAATAAAGGACAAGACCAGAGGCCAATGACAGTGGCTTCTTTGGTGGAGTGGGTCTCCTTAGGTTCACGTTATAGAAATGAGTTGGACCCAGAAAACTGAAGGTGGATGTACTAGTGTTTCTATAGATTGTGAAGGGTCACCCCATTTACTTCTTGTTACTTATCCTCATATCATCCCACTTAATCAGCTGGATTCCCACTATTAGCTCTTTTAAGAAGATCCACTAAAAATACGCCCTCCATGGAGGAGAGGGAATGATCTAAAAATCCCAAACCCTGCTTCTACGCTTCAATGTTTAGCCCAGCACTGGGGCTCACCATGGCTGGGAACACACACTGGACTCTGCCTATATGGGAGTTATATCACATGTATGGTTTTTCAGTCTTCCATCCAGACCCATTTACTGTTCCTCCTTTGCCACTGTATTAATTATCCGTTGCTATGGAACTAATACTCCCAACTCAGCAACTGAAAGCTACATTTATTACCTCACAGTTTCTGAGGGTCAGGGAATGGCTTAGCTGTGTGGGTGGTCTTTCACAGGGCATCTCATGGGACTGCAGGAGTTGCTTTCAAGCTCACTCATGTGTGGTTGGTTGGCTGTAGTTCCTGCGAGCTGTTGGATTGGGAACCTAAATTCTTTGGGCAGAGGACTCCCTCAGTTCCTTGCCATGCAGGCCTTTTCATGGAGGGCAGCAGGTGGCTTCCTCAGAGTGAGTGATGGGAAAGAGGGAAGGAAGAAATGGAGGAAGGGAGAGAGAGAGAGATCAAAATGGAAGCCACAATGTCTTTCTAACTTAGCCTGCAGAATTGCATATCATCACGTTCTCCTACTGTGTTTGCTAAAATCATTAAGTCCAGTCTACATTCAAGGATAGGGGAATAACCTCTATCTCCTGGACAGAGAAGGGGAGAATCAAAGAACTTGTGGGCATTTTTAGAGAGCACCATGGCCAGGGCACTGCTGTCTGGCCTTCACCCATCCTTGCCTTTCAGTCAGTGAGGTGAGCAGTTGCTGCTCCTGCTGCCTTTGGTTTGCCCGAACCTGATCTGGTACTGTGGGAGAAGCCTCTACCAGGACCTGTTGATGGAGCAGGGCTTAGATACCTAGGACTGAGGAATTTCAATCCAAAATTAAAAGACGCTTCCAGTGGAACTTGATTCCTCTTGTGGGGAAGATCTTTGGCCGTAGAACCTGTACCAAAAATGCCCTTGTAGTTACCAAATGGATTTGGATGCTACTCCTAACACTCTTTCCCTTGGCACTGCCAAGCTTAAACATGGTGAACAAAGCCTGTGGCAGGACATTGTGTTGAGATCGTCTGCATGCAAATTCTTCTCAAGACAATGGGGAGACCATTCAGCCATCTAGAGAGGGATGAGGAGCCACTGCCCCTAGACACTGCCTTACTCAGAATCCCCATTGTCTTGTCCAGGGCATCATGTCCCTCTCTTTCTTATCTTACCTCATGACTCACTTGATGGTGGTATCACCCTTTTCCCTTTCTAGGACTCCATCATATGTCCGGTCCAGGTTCTCCTCCTTCCTGGCCATGGGGTTTCTGTCTTTCTTGGTGGCCTCTCTTCTTGTTGCCCTGCATTACCTTATTTTCCATTAGTTAAAATGGAAGCTCTTTAATTTTACTCTGTGGTCTCTCACTGACTATCTCACCAAGTTCCAAAGCTGCTTCTGCCACACAAACCTGATAGTTTCTAGATTTGTATCTCCACTCTGATCTTCTCTCCTGAGAGGAGACACGGATTTTCTCACTGATTCCTAGACATCGCCACTGAATGCTCTATCTACATAACAAATGCCATGTGCCCTAATGGAACTCCAAAAATGCACTGAAATGACAGGGGCATGTTCTGAAAGATGTGTCCTTAGGTGATTTCAGGGTTGGATAGATGTCATAGTTAGTTAAGCTAAGGTGACTATGATGATTCTAGGTGTCACAGTCTTCCAGGGCCACCATTGTCTATGCTGTGCATCATCAGCTGAGATGTTGTTTTGCAGTATATGACTGCATGGTTTCCATTTCTCTCCTGCCTAACAGGTTTGTCCTCTACTCTGTGGTCCAACCTAGTCACCCTGGAGTCATTTTTGACCCTTCTCTCTTCACACTCCTGTCCAAATGAGCATCATGTCCTGTTGATTAATTCTACCTCTCAAATGATCCATGCTTTTATTCCCACAATTACCAGGCACTCATTACCCCTCTAAAACATCAGCTCTACAAAGGCCAGATTTTTGTCTGTGTTTTTCTTTGCTCAGCACCTACAATAGTGATCAATAAAAGTTCATTGAGTAAATGGATATTGCAACTGCTCACCCTGCCCAGCTGCCTCTACCACATTTACCCTCTGCCCTACCACTGGATACAAGCAAATCAATCCTTGCTCAAAACTTCTGAGGAGTCCTCACTACCACAGAGTCAAATTCAGAACCTTATGCCTGCAGAAGAGACCTGTCACAATCTTTCTGGCATCATCTGCTACCATTCCCTTTTCGCAGGGTTAGAACTCAGGGCTTTGCACTTGCTAGGTAAGTACTCTGTGGCTTGAGCCACCCTTCTAGCCCCTCAATTTCTTCGGAAGGAAAAAAAAAAACCTACCTTTAAGGTTCTCAGACAACTCAAGAACTTAAACCATGCATGAATTCATCTTCTAATCCATGGAAGGTTGGCAATTAGAGGATCACAGGTAATCAGTGTTGATAATCACTGCTGCTTCCTTCCAGCTACCAACCAATTACAGACATCACAAAACCCTCCTGAACCCATTGAGGACAGAAGGAGACACAGGGATTACAGCTTCTTCTTTGGCTTCACTTTCCTAGAGAAAACCCCCAACCTTCGGTAGGATCCATCAGGATGTCCCTGATATCCAGAGAGACCTGAAATGCACATCCAGTGTCAAGGATTTGTTTCTGACATTGGTGTCAGGCTCCAGTCAGGTTGGCCACCTCATCCTATTGAGGGACACACATCATTTTGGCACACGATCACTAACACTCTACAATTCTAGCTAAGAATTTAAAAGAAGAGTCAGCCAAGTTGCTTCTACTGTTGGCCCTCTTCTCTCCTCCCTGCTGTTACTAGAAGGTCAGCGCAGCTACCTTGGTTCTTGCGACTATTGGGGCCTGGGAGAGAAGAATTCAGACAAGACTTGAAATGCAGTGAAGGTGATAGTGAAGTTTATTAAAAGGAATACACTCTCAATAAACTGGAAGTGGGTTGTCTCTAGTGTGAGAAGGACAATATTAGACTTTGGAATTTGAGTATTTATTGAGGTTGCCCATGAGGAATTTTTATCCCTAGGTCTAGCCTACAGGGCTGAGGTCAGGAGTGAGCAACAGGGTCACTAGGCTAGGACAGGTTTACAGAATTACAAGTTACAAATGATTATTGGGCCTGTAGAGTATGGTTTGCCCCAGACCTGGTCTTTGTTCTGTTGTTAAAGATCTATTGTGCTTGAATAAAGCCTTTCATTAATCTTTAGGTGTGTGGGGGACTCAAAAACATCTTGTGACCTCCCATGGTCTTGATCTTAACAGCAACTTGTCACCTGTGAGTTGGAAAGTTTTATTTTGTGTATATGTGTGTATGTGGGTGTGTTTGGTGGGACTGAAGTTTGAACTCAGGACTTTGAGCTTGCAAAGCAAGCACTCTACCTCTTGAACCACATCTCCAGTCCATTTTGCTCTGTTAGTTTAGAGATGAGGTCTCTCAAACTCTTTGCCCAGGCTGGCCTCAAACTGCCATCTTCCTGATCTCAGTCTCCCAAGTAGTTAGGATTACAGGCAATAGCCACTGGTGCTCAGAAAGTTTAATTACAGTTTTCTTTCAGAGACCTTGTGATCTCTTCCTCCCATGGTCACCTCTAGGGTTTACTTGCTACTTAATATTTTTCCTCACTCAAGGACTCAAGATGTTGAACATCCTTCATCTTAGGGTCTACTTGCATATCCCCATTGCTTATGGCTAACTGCTATCTACCATCTGCCTGGTGCTGTCACGCACCCAGCTCAATTCAGGTCCAATATTCCCCATGAAGAAAACTTACCCAAGCCTCTGCCTGCCTGCCAATCCATGATGGCTCATCTGATCAATTTATTGCATGGGGATGAGTGGAGTGTTGATGAGAAGTGCTTTAGATTTTTAGATTTCTGTGCCTTTCTCTCATGGCCATATTTTTGTTGATGTTGGACTAAGACTGGGTTGGTCTCCACGGGAAAGTTGACATGAATTCTAAAAGTAATTACTGGCTATTTTCATTTCTTCTTATTTTTCTACACTGGGTTTCATGTGGCAAACTGCAGAAAACTTGTTTGAACTCTCCAACAGATAGCCAATTTGAGATCAATAATATCTCTAAGAATACCATTCGTGGGGGTCTTAGATGGACACAGATTCTTGGATAGCAGATTTCAACTTTTTAACTCAATATATTGGAAAACGAGAGCCCAGAGAGGCAAAGCGACTTGTCCAAAGGACTCAGCTGCTGCAAAATATCTCAAGTTGTGGCATTTTTTCCATGAAGTAGGGATTTGGGTTTTCTCACTGCTATATCCTCTGTACCTAGAAGAGTGCCTGTCATGTGTATTTTTATTCAACAAATACAGTCAAAGGAATGAAAAAAATGAATGTATTACCTTTGATCTTTGGCTGCAGTGACTAATTAGAGGCTGTGGAGTTGTCACTATGCCTTGACAGTAATGGGACAGATGTCCAGATGCCTGGACATCTTTCAAGTGCTGTGCCTTGGATCCAACTTGGGCCAATCAAGTAAGTCACATAAATCAAGGTCAAGGCTTCCCCATCCCATTACTTCACTCTAAGAGGACCAATCACAACACCCTCAGGTTTACAGATGACTATAGATCCACTTTGAACCATACTTGCCTGTGAAAATGGGGAGTTTCTCCAGTCATTTGGGAATGGCACCATGAGGCTTTAGCTGTTTGGTCCATCAGAAGTGCCTCTGATGCATGAGTGTACTTTGTATGGTGTTTATGATAACAATTGGTGCAGCAGCCCCTGTGGTTTGCGTGTCATGTGATACCTAGGTGCTGTAGAGCTTGACAGCTTGAGGGGAGGATAAGGGACCTCAGAGGTGACTTGAACTTGCTGTGAAGTAAAATGTTTTGTTCATGAAAGAGGCAGCCATTTTCAACACCACATGGCTCACATTGTTATTTGTTTTTATGTGTTTTTGTTTGTTTGGTCTTTATACTTTCCACTCTCTTTCTCTTCTTTCTCCTCTTTGAAGTACATAAAAATGGTAAGAAGAAAAAAGGAGCCATTCAGGTGCCTCTGGAGTGCCATTGTGGTCATCAGTTTGCAGTCTTAACATCAGAAGTAACATCCAGGCAGATAGAGGTAGGCCTGCAGGCCAGTGCAGAAGGCTTACAAAGCAAGGCTTAAGGAAGAATCCGTGAGAAGCAGTGCCTGTTAACGTACTTGTCATCACGTATGTGTAAAGAGGTTGGATTCCTGATTGCTCAGAATTGGTTCACCCTTTATAGATTAAGAGTAATGACTCAGAGCCGCCTTCCTTCCACATGATAAGCTAGGTGGAGGAGAGTGAAGGGCGAAAGGAGGAAATGAGAGAGAGAGAGAGAGATAAACTTGAGAATGAATGGATCGGACTGAATGAGCTGCCTTCCCAAAGTAAGCTAGTAATATTTTTTCCCACTCCTCAAATTTCTCTTTATCTGATGATTCAGATTTCACCATACTTTGCATAAACTCTTTAGCTAAAGCTTTACATATATTTGCAATATGTGAATATTAGAAATTTTGTGTGTGTTTGGATATAGAGCAGTGTTAGAGATTTGAGCTGTATTGTCTTTTGATGAATGCACATGGAAACTGGTTTTTGGTGCCATTTCAGGGTAGAATTGATACTATGCATTTTATGTAGTATGATTTCTCTAAACCAAGCATCAAAGCAAGGAGCATGACTTGAGCTTTGCACTTGCTTGCCTGAGATCCATGGATATTTAGGTTCTCCTTTCCTGAGAAATTAGTTTTTAACAGATCAGCATTGACAAATAAGGTAATAAAGTATAATTAGATGTTTATAATTTCTCAATGAATAAATAATAAACCATGCAAGTTCCACAGTTATTTGTATCTATTTTATTTATGTTCTCAGCACATACCAAGAAGATAATTTTTTTTCCAAGACCTCTAATTCAATCAGTGGTGTAGCTTGCTGGCAATAATGAAATAAAAATTTTAATAAGAATCATGTAAAAGAAACACCATAGTAGTTTGTGTATTTGTTTTTGCCCAGGGTTTATTGAAAATGACCTGTGTTTTCTCTAGAGAGAATAGAGGAATCCAACCTCTTTGTACATAGAGTGAAACTGACTAGTTAATGCCTTCTGTGAGCTTCTAAGTCACAATCATAAGAGTGAGCTGAGTCAACAAAGTATGTTTAGATGCTTACTTCCCTGAAAGGTTGGAAGTATTCATGTGTGTGAGCAGCTATGAATGGGCATGTAGGCAGGTATGAATATGAAGCTAACCCTGGTTTTGTCTGGATGTTTATTTGTGTGCCTCCTCACTCACATGTCATGAATCCCATTTGTCATGCCTTGAATATTCTCGGTATCAATGCACATGTTCTATAAAGACCTGGTATGTGTCCTTTGAGTGGCAAGCTAGCACTTACAGCTTCCGGGTGCCCATCTTTTTTTATTGAACTCAATAGACTGTGGTGCCATAAACACCAGGAATTCCCAGCCTTCTGGTGTATCTTCCCCTGTCTGAGAAGTCTCCCATACTCTGTAGGCTCTCCTTTTCTTCCCAGAGGTTGAAATAGCCCCCTGAAACTGAATCCCTAGTGTCTGACAACCCAGACCAAGAGTTAGGTCTCCTGCCCAGGGTAGCCATAGGTGACATTTCCCATTTCAACCTTTAGGGAGGATGGAGGCCAGTTTTGGAAGGGGTTAGGGCTCAGTCATGAATGCCTGTTTATACCAAATTCACTACTAGACCAACTAAATAAGTGGGCCCTCCTGATAACTCAGCTTTGAAATTTCACTTGGTTTTTGATGATCTGGCTAGGATAAGTCATGCACACAGCCTCACTCTCTAAATTCATTTTGTAATTAAAATCTTGTAAATGTCTTGAATCATTGCAGCAGGGGGACCTGGGATAAATTGGGCTATTTAACTAGCAGTTTAAGTATTCCTTACTTTAAGAAAACTAGAGATATGAAAAAAATCTAGATTTCCAAACAATATCTTAGAGAATTATGTTATCTTTATGAAAGAGATTAAGGTAGGAATCCTCAAGTAGTGAGTGATTATAAGTGAATAACTTAACTGCAATGCCCTTTTTTTTAGTTCCACCCTTCAATTGGAAAGCCTGTATCTGTTCTTCTCTTACTTATACCTTTAGGAATTTGTCTGGGTAAAAATAAGGAGTTCAAAACTTGGAAATGAGTTTCTACCAATTCCTTGGAAACTTTGCCCTTTGTCTAACAGTGTGCAATTCTAAGTCATTTCCATGGTGTGTAAGAAGTTTGTTCTTCTAGTTTTAGATGTCAAATGATTTTTCCAGTTTGTGGAGAGAGGCAACAGATAGCTAACCTGGTATAATGGCACAGGCAGAAGGACTTAATTTTGGGCATAGTTTTAGCACCTGCAGATGACTGCTTGAGTGACTTAACTTTTTGCAACTCCTCCCTGGCTGAGAAGTTGCAATAATATCTCTATCCCCTACTTTCCTCTTGCACTTGAGTGAGGTCCTGAGTTCTGAGCTAGAGCTGAAGCTCCTCTTAATCCTACACCTCACAAGGAGGCTGGAGGCTGTGTGAGCTTCCTCTGTTCCTCCCAGGTTGAAGGTCTTGTTCTTAAGACAGGAACTCAAAGAAAGCCCATAGGGTTTTGTTCAAAGACTTCCAATAGGCCTTTCCAAACCCCACTGCCATTCATTGATCCCAAGCTATCTCGGAAGATGTCTTGAGTTCAGCATAGTGTAAGAGACCTTGAACACAGAGTTGGCTCTCAACAAATATTTGCAGAGTGTTGCTGGATACATGAAGCACACACACCAGCCCCCTCCCCACACATGCACAGTTGGCTGTTGAGTTCTATGTCATTCTCTGGAATGTGCTGACCTTCCTTCCTTGGGAAGAGGGCACACTGCAGAGTGTTAGTATTAGAGCAGCTTTTGCTCTCATCTGTCAACACTCCCACACGCAGGAGCATTATGGAGAAATAACAACTGGAGGACCAGTGGCAGTAACACAACTGACCCTTTCCCTCTTGAAATCTCTTCTCCTGGCTACAGTCACCCCACACTTGTTCAGTTTGCCTCTTGCCTCTCTGGCCATTGTTCTGTTTCCTTTGCCAGGTCTTTATTTTGATCTTCATAAATAATTGATTAAGTTCCTCAAAGTGTAGTCCTAGATCTTTTCCTGTCTTCTCCTTTATTTTTTCCTCTCCCTTTCTCTCTTTGTTCTTCTTTTCCTAAATTCATTGATTCTCATGGTTTCAATTACCACCTAGTTAGGAAAAAACTCCTAAATTTCATTCTCTAGTCAGTACCTAATTTTAGACCATAAATGCCCATGTTCCATGTGCTGCTTGACATTTCCCCTGGAAACCTCACGGTCTTCCGAAATTCAACACGCTCAACACAGAACGAACCTTCCCCTTCTCCACTGGGCCTACACATTCTTTCTCTAGAGTTTCTCATCTGAGCATGCCATCTACTTCATTTCCTGAGTCGGACATTTGGGAATATTTCTGGTCACTTTCCCACATTCCCAACATTCAAATAGACAGACTCCTAACATGTATTTTTTGTTTCTCAAATTTCCACTCTGGTCTAACCATCCTTGTCTTTCTCCTTGTAGCTGCATAAGCCTCCTAACCAGTATTCCAGCAAAGATTCTTTTTTTCTTATGTATTATTGATTTATTGACAGTATTGAGGTTTGGACACAGGACCTTGTGCTTGCTAGGCAAGTGCTCTATCACTTGAACCACATCTCTAGCTCCTGGTAAAAATTCTTGCATCTGTGTATCCCCCCACCTCAAAGTTCTTTCCCTAGAAAGGCCTCCCTTCCCTCCCTTTCTCCTTCCTCCCTCCTTCCCGTTCTTCCTTCCTCATGATTTACATTCTTATTTGTGTTTCCTTATTTTAAAGATCTTTTCAACTACGTATTTGGAAACAATTATAGCTTCATAGGGAACTGCAAAATATATTACAGAGAGGTCCCATGTGCCCTTCACCCAAATTTTCTCCAGTGGTTAGCATCCTACATACCTATAGTACAATATCAAACCAGGAGATTGCCATTGACGCAATCATAGACCTTCTGCAGATTTTCTTGGTTCTAAGTGCTTGCACGTGCGTACACACATGTGTCTGTGTATAGTTCTATGAAATCTTATCACATATGTAACCACCAGGATACAGAACTACTTCATCCCAAAGATCCTTCATGCCACAGAATGCTCCTTTATCAGCCCAGTCATTCAGCCACTACCTTGCTTAAAATCCTTAATGACTTTAAAGCCCCAAATCCTTAAGCAAGGGCTGTAAGTGCCTGTGTAGTCTGGCTTCAGCCACCTCTCTGGCTGCCTCCTGCATACTTGAGGCTGCATACATCAAGCCTCAGCTCAATGACCTTTCTCTTCTTTTTAATTTACAAAGCTCTTTCACTGAAGGAGCTGTCCCCCTACTTGGACTCCCCCCCCCACCCCGCTCACACACACCAGCTAACCTCCCTTCGTCTGTCAGGGATTGGCTTGGAGCTTTCCTAGGGAAGGTTTTCTTGACATCTCAGATGAGGTTAGGTTCTCCTATTTGTTTTCATTGTCGATTATGCTTTTTCTTCATGGCACTAATCACACAATTGTAATAACAGATTTGTGTGGAGTTTATGACTTTGAGGTCCCTCTGGCTCAACTAGAAGGGGTTAGTGTGTGTTGCTTACTGCTGTATCTTTGTCTGGCAGAGTAGCTAAGTATTTCTTAGCAGGTGCTTAAGAAATACTTGCTGAGTTAATGAATACTTAACGTGAGTTGGCTGGTTGTGGCTGGGGTGTGGCCAGAGGCCAGGGAAGTTACAGTCACCTTTCCCAGATGGATATGTTCTCCATGACCTTGTCTTCATCCTAACAATGGAACCCTGTCAGAGAACCTGGACATCTATGGCCCATGCAACCCGGAGTCCCCAGCTGAAAATTTCTCCCCTGATTCCCACCGCAGACTTCTCTCTGAGAGGCTGGAGAGGGAGCAACCTGGCAAGTGTTCTTCTTAGACAACTTGTCTAAGAAGATATGATATGCTTTTCAGGACATCAGCTGGCTATTCACCCCGGATTTCCAAGTAAGGGTATTGCCATGGTGTCATCTTGGGAGGGTGTGGGAGTCTCTGAGTTGGATGGCACCAGAAAAGCCCTTGAAAAGCTTTTAGAGAAGCCCTCTCCTTGATGCTCCCACTTATATGCCTAAGTGTCCCTACCCCACCATCCAGTCATTTCCACCCCCACTCTTATACTCTCAGAGATACCTTGGTATAGTTTGTATTTGTAGAGGCCAAAGTTTACTAGGTCCTTATGTTGATTGAATAGGCAGTATTTCCCCCAATGGACATATGTGACCACTCTCTGAAGCTTTGAAAGGAATGACATGGGACTTCCTGCTGGGAAGTAGTGCCATGGGGTAGTGGTTCCATGCCACAGCCTATCTGCAGAGCACCCAGGTTTTGTGTGCTCTGGGCAGATTCTGACGTCATATTTCTCAGGACTGGGAAACCTGAGAACACTGGCTACTTTCCCTTCCCTGTCATGTAGATGGTCACGGGTCTTCACATTTTACAGCTCATAGCTGTCTGCTTACCGTTGGCATCTCTGTTCAGGGTGAGCGATGGTTGAGCACATAGTCCAGATGAGCAGGCCAGGCCTCAGGTGTTTCTTTGAGGCTGTGTGCTCTAAGGTCACGGGGTACTATCCTGCCCTGATTTGGCTATTGTTTTGGCTATGATACTTGGGATGGAGGAGTGACAGTTTCTTTTAGGATAGACCTGGCTGTTTGCTCTTTCTGCCAGTTCTTCTGATGTCCAGGAGACCGTTCAAGGCTTGGATTTTTGCTAGTCTTTTGCCTGTGAACATGGATACTGTACATAACAGTGCAATGAAACTTACTGCCTTGAGCACGTGCCTGGAACCTATGTGAGCCTTTTGACCTCCTCCTCTGTGTTCCAAGGCAGGGCTAACAGGAAGCCCAAACTCAAAGTAGTTCTTGGGTGTTGCTCCTGGAACTGGGGCTTGGGAGGTAATACTGGTGCCTCTCACAGTGTAACCTTGTTCTCTGTGCTCTGCAATGTCCTTTTCAGCTCTCTCTGATCACCACTTTCTGCTCTCATCAGAGCATATGTAGGGGTGGGAGGATGTGGTTCTTAGTGTGAGGGGATTGAATGGCATCTACACTTGTTCTTGTCCTTGAGGCTCAATCTGACACGACTGGTGGTGATGGTGAGGAGGCTGAATAGGGCTCTATCCAGGCCCCTGTTGGTTTCCCAGCCTCAATCCATGCTGGCACAGATGTGACTTGGGTTAATTGTCAAGGGAGACAGTCCAGATCCTCTGGCCCTAATACTGCTGCTTCTGGCTTCCTTCAGGTCACCCAACCTGCCTGCAGTTCACCTTGAACATGATCGAAGCCGTCAAGACCTACAAGTGGCAGTGCATAGAGTGCAAATCTTGCATCCTCTGTGGGACCTCGGAGAACGATGTGAGTTTGGGGCTTTCCTTGTGGGAGGGGGGAACCCAAGGAGCTGGAAGTCCTCTGGGGAGTGAAGAGCAAGGCAGGACTCTTGGCACTCGGTTCCTGGGAAAATGTCACTCAATTTTTTTCATCTCCACCACTCTTGGGATCCTTGTGCTTTGGGGACCATGGGTACTCTTTATGCTGTGGAGAGAGATGCACAAGGTGCCTGGCAGGGGCTGCATTTATGGCCTTTGCTCTTCATCCTAACACTTGAGAGCACCTAACCATTAGCCCTCAAAGGTTCAGAGACTGGAAGTGGTAACCATGACACTTATGGTTGGGATGTACTTGGCTGTGTCTACCACATTCCACATCTACGATCTCATTTGGCCTACATGTGAAATATGATAAATGCAGAACCTTCAAACACTTTTTGATATGGAAACTTATACAAAAGTAGAGAAAATGAAACTGATACACTCCATCACTAGCTTCAACAAAGGTCAATATAGCCCAACCTTGTTTCTTAAATACTATTACTTTCTCCTTCTTAATCCTGGTCATAGTATCAGTCTACCTATAAATTTTCATATGTATCTGAAAAAGGCAAGGCCTTATGTTTTAACCAAAATATTAATGCAGCTAGACATCAATAATTCCTTAATATCATCAAATGTCTAATAATGACTCCTATTTTCTCAACTGTCTTAGAAATGTTTTTATTTGAATTAGGAACCAAATATGGCCCATATATAACAGTTAGTTGATAAGTCTTTGAAGTTTCTTTTAATACGCATGAATCTTTCTTTCCATTTTTCTCCTAAATTCTGTGTGGAAGTAATCAGATCATTTGTTCAGTAGGGTTCCTATGACTGTATTTTACTGAATGCATCCTTGTGGGGCTGTTTGCTATTTCCTCTTGTCTTATGTATTTCTTGTAAATTGGAAGTTAAGCTAGAGGCTTGACCTAGGTTATCTCTGTCTTTTCTCTCCCCTCACTGTCTCTGTGTCTGTCCCTGTTTCTTTTCTGGAAAGACTGCTTTATAGGTGGTGGTGTATCTTTAATCAGGAGGTCTACAATGCCTAGTGCATCTCGCTTTGTGAGAGTGCATGTATTGCATGTATTGATGGTCTCCAGTTAGATCAACTATTTCATTAGGGGTTGCAAAATAGTGATACTCTTGTTTGATAATTTCTTCTTTGTTTATTAGTTGGAGTAATTCTATAGAGAGAAACTTGCCTAAGCTCAGGTGTAGATCATATAGAAAAGGCAGGATAAATGCTTGCTCCTTTCCCTTTATCAGTTTTTTAAATGACATGGCAGTTAAAATACCTACTCATGATTAAAAAGAAAACAGTCAAAACAGGAATTATAGGATATCTTCTTAAAAATGAGAAAACATTTATACCTTAGAACTAAAGCCAGAGTCTTTTTTTTTTTTTTGGCAGTACTGGGATTTGAACTCAGGGTCTCACCCTTTCAAGGCAGGTGCTACACCACTTGAGCTACTCTGCCAGCATGTTTTGTGTTGGATATTTTTAAAGATAAGGTCTCATTAACTATTTCCCCTGGGCTGGCTTCGAATCACCTCCTGATCTCTGCCTCCTGAGTAGCTAGAATTACAGGTGTGAGCCACTGGCATCTGGCTAACTCCAGAATCTTATTTAATGAGGAAATGTTAGGAACCAGATAAGGACGCTCACTATACTACTACCATTATACATTATTCTAGAGACACTAGCCAACACCATTAGATAGGAGCAATCAATAAGAAGCATAAGAACAGATAAAATATAGGTTGAGCATTGCTAATAAAAAAGAATCCAAATCTAAAATGCTCCAAAAACTGAAACTTTTTGAGTATCAACATTATATCATAAGTGGAAAATTCTATACCTCAAAACTTTGTTTCATGTGTAAATTGCATAAAATTACCTTCAGGCTATGTATATAAGGCATACATGAAACATAAATGAATTTTGTCTTTATATTTTGGTTCCAGCCCCATTACGTGTTTTCATAATGTAAACATAAATATTCTAAAATGTGAAAAAAAACCAAATCTGAAGAAAATTGAAAATATGAAACAAACACCTCCGGTCTCAAGCATTTCAAATAGGGGCTACTCAATCTGTAGCTACAGGATATCTGAAGAACCTTCGCGAATCAATGATAGTGCTAGCTCAAGCATAAAAGGTAACAGGTATCAATTAACATATAACTAATACCCGTCATATACACAAGCAATACCCAGTTAGAAAGCATAATTCCATTTATAATGGAATTACAAATACTTATAAATTCCTAGGAAATGCGTACAAATGTACTTAACAAATTTGCAAAATGTATATGAAGGAAAGTTCTAAAAATGTTTGAAAATATACAAGGAACAAATAAAAAGATGTCCCATGATCTTGGATAGAACAACTCAACACTATAGACATGGCAGTTCTGCCTAAGTTATTTTACAAGTTTATTTCAGGTCCAATAAAAATATCACAAACTTTTTAATGGAGTTAGACAAATTGATACTCCAATTCATATGGAAAAAGAAACATGCAAGAACAACCAAGAAATTACTGACAAACTGTGATGGAAATAAGTGCCACCAGACGTTGAAACTTTCTAGGGAAGCCTCTACAGTTGAAAAAGGGCGGTACTGAAGCATGAGTAGACAGATAAACCAGTTGGAATGGAATAGAAAGCCCATAAATAGACCCACCTACATAAGGAAAGACAGTATAGGATAAAGGTGGCATCTAAAATTACTGTGTCAAAGATAGACTTTTAAATGAATGGTGCTAGTACAGTGGGGGAGTCACTTGGGAAAAGGCAAAATTAGATTCATATCTCACACCAGACATAAGAACAATATCCAAATAGACAGGACACCTAAATGTAAAAAAGTTAAACCATACCAGTACTAAAAGAAAGTGGGTGAATTACTCTTTAATCTAAATATAAGGAAAGGTTTTCTAACTGTGTCTCAAAATTTAGAAACATTGAAGTAAGCTATTGAAAAATTCGACTCTAAATATTTGTATAGTCAAAAAACGTGATAAGGTCAAAATGGTATCTGGGAGAAAGTACTTGCAGGATATACCATAGATAAAGGGCTAATGTCCCTATCTACTAGAGGAAGAACTCCTAAAAAAGAGGGACAAAAAAATGAGGGACAAAGAACCAGGAACTTGATAGAAAATGAAAAAAATGTGTAAAGGATGAGTCACAGAAGATATAAAAATGAGTCTTAAACATGTGAAATGAATGTTCAAATGCATTCATAGTTAAAGAAACTCAAAACAAAGCAAAGTCCCCATTTTTTTACCTATCCAACAGGCAAAAATCAAAGGTATGACAATATGTTCTGTTGGTGAAACAATGGGGAAATTGGCACCTTTATATATTGTTGGAAGACATATACAGTGGTGTGACCTGTCTGGAGAGAAATAGCAATGCATAATAAAACTACTCTGTACTTAACTTCTGACTCAGCAATCCCATCTATAGGAATCTACCCTGAAAATGCCCCCAACACGACAGAAATACAGCTGCATAGGGTTATTTATGGTAGCATAATTACAAAATATTGGAAACAACCCCAATATCGACACATAGAAGAACGATTGAATAAACAATGGCACAGCCACACAAAAAAGTATTATGTGCCTTCAAGAATAAGGATGAGATCTATGAATTGATATGTACTCATTCTATGATATATTGTTAAATGAAAGTTCAAAGTAAAGTATAATGTCTGCCTATATCATGCTGCCTTTTAAAAAAGAGATGTAAGAAAATTGACATCTATGCACTTGCGTAAAACAAATAAAGAAAGAATAAACTGGAGGTGAATAAGAGAGGCTTTCTATAGAGGGGGAACAGGAAGAATGGTGATATGGAAATGAAGTCATATGGAAGGATAAGGGATGCGCATTTCTTTGATAATACCTTCTTATATAGCTCTGACTTTCAGAATTAAGATAAGGCTGCAAATAACCCTCAAACAGATATATAGTCAGCCAGGATGTGGTGAAACCTTAGATGGAATATAAACAGTAACAAATTAACCTAACTATAATATAAATGAACAACATAACCATACTGAAGAGTGGGAGGAAAAGAACTAGCTTAAGTAATTTTGGAAAAGAGTATTTTTGATGATGAACTAGAAGGTTAAAGACAAAAATATGCACCAAAAATATTACACTCTAGTTTGTACATTTGCTTTCATAAGTATATGGATTTGTGATTCTGAGACTACTTTACATGTGTGGTAGGTTTGCACTAATAACTGTATATTGTGACGAATGTAAGGTTTCTCAATGTCAGAAAAAAAGAATAACCTCATAAAGGGGGACGGGACTGGCTAGAAGAAATCAATATGAATTCATGGTTTGTAATGTAACATGTGAAATATATCTAGCTATTTGTGTGTATATACACATTGGATAGATGCAGAAATACATTTAGATGTACGCATGTGACCGACACATATATTTAATTCCCAGATCAGTTGCCAACGAGGAATGTATTCGTCAACTTCGCATTATGACAAAATACCTGAGCCAGTTAATCCATAAACAGAAAAGGTTTATTTAGTTCATGGTTCTGGAGGTCCCATTGCTTTGGGTTTCTGTGAGGGCACTTGTTGGCAATGCCAGGGAATCCCTGTTGGAGTAAACTGCTTAGATCATGAACTAGGAGGCAGAGAGAGAGAGAGAGAGAGAGAGTGCAGAGGATACCGGGGTCTCATAATCCCTTTCAAGAGTGTGCCTGCAATGTCCTAAGTACCTCCCACTTGGTGCTACCTCCCAAAGGTCCACGGCACCTCCCAGTACTACCACCCTGGGGACTAAGCCTTTAACACATAGACTTCTGGGGAACATTATCTGTGCTCAAACCACAGCAAGAACCTGGAAACAAAGAGGATATATAGCATTTAGATATTCCTTTTACCCATTCTCTAGATAAAGGAACTTGGAGAAATGACTGATTTCCAGGGCTGGGACACAAAGTGTACAGGATGAGCCTGGATGATCTTGTGGTACCAGAAGGTAAGGCAATGTTCCAAAAACGACAGGGCTTGTCTAAAGGACACAGGAGCCAACCTGAAAGAGTTCCTGGTGGCCAAAACCAGGAAAAATTAAGAAAAAAGATAATGTTTTTGGATTATAGCTTAAAAATAAAATAAAAACTCATATTTACATAAAAATTGAGTTGATAGATAAAAAATAAGTAAATTAAAACAGGAGAAAGTAAGTTCTTCTTTAGAGCAGAATTCTTTAGAATGAAGAGGGAACTCACCATTACGCAAATGTCATAGTTAGGATTGTTATAAGCAAGGACTTAATCCCTACAAAAATCAGTGGGCAAAAGTATGATGGGAAATAAGATATTTGCATAATCTGAAAATATCTTTCCAACAAGATTACTTATTAACATATTGTAAAGGGGAAAATAGTTCTTTTATAGAGGGAAACCTGTCCCCCACTGCTTTAACTGTATAGTCACAACTATATTATTAGTAATGAGACAAACCAGTGTCAATGTCCCCTGATGTGTGCCCTGAGAAGGATATGACATAACTTTAGTGAGATTCTTGCCAAAAACCATGCACACTTCAGTCTTCTTATGAGAAAAGATCCAGCTCAAACTGAGTAACATTTACGAAATCGCTGACTTACACCTTTCAGAAGTGTCAAGGTTATGAAAGACAAAGAATCGGAGGAACTGTCACAGATCGAAGGACAATAACAACACAGGTACGTGCTACATGGGATCCTTTAAGCTTTCCAGACACATGCATTGCTATTTAAACCATGCCTCAGCTTTTTTGTTTTTATTTTGTTTTGAGATAGGGCCTTTCTAACCTTTGCCCTGGTTGGCCTCGACCTTGTGATCCTCCTGCCTCTGCCTCCTGAGTAGGTGGGATAACAGGTGTGTACCACTATGCCTGCATCCTGCTTTATGGTTCTACTATGGTAGTATAAGATGTTAATATTATGGAAAACCAAGTAAAGTGTAGACAGAAACTGTCTGTACCATTTTTGCAAATTTTCCTGAAAATTATTTCTAAACAAATAAAAAATAGTATGATGTCTCCCTAACATCTTCTTAAGGTGACTAAGTTTTTTTAAATCACTGTCTTTATGAACTCATCTTTAAATATATTTTATTTGTTTTAATCCATTGCAGTTAAAATGGTCCCATCTTTGGCCAATAGAGACATATTCAAGCTGGAATCTAGTCCTTATGACGTGATCCTGACGGCATTTGATGGTTTCCTTGCTTCCTAATATGTAAAGATAGGCGCCAGACCTGGAATTACCTGTTTCGGTAAAGACTCCTGGCCCTTTCAGTAGGCAGTGGTGTGTGTGTGTGGTGTGTGTGTGTGTGTGTGTGCTGGAGTTTGAACTCAGGGCATAATGCTCACTAGTCAGGTACTCTACTACTTCAGCCACTCTGCCAGTCCCTAATGGTCTTTAGAGAACATAATATAGATGCTAGAGGTGCTAATTTTTATTGTATTTGCCACTGTTTTGAGATATTTCCTATTGACAGAACTATAAAAACTTTGTGTGTTTTAATATGAGTTTGTACTAATTCCTCCAATTTATATCCAGGACTAACTACAGAGTTTTTTAACTTGATCTCCTTGATCTTGCATCTGTATGTTTGTTTAGTCATGTAAAAGAATTCTTGGTTCTTAATGATACCAACATAATCAGTCATTTGATACACATACAACACTGTCAATATTCTAATTCCAGTATGATCACCCACAATATAATTGCTGAAAAAAATGTGCATATTTGCATTTATTTTTGTCCTTAAGATATATTCTACTAAGGAAGTACAGTCAAACTTCTTATTTTAAAGTCACTAGGAATAGTTTCTGTCTGTGTGGTTATGCTATCAGCTTAATACACAGTTATATTCAGTTATGTTATTTTTTTGTTTTGTTTGTTTTATGGGAAAGATTACAATTTTAATTTTGTTTCCTGATTATGCAAAACAGTTACTGGTTCTATAATCAAATCTATAAAGAAATACTATATTCAAGAAAATCTAGCTTCTATCCTTACTTCATATTATTCTTTCACTCTGCTTATGGGTGAACATTTGGATAAAAATGTATGGCTTATCTTTCTATTTTGTTTAAATGTAAGCGTATGTGTTATACATAGGACTCCATGAGAAAAAAAACTAAGATACATATATGTTTTTTTCCCACCTTTTCCCACTGAATATCTTTAGATTATTCTAGAGCAATCTACAGACATATTCTTCATTCCTACCCACAGCTCCATGGTTCTTCATTAGCTTATTCAGCAGTCCCTTATCAGCAGGCATTTAGGTGAATCTGATCCTTGACTTTACAAATAGTGTTAGTGAAGAGTTTTGTTGTTGACATGGCAAAGCCTTAGTGTAGGAGTCAGGGGATGAGTCTAGTGTTGGGAGATTGCTTGGGTATTTGGGTCCCTTTTACATGGTCAGAAATTCCCCGTGTACCCCAAGATGAGATTCCCATTTTAATGAATCTGTAGCATAGGTGGATTCTGGTTCTTGGACACATGGGCGTAAGGGGTTTTTAAATTGTGTTTCTCATGGGAGTTAGCATGAGCTGAGCGTTCTTGGTGGTTTCAACAGGCAATTTTTCTGAAAAGCTAATGGAAAAGAAGGGAAAATAGTGCTAGACAATGATCAGCTGATGAAAAATGCATTAAAACTCTAGATATTTGGTTTTCCCTTGGGAAAGTCCAATCCAGAGTTTTCTACCTTCTTGTAGTTCTGATGTCATCACTATAGTAGCGATTGTTAATGTCTTTAGAACATTAGTAATATGGTTTCTAACAAGTTCTCTCCACTTTCTGCCCCCATCCTAACTTGTTTCTCTTGGTGTTATTGCTAAATCATCATGTCATAGTTTACTTCAGTTCTGACATGATGATGTAACTTTCAGGGGGTACACCTCAGTGTACTGGTTACCATCCTGCTTCCCTGACTGTGCTTCTTAATCTCTTTGTTCTCTACCTGTCCCTTAAAGTTGTTGTTCCTCAAGGACCTGTTCTTGGCCTTCCCAGTAACCTCTTTTGGGTCCTTGATCTTTCAGGGAATTCAATGAAAGCTATAGATTTACTCTTTGCTCAGAAAATGAACAAAATTGCGTATATTATTTCAAGGGGATCAAGGATACCCCTCCATGAGCACACGTTCAAAGACATCTTGCTGCCACACTCTGGGCTTCTTCTCCTAGCACCTTCATTTGCCATCTATTCACCAATGACTTTCAAATCCATACTTTAGTCCCAGATCTCTCTCCTGATCTCTGGCTGCCCCAGACCATCTGTACCAGGTGGTCTGTAGATCTGTGGAACGTGTCTACAGCTGAGGTTCCCCCACCCACATGGCTTCACTCTCCTGCCCATGTCTCACTGGTTGGCTACACTATCTGGCTTGCTGACCAAGCCACAACCCAGACGCCATCTTGGATTTCTACCCTCTCATTCTTTGTAGCTAATCAATGACTCATAAGTAGGAGCAAGCCTGTTTCTCTCCCCTCACCACAAGTTTACTTCAGACTATCATATCTCACCTGTGTTGCTATGGCAGCCTCGTAACTGGTCTCTGTAACCAACCTTTCCTATTATCTCACCTGGGATCCAGCCCTCAGCCTGTGAGGAAGCTTTTGAAATCAAAGGATGCCACTACTTGCTTCTGTCTACATGTACATCATGAAACCCTGAAGAGTTTCCACGGAGTCAATGGATGTTACTGCCTAGTATAGCTGATTCCCACTCCAGATAGAAAGAGTAGAGTTCAGAGGAATTCAATTAAAATTTTAAAATATTTAAAGTACACTAGGCAGTCATAGGAGGAAGAGAGAAATGCATAACATCGGTTTTCTGCTTTTGGAAGCAGTTATTGGCTATGAGTTCAGAAGAACAAGGAATCCCTGTAAGCTTGGATATGAGGTGGTAGCCAAAGATGGCTTCTTGGGCAAGGCCCTAGAATGAGGCTAGGATTTGTGTAGTTTCGAAGGCAAAGGGGGAAATCCCAGGTGTGGGCCAAGTACAAGCCATGTCAGGGGACGATGAAGATTTCAAATGCAGCCTGGAAAAAGGTATGGGAGGGGGCAGTCAACCTATGGCAATAAGGCTAGAAAACAGATATTGTCCCTAGTAATTGAATTTCTCTTGCCCCACCTCTACCTGTTCTGTATCCCACCAGGACCAGCTACTCTTCTGTGATGACTGTGACCGTGGCTATCACATGTACTGTTTAAATCCCCCAGTGGCTGAGCCCCCAGAAGGTGATGACGATGAGGTCAACAATAACAACAACAGCAGCTACTACTTCTCCCTCTTATTGAGCCCTCACTATGGTGCAGACCTTGTGCTAAGGGCTTTTCATGTCTTGTCTCATTTAATCATCACAACCCTATGAGGTAGGTACAACTACAACCATATTACACATGGAGAAACTGAGACACAGTTCAACCAGCTGAAATTTCAACTTGAGGGCCAAGGAGATGTTTCTCAGACATGTGGCTGAGATGGTAGGGAGGTGTGAGCTTCCAGGGAACTAGCCCAGGTCTTGTGAGGCTGGTTAAGAGGCATGACCAAGGAGCAGGATTCTTTACAACAGTTCCTCTGATCAGCTCTGAGCATTTACTTTCTGCTGAGTGACAGTTTCCAGCCATGTCTTCAGGACTTCGTGGTCTCTGAATTATGAAAGTCAAAAGAAAATAGGCTTTGTAAGCTATTAGAGCCACTGGGCTGGGGCTCAAGAGTTAGAAGGGCTGCTACTAATGCCGTCTTGTCTCTTGTAGGAAGCTGGAGCTGCCACTTTTGCTGGGAACTGCTCAAAGAGAAAGCCTCAGCCTTTGGCTGCCAGGCCTAGGGCCCCAGGTCACAGAATGTGACTTGCTGCTGGAGAGGCTAAACCAGAGCCCAGTTCAAATCAGATGGAACCCTTCTCCCACACATCCACACAGACCAACTGTAAGAAAACGAATAGTTACAGAAGGTCATGGACGTGTGCAACCAAGAGGGCAAGCTATCTACTTACCTCCCACCCCACATAGGGTACCTCAGCCAGCACTTCCTTGTGTTTACCAGAAGGATCTTGCACTTTTGAAGAACAACCCCGGCCCCAGCCCTGGGGAATCCCTCTCACTTTTACCCTAGCACTACAATTCTCTCACTAATTCCCATTCCAAGGGAAACCATTTTGTGAACACTCATTGATCACGTGTGTATAGTTTGGTGGGGTTTTTTTAATCTAATATAGTCTAAGAAATCTTCACACAGCCTCCTTACTCAGCTTAGACTCTTCATCTTGAACTCTCACCAGAGGAACAAAGTGCTGTGGAGAAGTCATTTATTACAAGCCTCACTGGAAACTTCTAGGCTTGGATCCTGAAGGCCACCGTGAAGACGGAGCCTTGAAATCTCTTCTTGTTCCTTGGTCTCTGAGAAGAGGAAAACCTCAGCAGTGACATCCACAGCTGGAGTCATCCTGATATACTGAGTTGCCACTTGATGGGGGGGTGGGGAAGGACTGAGAGATGGGAGAAAGCATTGGGAATAATACTAAAGTCCTACCATGACCAGGCAGTATCTGTTATTCACCAGGAGAGACTTCGCAAGGGCTCAGGCTGGCTCCCTGACATTCGAGCTGAGGCAACCTTGAGGTAGGACAATCCAGTCTAGGGACAGAGGAAGGTGCTCAAGACTGTGCCTCTTAACCCCTCTGGGTGTGGGGGCCTGGCTGAGCTCGCCCTGGTGGGACACAGGCACCAGGAAGGCAAGTGGATGTTCCCCAGTCAAGTGTCCAAAGGTTGGATACAAGAGACTGCAGCTTTGAGAAACCTTTCAGTATTGACGTGACCTTTGAATTCCTTTCGCAAGCAGTTCCTTCCTTCCATATGGTTATGTTTGCCATTGGCTACTGAGACCTGACTGGAAATTTTAGGATGGAGGAGAGAGGATTGACGTGATTATTTGTGATTAAGAGGCAATGGTTCAGAACCCAGCGCTCATGGGCTGTTCTTATCTCCAAATCTCCCCAAAATGAGCTGGACTCTTGTGTGGTTTTTTTTTTTTTCCCTCTTTCTCTCTCTCTCTCTTTTTGTAATGTTTCTAGAAGAAAGAGGTGGGGAGGCCTAGATTCCAAGAACTCTGTTGGAAGACAGCCCTGTGGGCTGGAGTGGATTGGACTGTCTTTGAATCCCAGCAACAGCTCAATAACTGACATAGTTCTGGAAAAATCATTTGCCCAAAGGGCAGGTCTTGGTGAGCTGGACCCTCGCACATGCTTGGCCTTCGCTCTGTGGTCCAGCAGCTTACAACAAAGGCCTGGGTTATTTTGAGTCCTTTAGCCCCTGAAGAAGCTCTCCTCCCCAACCCTAGACTTGGCTAGTTGGGCCACTTCTGCCCACTGCAGTGTTTGCTCTGAGACTCGGCAGGAGCCTTCGTCCCCCTGGCTAATTGCTCTTGGCCAGTGGAGCCAGGGCAGCTTGGCATGGAGCCAAGCAGTGTGGGTCTCCCCTACTCCTTTGCAGAGTGACCTGTGGTGAGAGTATGCGGGTCACTCTCCTGCAGGCCCTGTGGCCTTAAAGTGAGTTACATGCATACATAATTGTCTCATTTAAATGGCCCTTGTCCAGATGGGGTTTTCATCTTCCTCATAAGCTGTTTGCTTCCTCCTGCTGGCTATGGAGCCCATCTGGAATCTGAAGGCCAAGGGAAGATTAGGAGGGGCCCATCACAGCTGAGGGGCACATTTCTTCTCCTGACCACCCTGGCTCTCTCTCCTCACACAAAACCCAACACAGGCTGTCCTCAAAGGCTAACTGTTGATTGGGAGATTCATTTAATATTAATTTTAGAAAGAAATATCCCCCAATTTTTCCAAATGAAAAAGCAAATCTGAAAGCAAATGTTGTGACTTTACAACTGACAGGTCTCCATTTGGAGCAGGTGCAAATCTGTTCCCCCACAGAAAGCAGGTGAAGGGGTGCCATGTTTTCTGTCCAGCTATGTCTGCTCTGCTCACAGAGGATGAGGGTGGACGAGCCTTCCAAGCCAAGGTAGGGGGCTGGAGCTTGCCCACAGTGCTGGGGCTGGTCAGCACTCGGGGATGGTATTAGGAAGCCCCCAGGATTCCTCTCTCAGTTTCCCCATGCTTTCTTGTCTTTTACCCACCCTCCATCTCCTCCTTCTGAAGCTCTTACTCATAAAAGGATGGCCAAGAGATGTGGCGTCCAGGACTAGAAATGCCTGCAAATGGAGGTTTTCCTTTTATGCCTTTGAAGACTTTTCCTACTGGACCTTGGGACCAACACCACATTGCCTCTTGCTGACTGAACGTAGAGTTTTTGCCTTGAGCTGCAGGACTAAGGCTGACACACCTTTCATGGGGTTAGAGAAAAGGGCTGCGGATTTGAGAAACTGTGGGTAATAGTCTGAAGATGGTATTTCCATTTGGCTTCTCTAAAAGGCAACCACAGCAACAAACAAGAAGCCCTATTCCTTGCTCCACTAACTGTCTTCTTTCAGGTGTGATGTGGTTGCTTGTAGTCTTGGTCTATAAGTGTGCAGGTACCACTCTTGTCCTTTGTCTTCTAGAGATGCTCCTTTCTCCCATGTGTCAATTCCCACGTTTTTGTGTCTCCTACTGTGAAAAGTGCTGTGATATTTCTCCCTTGTCTCAGGGACATACTATCCCTGTTCTGTGATTCATTAGCAGTGTTGACTACCCAGGTAGCAACAAATCTTTTGTCTGTAATGTAGAGAATGTGTAAACAAGTAAAAGGCTTTAAAGCTCTCAGGAACTCTTAGTTATTTCCCCCAATCTTTAAAACAATTGCGAATGTGTAAGTTTATAAATGTTAGGGTGTGCCATGGGACTGTGTTGTGAGAGTGTGCAGTTCCGCTTCCAGAAAAGCACCTAGTGCTTACATGTTTGCAAGGAGACTGCAGGAGCAACAAATTTCAGGTCTCGGTTGCTCCCTGGGGATGAAATTCTGACCCCATCATCCACAAGCTCTGGGGAAGCCAAGGTCATGGCAGTTTTCATGGGCATAGCAGGCTGTACAGTTGCAGGCCTCAACCAAGAGCTTCATTTGTGGGAGTGCAGAGAGGCTCATTTTCTGGAGACTCCCTCTCCCCTGTGATCTGATCACAAGACTCTCCGAAGGGAGCCCACTGGCATTTCTGGGAGAGGGGAGGTTAATGATTCAGAGATAAGTCTTGGAAGAGGCAGGGAAAACAGTGGAGAAAAGAGAGGCCGAAGGTTCAGGATCTTCTAGAAGCTAGCTGAGCCATATTCCTTCCCTCTGGGTCAAAGACCACCTTCCATAAAAGACGGTGAGCTGGCAGCACTGGGCAAGGAGCAAGAGGCTTCTCAGAGGATGCGCATGCCCTGAGAGGCCCCAGAATCTGCTTAGTTATAGGCTTAAAGGAATAGCTTATGGGTGCAGGACTTCTGGTCTAAGTGGGAATTGGTTTCCTGAGGCTGTAAGTGAAGAGACGGTCTTCTAAAACTAACTAAAATAAATCAATCAATCCTCTACTATGAGCTGGGCACTGGGGACACAGCAGAGAAGACAAAGCTGTGACCTCACAGGCCTAACAATTTTGCCTAGCAGGCAGGCACCAGGTACCAGACAGGCAGTAAAACGATGGCTGGTGGTGAAGGTCAGGGGTTAGCTAAGGGAGCTGGAAGAACAGCCTCAGTCAACATGCTTTTAATAGGAATCTCCTTTTGACTTTCAGGAAGATGCAGGCAGGCAGGGCAGAGGAGAGACACCAAGTCTGCTTTGTGTCCTCCACGGAGTAGGCCATGGAGCCATTCCTGTTTCTGTTCCTCCAGGACCCATTCACCCACCTCCAGCTTTTGAATTGCTCAGCACAATGTGGCCTATTGATTGAACAGAGGACCATCCTTGGTGGCTGCTGCAGACACAGGCCATTGAGCAAGTTGCAGAGCCTTCCCTACAGAGGGAGTGAGGTCCACATCCAGGGACCAGAGAAGAAAGGCCAGGCCTTCACCCAAAGTGGCCTCAGGTGACAGCTAGTTTGCAATGCTGATAGTGGGTGAGGGTTGGGGACCTAGGCTCAAAGCAAAGTTCAGGAGGAAAAATCATGCAAACATCTACATGCAGGCTGTCCTCTACGTGGAGGGCTCTGCATGTTTCTGCTCAAACCCCAAGGACAGCGGTGTCACATCCCCTCTGCTATGAGCTGAGTGGTATGACCCCCCTAAGCCCTTATGTTGACATCTGCCCCCCAAGTCACTGTATTAGAAGGTGGGGCCTTTGGGAAGTTGCTAAGACATGGAGGCAAAGCCCTATAGCTGGGATCAGTGGGGTGGAGGCGTGGTGGGGATATAACGCAGTTCCCCCTCTTTGGTTAGGAGGAAGAATATAGGGAGAAAAGCCACAAGTTCTAGATCTTGTAGTATCTAGCTGGGTGACTTTTGACTTTTATAGATAAGGCCGGAGGTTCACCAAATCCAGCCCTAGATTCAGGCAGGTTTGGGTAAAGAGTTGAGCAGATCAAGGCACAGGTGCACACAATTCTCCTGTCCTTCAACACCCAGAGCTGGCCCCAGTCAGAGGCCGTCTGGGGCACTTGACAAACCTGTCTTTATGCAGACCCTTGGGAAGGCATGGGGTGGAATGGTGCCAGAGGCTTAGGTTGTTCCAACTCAATTCTACAGAGGCTTAGGATTCTGGGATGGATTTGTTAGATGCCCACAGACCCTGGGGACAGAAGGTTCCCAAGCCCCAACCTTTAACTGTAACCATTGGCCAGCATAGCTCTGCTTTGATCTGTATTACATTGGTGGTACTGTTGCTTTAAAAAAACAAAACAAAAAAACAGTAAGAATTTGAAACCATCTTTGGGGCTAGATGATGAGAGGAGTGTCCCCTGAGGCTGCAGAAGGCACTGTGATGATGAAGTAGGCCAGAAGCAAATAGACATAGTCTGTCCAGTCCTCTCCAAGGGGGTCTGACTTCCACCTAACTTCTTTTGGGGGTTTCTTTTATGCAGAGGGGAGGGACACTAATACCATCACCAGGAGGTCTCACTTGGTCCTCTCCTGGTGTCCCTGCAACCCGCAGCACTGACTAGCCTCCCCACCCCCACCCTGATGCTCTGCTGTCACAGCTTTGTCATAAGCCTCAGCCCAGCAGAGCCAGAATAAACGTGTGTCCACCAAGGCAGGTGGGTTGAGAATGTTCGGGCTGAACTTTAGGTACTTAGCATAGTTAATGCTGTTCTGTGATATCACAGCTATGAGCCTCATTAAAGTGTTATCTAGGGGGAAGCCAGCGATATTCAGGTGTCAGCCCTGCTCTTCCTGTAAGTGCTGCCTGCCATCTCCAAGCCTCTGCTTGGGGACTTGGCTCCTTCCCAGACCTTGCTCTGCTCCTGCTCCCTGCTTCCCTCACCTGGGACTCGCTCCTTCCCACCCCTTCTCCAGTGTGGAAAGCTCTGTCACCTGGTTTCTCCCCACCCCTCCACCACCCAAAGAGAAACGCTCAGAGCAGAGAGGGCCATGGCTGCTGCTGGCTCTGGAGCAGCTTTGAAAGAAAGGGTTCTCAGCCCTGGGAAGGAACCGAGCCTGGGCTCTGCAGCATTACGGCATTGGATCTAGGGCTTGTACCCCCCTTTGCCCTCCAGAAAACCCAAGACCTGCCTGGTATGTCACCCTGTTGGCTGGATTTTCTGGGCTTGAGTGGCATCTGCTCCAATGGCCCCTCCTCAGAAAGAAACCCGAGTCCCTCTGGCTTCAATTTCTGGGGTCCCTGATTCCTGGGAGGGAGGCAGGGGACTATTTGCCAAACACAGAAATCTGAGATGTTCTTCAACCCTCAAACCTTGAGGACAATAATGGCTGCCCCTCTAGGTACTAAACACAGCCTTAACCCAAAACAGAGATGGAAAACCCAATTCCAGAGCCTCTCTGGTGTCTGGGAGAGTACAGGAGGGGCTGTGGGACCTAGACTGTTAGTTGCCTCTTTTGTGCTTTTCTCCAACCCCCAGGTCCTTTCTGTGCACAGAGATGCTCACAGAACTGTTCTGCACCATCTGTGATGGGTGTTTCTTGACCGTCCCATGTGGATGCAGACTTGGAGGATGCAGAGAGCTCAGTATCAACACAAAAGCCTCCAATGGAAGCAGCGGGCTAGCTGAGGGGGAATATCACGTACACTGGTGACGTTAATTCAGGATGGAATGACTGACATGTGGGCCCACAGTTACACCAGAAGGAAATCACATACAGAAGGGTTTCATGCGTGGATGTACTGGTGCAAACTGTGAAGGCGCTTTGGGTCAGATCCCAGCCCCAGGTCTTCCTTGGGTGTGTAGGACTTTGACGGCAGTGATTTGGGCTTTCCAAGTAGAGAGGGTAATGCAAGCAAAGGTCCCTATTTATTCTAGGGGCATTGGGCTGGGCTGGGACCTATGCCTTGGACACTGACGCCCAGGTTGTACCCGAGATCAATGCAAACTCTCCAGAGGGCTTCTTCTGTAGCTGAGAGTTGATGTCAAGTGGTCTGTTTAAGTCTTTAGCCTGTGAGGAATATGGTGAGATCTTCCAGAACCTCGCCTGCCATTTTGATTGATGTGTGGGCTTGGATTCACATTCCATAGTTAGCTGAGAGCAGGCTCCTATAAGAAAAGGGCAGGACAAGACATATTCATCGGCTGGGTGGGAATGGCTAGGGGAGTAGGAAAAGAGCTTTATGAATGCCTGTCCTGGGGGGAAGAACCATAGAGAAGCCAGGAGAAGGGGTAGCATCACAGGAGAGCAGTGGTGCTGCCTGAGGAGACAGGAGGACAGCAGTGATCACCTCCACCCATGTATAAGGTGCTTGTTTGCTCCAAACACCAAAAAGAGCACCATGTGCATTGTCTGCTCATGTCACAGTTGAACAGTTGCCAATTCTGTCCTGTCCCCCAGTGGCAGCCTCCCAAGTCCTACGCTTAGACAGTTCAAGGCACTCAAATTAGACACACACACACACACACACATCAGTAGCCATGAGGACATTCAACAGAAATGATGATGATCTCAACTAAATCTTAACCTAGACTAGAAGCTCCCAAGAATACCAAGCAGCAAATATGCTAACAGAGGGTAACTGATTGATTTCACAATCAAAGTGTGACTAACTCTCCTTTACTAAAATCTAGGCATGCTCCTCTCCTGCTACTCTCTTCTTCTTTTTACTTTGTTAACTTGGTCTTGTCTTGTTGTAGAAAGAGCTGCCAGGTAGAGAAAACCAGAGAGTGAAGGAAAACTGGAAAACACCCAGTAACTGACCCTCAAGTAATTGCAGCTCTCATTTATGTAGGTAATTCTCCATAGGTTTTGAAAACCTACAAAAGAATCATTGAAAGGGATGTAAGCATTAAGAAAATATTTCCAGAGTAGGTAAGTAAGAAAAAAAGAAAAACTAACTGCTCAGGTGAATGAGTGGTTAATGGGTACTGGAGTCAGGAGACACTGATCCTCTAACACTTCTCTTCAGAGAACATTCTGGGTTTTATTGGCAGAGAACTCAGAGACAATATAAGATTTAGTATTCTGTTATTTAAAAAGAAATTTAATGATATTCACCATTCTCAGTTTACCTAGACAGGAAAGTGGGCTCATGGCAACAACTCCATTTTACAAAGCATCCTCCAGGCAATGACAGATAACCTTGGTACTCTATTCTCTGAGCACTTAAACTAATTGCAGTTTTATTGTACAGATGAAATACAATATTTTCTTTCTTCAGTGTAGCATTGATGCAGCACAGATACAATTTATTCATTTTTAGACTTGGGGACGTCTCAAGAGACTAAGCAGCTGCTTGCAGAGAGAAAACTAGTGGTGTCAAATTTCAATGTGTCACTTAATTTCCTCAGTCATTTAATTTTCTCTCTCAAATCGGAAACCCATCATGTTCTCTAGTGATTCATGTTAGGAAATCAAATCGCTTTGCTTCACTTCGGTTTGTTTTCTTCAGCTGGATTATCTTAGTCACGTGTGCTCCCAGTCCCCCAGCAGTTCCTGCCATAAATGTTTGATTAACAAAGTCATCAATGAGGAAGGGCCTGGCTATGCTGCAGTGTTTTTGGTTAGATTTTAGGTCCCCAGAGGACAGAGATTGGGTTCAAACTCAGCATTTTGGGTTGTTTTTAACTCTTTATTTTGACAAATTTGACATTAGTTAGACGTAAAGAGCTCTAGGAGATAGGTCCTATAACCGTCAGCAGAAATCATGGAAGCTGAACTTACTGAAATAGTTCTTGATGTTTTCTCCCTGAAATTCCCTTTCTGCTTTGTTTGCTAACATTGTTTGGTCCTCCTGGGGCTCCACCTCGGAGTCTTTGTAGGGGGGAAAGTACAGCACCAGAAGATTTTCTAATCCCTCCCACAGTTCAAGCCCATTCATAGGGTGATGCTGTGTTCAGAGAGAGGCAGGAGGGAAAGAAGCTTCTGGAGAGTAAGAGGGGAGATGGACTAGGCAGTGATGGAGGTGGGAATGCTGCACATTCCTCTTTGCCTTACCTGTGGGACAGAGTGACAAGGGACCTGGTAGCAGGCTTCCAAGCAGTGACCCAGAGAAGTGACACAAATAGGGTTGGCGATATGACACACCGAGGGAGGCAGGGCCCTCGAGGGAGGCCCTATATTTAAACAGCCCCTCCTGTCGTGATAGGCTGTGGAGAAGGTAAAGAGACAAAGCCTGTCTGTCCATGCAGGTCACTTGAGCCTGGCAGAGGCCTGGTGTGTGTGCCGCCTCCATTCAGCCTGTGGAAAGCCTTCTACCTACTGAATGTTCCTCTTCCTCACTGCCAGTTCAAGTCTGGTTTGCTCTGCTAAGTGTTCCCTGCACTCTCGCCCACTCAGTTCATTTATTCTCAGAACTCCCACACTTACACATTGTCCCACACTGACAGGCATTTTGTGGTTAATTGTCCTAAAGTCTTTTTTCTTTTGTTCATTCAACAAGTATATTGAATCCCTGTTGTGTGTGAGGCTCTGTTCAGACACTGGGGAGAGCAGAATGCACACACAGACTTGGACCTTGTCTTCATGGTGCTCCCATGCTAAGGTTGGGGACAGCATTGTGGTGCTATAGTCCCTGTTCTTTAATGTATGCCAAGATCTTGTCCCAACCTAATTATAGGGAAGGCAAGGAATTGTCTTATTTAGGTTTCTTCAAGAATGAATGAGTCATCATTCTTTGCCCTCAGGTGGGCAAAACACTCTTCTAGAAGAGGTGCTTCAAAACTCCTCCTAATGTGCTAGAATATCTGGACAGGCTAGGTAGTTTAGGAGGGATGGCCCACAAATGCCAGTCAGGATCCTATAAAGCTCCAATCTCAGGCCAAAAAGATTTCAGATTTTTTCCATCTTATTATTGCTAAAGACAAATGAATTTTTGGTATAGTTCCTTTAACCTTAGAAGAGTTGACAGCTTAGTAAAAAGGCTATTGATTCTGAGGTGCTCATATAGCACATGCCCCTCCATGAATAAGGAGTGTCTCTCCAGCTCAAGGCTGTGAATGCCCAGTTTATTAAAGGGACAAAACCACCCAGAAGCCAGGGATTGACAGATCAATTATGACTAAATACCTTCCCAGGCCTGAGATTTTATATTTTAAAATCTGACTCCTTTGCCAATAAAAATAAAACACACAAATATGGCAAAATAAGAGTGGGTGGTGTTCTTCCAAATTATTGGCATTTTCAGTTTCTTTCTCTACAATATTGAAAGCAAACATGCCCCTGGAGAGAGGAGCTCTGCCTGTCCATGGAGTATTGAAATGGAACGATGGATCAGTGGTTTGTGAGACAGTCATCTTACATTTGCTATTGGGATCACATGGCTCAGACCATCACCTATGAACCGTGCCTGATGACTATCATTTTGTGAGGCAGAGGCCCAGCCATAGAATTAGGAATTGTTTTATTTATATTTCTTACAATGCTGTGTCAAAAGTAAAGAAAGAAAAGTCTAGAAGAAGCAGGGTGGTAAGGAAGAGATATTTACAATCATTATCATGGTTAAGAAATAATTATGGATCTGAAACCACAGGGAAAACCAGCAGTCACCAGCAGTTGAGAGGACACCTGGCTGGGTATGTACGTGAGATAGAGTCTGTCCTTGCCAATGCCTCCCTTGTAAGTGGGGCTTCAAAAAAAGACAATTAGGGCTTCCAAAGTTTTGCTTGCAAGTTGGCATATGATATTTTGTTTAAAAACAAGAGGAAGGGAAGTGTACACTATAAAGACTCTTTTCCCTTGTGCCTGTATTTTGTATTACAGAAATATTTCTATAAAGGATGTAAACTAGGACTTATTTCCCATTTGAAAGTCAATTATTTGAGACTGCATGCTCCACAATGAGTTTTTTTTCATCTCTTGGAAAGCTGACTCAAGTGAACTACATCTTTTGGTCTGTCAAGCCCCTGATGAAAGAAACATGCTTGCTGGAAGAATGACTGGATTAATTGCTGTATGTCAATGTCGTTCCAACATCTTTTCATAAATGATGCTTTGTGTCAGATTTTGGGGCCCTTGAGCTTCTTCCAGTCATGTGGAGAGGAAGCCACAGTGATGGGCTCCTCCAGCTTTGTAGTGTTACCCTTTTCCATTTTCTTATCTTTTCTCCACAAAGTAATTGATCATCTGATCTGAAGTGGTACACTTTTCAGAGTTCTGTTTTCAAGGTATTCACAGAGTTGAAAATTTGATCTGTCAACAGGGATGAAAATGGAGGGAGGGTGTTCCAGGTTGCTCTGTAAGTAGGATGAATGATAGGGCTGAACCAGCAGATGCAGCAGAGCCCAGGAAATGTCAGACAGTCTGGAGAGTGCCATTCCTGTTGTGGCATAATAATGCTAGGTTGTCTTAGATCTACTGCTTTTGTATTTCTGCTGGGAGGAGGAATTGATTATATCATCACCTTGTGGACTTCCCACAGATGTTACTTCTGCTTCAGCCCAAAGCCATTATTTAAGTTCACTGCATAGTGAACCAGCACCGTAAGAAAGTTCACCATGCGAATGACTGAGAACTAATTTCCAAAAGTTGAGCTGGACAATAATAAAAAATAGATGAACAGATGACATTAACCAAAAACAGTGTGAGTCACAGAGAACAGAGGCAAATTAAGTACTGTGAATAGTATTTGGTGACCAATAATACAGAACACTTTTCATTTGCTTGGAGAAAAAAGAGAAGGAAAGAGCAAAAAAATTGCATTGCTATAATTCCTTGTTACGATGCAATTTTACATTTCAGTCACCTTGGGATTGCCAACATCCCATAAATAAAGAAAATTCCAGAAATGTGTGATTAGAAGCAGAACTGTGTCTCCAACAGACATTATGAACCATTTATCTCTATGTGGTGCCCAGTACACATTCACAGCAGCAAAGGACTTAGGAAATTAAAAAAAAAAACCAGCTGGGTAAATGTCAAACGCTTCATGGTACACCATGTTCTAGGGACATTATGGTCTTGGTTTGTCTCTTCCTGACCCACAAGTCTCCCGGCTCCATACAGTACTCTCACGGGTCAAGTTGGATTTTTACCTGGGTATTAATTCTGAGCCTCACCATAGTCCATACTTACTGAAGAAAGTACTTTTAATTTCATCAGTCCTTTCAATCAATGTTTGATTATGATTCTTCTTTGTTCTCTCATTTAGGGAGTTCTTTTTTTTTTAATAAAATGAAGTCTTACTTTTATGTAAAGATTTCAAAACAAGCCCAGAGAAGGCTAGGTGACCCTAGTTCTGTTTTTTGTTGTATAGCACAGTCACACATAAACACACAAGCAAATGAGTGAATGGTGATCACCCCAAACCAGTTGACTAGGCCATAACTTAGAGAACTTACATGATAAGTTCTCAAAACACTGAGGGAGAGTGCCTGTCCCTTTCTACACTTCTGGTGCCATTTCTTGGCATTTATTTTCAAAGCCATTTTGCTCTGTGAGCACGATCATGTTGCAGCATGAAAGATCAGACAAGCCTAAAGCTTGGCTCTGCTAATAGATGTCATGTCTGGGAACCGACCTTCCATTTTCCCAGCTCCCCAGCAATCCTTCATAAAGTGCTGGGATTCTTTTGTACCAGGCACTGTACCTGGTGAACAAGGCGCAGCAGGTAGAAAAATATGCCAAGAATGAGGGTAAGCAGGGAGTCACAGAAGCTTCTGTGAAAGGCAAGGGAAATCTCTCAGGCAGGTGAATACTCACTCAGTGTTGCTGATGCTCCTGTGCGTTCCGGGAAGCTGCGCCTCTGTTTGAGAGCCTGCAGCATGACCTCCTGCACTGTGCAACCACTCCCTACATTTCTGTGTGCTGTGCCATCAGAACCCTCCAAGTGCTGTAACTGGGTCTGCAGGAATTTTTCTGTCAATTGCTTAGTTGTGACAACTACATTTTTGTTGTCTGAAGAGAGCATAGGGCTGAATCATGCGGACTTAAGGGCTTCTGTGCTCTTCAGTCTTGTGTACATGGTCAAGATTTAGAAGAATTAGATGATAGCTTCCAAATTTCTCTAACATAATCAGAGACACAATGTGAACTAAAGAGTGCCTTGTTCTATGCTAGCACCCAGGGAAAAAACAGCATTACAGTTAATGAGAGGTCATCTGCTTAGATGTGTATATTCCTTTGTGCTCCATATTTAGTGGTCTGGCTCTAAACAAATATAATTAAATTGGACTCATAACTGTATATGCTACATTATTAGTTAGCATTATTACTTATTACTTTGTACTAAGTGTTGATAAACACAAGACTACACCTCAATCATACAGCCTAAAAGTCGCTGTATGATTAATGAACAGGAATGAGTAATTCCAGGTCTAGGAGACCTTGCTGCATCACCACTTCTTGCCAGAAAAACTCTGGAACAAGCAGGTGACCCATAAAGTCATTGGGCACTTTTTTAATACTGTGTTGCCTTTCAAGATAACTTACCTCCATCTAAATTCTAGCCCACAAGTGTAAAAACGTGTATATCAGTATTCCTCTGTGTTGTAAATATGACTCCAGTGGACTGCACATGGCAAGGGGACAGGGATGAATTATCAAACCCCCAGACAAAGATAAGCTCTGCTAATTAGTATATAGGGGCGCTCAAGGAAACGGAGTCATGCAGAACTGGATGCAGCCCTAGAAAGCAAACATGCCGTTGGCTTCATCACTAGTTTCAGCTCTGTAAATGGGAGAGATTTCCCTTAAGCCTTTTCTAAAAGTGAAATTGTGGGAGTGCTTGCTTCAGTAAGCATGTGTGCTTTGATGGTCGTCTTAGTTACTTTATCAAACCTGATTCTGGTTGGTATGAACCTGTGGGTTTCAAGCATGGGGATTTGCAAAGATTTGAGGGCCGCAGGGCTTGGGAGTATGGATGAGTGGGTATTTTTTTCATTGGTGCCAAGGTTTAAACTCATGGCCTCGGGCTTGCTGGGTCAGTGCCTCACTACTATAGCTGTGCCCTCAGCCTTTTTGGTTTGTTTGTTTTACTTATTTTTTCAGCTAGGGTCTTGAGTTGTTTGTCTGGGCTGGCCTTGATCATGATCCTCCTACATATGGCCTCCTGTGTAGCTGAGATCACAGATGTACACTGCCATGCTCAGCTTCCTGGTTAAGATGAGATCTCACTAACTTTTTGCCTGGGCCAGCCTCAAACTGAGATCCTTCTGATCACTGCCTCCAGAGTAGCTGGGATTACTGGTGTGAGCAGCCATGTTGCCCAGCCTTTGACGACATAAGCTTCAGGGGCAAATTCCTCCTGTGTTTTCAACGAGGGCAGGTTTGATCTTTATTGTATATTGAAATTCCATGTAGGCTTATTCCTTTAGGGAGAAAAAGAGGGTTTCACTGCTTTAAAATATGCTTGAAAACAGCTTGTAGAAAGCATTGCACTAAAAGAGTAAATAAAACTACATGCTTAAAGTAAACCATCAGAAAATGAACTTTCAAAATGGAGTCAGTGCATGTCAAGGCCCATGGCGATGAGCCAAAGTCAGCAATGTGCCAGACCAAGGGAACGAAGCTGACTAGGCCTGAGTGACAGAGGTTGTGACAGTTTGGGGAAGCAATTCACAGGTGTGGTATGATGTCATGAAGAATGTATATTAGGTCTGTGTTCCTGGTTTCTGGCACAACTCCCGAATCTCTTGTAATTTTTTGAGCAATAAGTAGTAAGACATGCCAAGTATACCTTTGTTACATATTTAGTCTTTGACCCTGGTTCTAGGCATAGAACTCCTAGTTCCTTGGAAATTTTTGGGTGATAGGAACAGCTTTTGTTCTAATGAGGTAACTCTTGGTTGGCTTCTGGATGGGGACACATAACAAATGTTTAGCCAGGCATGGTGGTGCATGCCTGTAATCCCAGCTGTGCAGGAGGCATATTGGGAGGATCACCCCATGAGGCCAGCCCAGGCAAAAAGTTAGCAAGACCCCATCTCAACTAATAAGACAGAAGTGGTGGTATGTGCCTGAGATCCTAGCTATAGGGGAGGCCATTTGGAGAAGGATTGTGAACCAAGGCTAGCCCTGGGCAAAATCTACCTGAAAAATAAGTAGATCAAGAAAAGGCTGAGGGCATGGCTTAAGTGTTTGAGGACCTGTCTAAGAAGTGGAAGGCCCTGAGTTCAAACCTAAGTAATGCCAAAATAAAATAATAGATCTTTAGCCCCATATTTCCACCCCCATTCTCTGTGAAGGAGATGGGCTAGAAACTGAGTTAATAATTGAACCCTCCATAAAAATCTCTGAGCTATGACGTTCAGGGAATTTGTGGGATGCTGGACGCAGGAAGGATGACATGCCTGGAGAGAGTATGAACGCTCCCCACCCCCCCAACCCCGTCCCATCCCATCCCCTCTCACACCTTGTCTTGTGTACCTCTTCATCTGGATGCTCATCTGTGTCCTTCATGTACCCTTCATAAGGAGCGAGTAGATGTAAATATTTTCCTGAGTTCTGTGAGCCATTCTATAAATGACTGAAACTGTGGAAGGGGTTGGGGGAACCTCTGAATTGTAGCCAAGAGAGACAGAAGTTGTGGGTAACCTGAGGACCCAACTCTTACAATCGGCCTCTGAAGTGGGACACTTTCATTGGACTGAGCTCTTAAACTGTGGGTCTGTATTAACTCCAGGCAGCTAGTGTCATGATGAAATTGAATTACAGGATTGAAAATTGGTCAGTGTGGGAAAACCCTACACCAGAAGTGAATCACTGAGTGGTTTAAGTATTGCAGAAAGGAAAATAGTCTGGTTGCCCACATTATACATGGATAAACCTGTACCCACCTTGCTTTGGAGGTTAGCATAGACGTCTTTGTTAACTCCCAGATCACACCGAAACATGGAACTGGCAATGATGGTCTTGCTTTAATGCCAACTGCAGAGAGGTTACTGCTTTTGGGCATTATTTTACTTGAAGTCAGTGCAAATGGATGTAGAACCTGAAGCATTCTCTGTGGTGAAGTCCACTCATAGGTGTTCACCAGAATCCTATTTATTTATTTATTTATTTGGGCTATACTGTGGTTTGAACTCAGAGTTTCACACTTGCACAGCAGGCGCTCTATCACTTGAGTCACACTCCAGTCCATTTTGCGCTGATTAGTTTCAAGATAAGGTCTGTTGAATAATTTCCCCAGGACTGGCCTTGAACCACAATCCTTTCTATGTCAGCTACAATTACAGGTATGAACCACCAACACACAGCCCAAACTTATTTATTAACCTGTAGGCTACAACTTAAGGATTCCTGCTTTAGGGAACAGTTTTCTCTTAATGAAAGAAAAGACCAATTTGTATTCTTTGTTCTCAGATTCAAAAGGAATAAGTTTAGGACTAAAAAAGATACTTTAAAAAAGAAATTCTACGGCAAATTGTTTTTCAATGGGTATAATGCTTCTGTTTTGCAAAGTGAGTAAGTTCTAGACATCTGATGTACCCCACAGTACCTGCTGTCAGCAATAGAGTTTGGGCACCTTCAGATACGTTAAGAGGATATTTCTTTTCTGTTTTGTGGAGGCAGCAAAGATAGGTGCCTCACCATGATGCTCAAGACGACCTGGAACCCTTGGGCTCAAGCAGTCATTCTGCCTCAGCCTTCCTAGTTGTGGGAACTACAGGTGCACGTCACCATGCCCAGCTAAGAAAGAATAGATCTTATAATAAATGTTCCCACCCTCTCATAACAACTCCAAATAACCAAAACAAACAAAGCCACAGAAGAAGACAAGGACATTCTGGAGGTGGTAGATCTGTGACCTAGGGTGTGGGGGGTGGCGTTATGGGGACATATGTACATACAAACTCATCAAGACATACACATCAACCGCGTGTCTTTTTGCATGTGAATTACAAAGGAAAAGGCTGAAACATAAAAACAAATTTCTAGTTATTAATGATTATCCCAGGGCAGACCATCAAGCCATAATTCTTTTAATGTCAAAAGTTAATCAAGCAATGCGAGTCAACTCCCTGTATAGCTATCCTTATCTCAACTAGCAAAAACCCTTGGTCCTTCCTATTATTGCCTATACTCTCTCTTCAACAAAATTAGAGGTAGGGGCAAAATAGGTTCTGCCTGGTAGCGAGGGGGTAGGGGGGAAGAGGGAGGGAGTGAGGGGGAAGGGAGTGGGCAGGGAGAAGGGGGGAGAAATGACCCAAACATTGTATGCATATATGAATAAAATAAATTTAAAAAAAGAAAAAAAAGAATAATTGAACTTAAAAAAACAAAACAAACAAACAAAAAAACTAAATCAACATCTTTGTTCACTGGATGACAGAAAGGTACATTTTTCTATGATCTGTTCTCACAGAGGAGAGTGTTGAATGTTTTACAAATAGACTTGTCCAGTAAATTCCATTATGGAACATAACCCAGGAAACATTTATAAATTAAAGAAAAAGTTTTATGTATAAGAATGTTTCAGCTTTATTTGCAATTAAGTAAAATGGAAAATGACAAATAGCTACTGAAAGGTATTCAGTTAAATTATAGTACATTCATTTATTGGAATGCTCTGTAGCCAATTAAAATACTGTTTTTGAAAACAAATGATGTGAGAAAATTTTGATATAAATGTTAAGTACATTTATTGAATATTAGTTTAAAGTAAATCTAGTGCTAATATTACTAAATGTGCATTGAATTGAATCCCTAGTGGTTTAAAAAGCAAAGCTATATGCCTAAAAATACAATAAGGAAATCCATCTAACTATTAATAGCAGTTATCTGTATGTGTGGAGTTAAGGATAAATTGAACATTTTTTTCCTGCTGGACCTTCATTTATTGCGTACATTCCTTCTTAAGAGAATGCATTGTGTCTGGTATCAGAAGAGAAGGTAATTATGGAGCAGGTTTAGGCAGAAGTTGACACGGGTCAACTTCCTGTGAGAGGATGCATGGGTAAAAGGGAGTTGAGTCAGGAGGGAGGAGAAAGGTATTTTGCCTGAGGACTCCTGGAGCATCAGGAGAAAGAAGAGGCCCAGATCCTAGACCTTCTCTCTGACGCTCAATGTGACTGAAGCTGTTTGCGTAGCTCCCTACCATGACAGAGCAATGAGCGCTTACACACGACATTAGAAGGATAGAAAGAGGCGGGATGAGGGATGTTGTCTAAGAAGATCATGTGCTAGGTCTTAGTGAAGGAAACAAGAAGAATTTGTCCTGACCCATGGAATTCGTGGCTTGGACTTAATGCTTTAGACCACAGAAAGCATCCTTGGGACTTGTTGGTATCATCAAAGGGGTCTCTCTGATAAGGAGAGGCATCCTTTATGCACCTAGAAGCAGGTGTAGAACAGGACATAGCATCTGTCATTTAAAAAATATAAATAAAGGGATGAACGTAGCTAAGAATATGTGGATAAGATGAAATGTTGTGATAGACTGGTATTAATTGAGGTGAAAAGATATAATAAGTCAAGAATTATTAAAACTGGAAAAATCCCCCAGTAATGATACAAATATCAAGAATATATGATTAGCAATAAAATAATTAAAGAAAACCCAGGGCTGGGGGGTAAGCACAAGGCCCTGAGTTCAAACTCCATACCACAAAAAAAAAGAAGAAAGAAAGAAAACCCCAGATAAATATTGCTCGTGTGTGGTGTATACTTTTGAGTTTCTCCATAAATGGTATGGTACCATATATAATTGTTTACAACTTGTTTAAAATTACAAATTACCAGATGGTATATCAACAAATATAGATCTCTACTCTATAACATTTCCACATCATGGTTTTAATGACTATAGGTTCCCATTTTATGGTGTAGTGACAGTTTGTAACATTCCGATTGTGGTGATGAAACAGGCATTGGGATTATGATGGTGAGCAGGATCTGTCTGTAAGTAGAAACTTTCCTCTACAGATGTTTTTACTCCTCTCTTCTGATAAAAATACAACGTTCGGGCCATACTCAAGTTCAGAGTTAAAATAATGAGAATTCTCAGGAAGATAACTGTGAGTGTCAGCAGGACCCAGACAGAAGAACATTCTGTTTTATTAGACTTGTCTTCACATATTAGATAAAACCGTTGGAGCCTGTTAGTTTGGCCCATTCTCCTCTTCCTGGGTCTTAAAGTGAAATACATTTCAAAGAGACTTTCCCTTCCCCTTCTGAGGTAACACGCTTGAACTGAGGTATTAGTGAATGAAAGGCTATTTGATGTCAGAAATCTGGAGCAACACCGTAAATGTTCTCAGTCCTGGACTCAGTCAGTATTACTTCTATCCTGCCTGGATGAAACTTAGCCCAACCTTTTCCTTCTGGACATTCCAAGTTGGGAAGCCAATGCAATTATGTTTAGGATCTATATAGGAGGAGTAAAATGCATCTTTTTTGAAGGGAAACACACCTTAACTTACAAAAGTCTTTCACTAGGAACAGGAGGAATGGATTGGGGGGTAATTATCCCTGGGAATAAAGTATGGCTTTTGTTTTATTCTTCTTATTATTGACAATGCTCCTGATGAAGCTACACATTCCCAAGCTCTTAACTCTTACGTCAGGACTTGAGTAACAGCTACAGATAGGAACTTTGTGTAGACACATGCAGATGCTGCCATTCATACCAGATCTCTCTGAATGGTGGGCTCTGGGATTGGAACACGAACTTCCTTCCAGGCCCTGGATGCAGAATTTCACATGCTCCCAGCAAGATGTCCCCTCCCCAAGTCTGACTGCAAGAAGCTCAGCCCTTGGCGTTTCTTCCCCGTCATGTTGACCCTTGGTAGAAGATCTTTCAGAGCTTAGTTGTGACATCAAATAGAGGCAATACTTGTTGAGGAAGATGCTATCCAAATGCTGGGGCAATTCTATGAGGCTGAGCGTAAGTAATATGTTTGGGAGGGAAGCCCAGAAAACACTGGTAAGAGAGTGGAGGAAAGTGAGAATTGAAGGAAGATGATAAAGCAGAAATGTCCATGCATATTAGTGCTGTGATAACGGAGTCTCAATTCCACCTTGGGATTTGGGGAGACAAAGTGGTGTATGCCTTACAGTTCTTCTCTTTGAGGGATGAGAGAACTGAAGAAGTTGTTCATCAGTGCCCCACGTGTTATTGGTCTATAGCAGCTCTCAGGGGCAATAACTGACACTTCTGCCTTGCCGTGCTTGGTGTCTGCCCTGCTCCCAAAGCCAGCCTAAAGGTCTCAGAGAGCTAGGACTGGGCAATATCAACAGCGTCTGCTCCAGTGGTCACCTACACCTAGATTTTTCAGGTATGTTAGCTGACAAATTCTGATTTTTTTGGTCTTGTTATGAATTGGAATTTACATTTTTAAATTTAATGATTTTTTTTTTTTGGCCATACTGGGATTTGGACTCGGGGCCTAGCACTTGTGCTTTACCACTTGAGCAACACCTCCATCCACATTTTAAAAAATTAGGTGTTTGATTAACATATAAAAATTATATATGGTACAATAATTGTATTAGGTACAATGTGATGCTTTGATTCATGCATACATCGTGTAATGATCAAATCAGGATAATTAGTACATCTATCATCCTATACTTTTATCCTTTCCTTTTATGCTGGGTACATTCAAATCATCTCTCCTAGCTTTTGGGGATACACTATATGCATTAGTGTTAGCTATACTCTTCCCGATTTTTGCTTAAGAAAATTTGAAGTGCAGGTCCGGTCTGGGGGCTTGGTACCAGTGGGCGGGGGGAGGAGGTGGGAAAACGGTGTAGGAGAGTGAATAGGGTGCAAATACTGTGTACACATGTATGTGAATGGAAACATGACACCTATTGAAATTATTCCAGGAATAGGGGGAGGGGCGATAAAGGAGAATGATGGAGGGGTGAATTCAACTATGATATATCATAAGAACTTTTGTTAATGCTACAATGTACCTTCAGCACAACAATAAAAACACTTGAGTTGGGTTTACATCACTTTAAACCAAACAAATTTATCATAATGCATAGGGCATACATATTTTCATACGTATATATTTAACATATATTTTAAAGTATAATTGCTACATATACCCATGAGATTATTGTGAGGAATACAATATGAATGACAGTCAGGACCCATATCAAATGTAATAATCACTATAACTAATAATAGTTAGCACTTATCACCCATTAGAGTTTGAATTTGAATTTAGTGGTCATCTATTTATTGGTTCCTATGCTAATAATTTATTTAATAAAATGCAGTTACTTTTTATTAAGCCTTTAATCCGAATCATATTTTTTTTAACTTTCACTACCCAGGAATTAGATGTTATTGTTCTTTTTTCTTTTATTTTTGTTCAGCAAAGGAAAGCAAAGTTTTCAAAGGTTAAGAACTTTCCCAAGATCAAAGTAAAGGGAAGAGATGGGATTTGAACTATTCCCCTATAGATGGGACTGAAGCTGGGAATAATTAGTGACTTGTTCAAGGTCAGATAACCAGAGATTATAAATCATAAAAATGACTATTTGATAGATATTGTATGCACCAGGCAGAATAACAGCTCTTCAGAAATGTCCATTTTTTATCCCAGGAATATGTATGTTGTGTTTATTTGTAAAGAGAGGAGGTAAGGTTGCCAAAGAGCTAACTTTGAAACAGGAGATTAATTTACTCTGTATTTTCAGGGAAGATGAATGTATTCTAGGGTCCTCGTCAGTGAAAATGGGAGTCGAGAGTCAGCTTTGAAGATGTGTTTCTGGATAGCTTTGAAGATGGAGGGAGAGGCATGAAGCAAGGATCTGTAAACTGACCAAGGCAAGGGAATAGATTTTTCCCTAAACCTCCAGAAGGAACAGTCCTGCTAACACCTTGGCTTTAGACATTTTGAATTCATGACCTCCAGAATTGTATCATAAATCTGTGTTGGTTTAAACCACTAAGATGGTAGTAATTTGTTATAGTAGCAACAGGAAATAAATACATTGTAACTAAAGGGAAGGAAACAAACTATGGAAATGGCCACTCCCCCAGTTCCAGAAAGAACTATGGTGTAGAGAAGACATCACTTTGAAGGGCTCTCCATCGACACACAGATGCTGAAAGGGCATTGCCTAAGTGCACCATGGTAAAGAAGGAGATTAAAAAAATATTCCATTTACATGTAGGATTGCTTTAAGATGTTTTCTCTGAGTGCAGGCCTACCCTCATAAGCTCTGGCCTAGTCTTGGGTGAAGATTTTTCCTGGGAGTTGTTTTGTTTATATTGGCATAAGAATATCTTTTTTGACAAGTTACTGAATGAATTTTCTTTTTTTATATACACTCTCAGAATTTTTTCCTCAGTCATAGAGTACAATAAGAATAAAAACGAGGAGCTGGACACAATGGCTCACACCTATAATCCCCAGTACTATGGAGGAGAGAGCCATGTGTCTTAGAAAGATATGCAAAGGGGACAAGGCCAGGCAAATGTCTGCTATTATTACCACAAGCTTCTTGTTGGAGATGCCCGAGAGCCAGGCTACACTTCTGTCAACTACTTCTTTTGTCTAACCTAATCCAGAGGAAATAGATGACTGAGTCAGGGCACTCTTTTCCCTCCTGCTCTGAACTCATGCTCTCTAGTTTGAGAATATTAAAAGGCTAGCTTGATGTCTAGAGATGTCTTTCTGCAGAAAGGACAGTGCTGAGTTGCAGCAGACCCTTGCTAATGTAACCTTCCAATCACAAGGAAAGAAATTCCTGGGCAAGCACTTTATTGACCATTCTCCCCAGTGGTGGTCAGTGGAAGTCCTTGGATTTCAGTCATTGCCACCAACAATCCTCTATTAAGGAATATATTCTGAGAGGGGTGGAACAAAGCAAATTTTTTGAGCATTCTGTGGTTTATAAATTGAAGTAGTTCAACCAGAGAAGTTGATTTTCCCTTCAAGGAAGGCTATTAAACAGCATTTGAAAATATTTGCCCATTTTCCTCCCTTTGGGACCATGTCACCACCCCTTGTAATTGTGTCTGGGATAAAGATTTGGCTCTTTTAAAAACTCAGTATCTCATGGATTTGCCTTTCAAAGCTTGTATAAGGGCATGGTTACACATGCTTTATAGTCGTGTTCTGATATGTCTAATCCATAGGTCAGGGTCATGGAAGCGAACCGGTAAGGGAATAACCCAAATAAAATTGCATCAGTAATGTAGAATGCGCTGAGTTGGCCACCACCATACAAAGTTAAACAAAAAACTGTTCATGGTAGTTACCAAAGAAATGAAAGCAGTAGTATCAGTTTCTGCTTGTTCCTAAAGCTCCTTACAAGCTCCAAAATATTTAGTAGGCATCAGCTATCCATTTCCTACATGTTTTCCTAATTCTTCTTTATCCTGTCACAAATATGTTCTATCAGTTCTTGGTTAGAACTTCTTCAAAGTTAATCACTAGTCTTTGTTTTCAAATTTCTAGAGAAACATCAGGGCATATAAGAATTTTATATTGAAAGCAATTTTGAAGAGTCAAAAATTTTTCAAAAATTTAGGATTTCTAGGCGAAAACTCTTATTTTTTCGTACTAAGATTGCTAAAACATTAGTATCAGATCCCACTAAATTTAGAAAATACTGCAAACCCACAATCCCATGTAATAATCACAAAAGTTCATTTAGGTTTTTTGATTGTATTGGGTGCCATAAGATCATTCTAACTACAATTTAAGGGAATATTTATGTGATGTTCCTTCAATAAATAAAAAATATGGAAAGTCATTAATACAGTATCTGTTCTGGATTAGATACTCTAGAAATGAAAGTTTAAAACATGTTATTTTAAATATTGGTTTGCCTATTTGTCTCTCCTCCTTTTCTCTGTGTGGATGTCTTTTCCTCCTTCCCTCCCTCCCCCCTCCCTTTCCTTTCCTCCTTTTCCTTCCCTTCTCTTCCTTCCTTCCTTCCTTCCTCCCTCTCTCTCTCTCTCTTTCTTTTTGCATCCTGAGTCTCTCCCATGATACTAATAGAAAAATTCAGTAAATGCTTGCTAAGTGAATTAATGATGAGTAAATATATTGCATTGCTGAGGATTTGGCCTGTACCATGAAAAACATGTAATCAATTAATATGAAATATGATACAGGATTGTAAACTGAATATCCAATTTTTAGAGAGAAAAATGTTTTCTCTCATAATTTATGTTGGAATGTCTCTGAACAAAATGATTTTGTTTATAAATTGATGTCCTGACCCTCCAAAGGACAATTGCCCCTCCTATCCTTTTGGAGAACCAGTGGTACCCACAGTTGGAGGTGGGAGTGAGGAGGTCACAGAGCAAAAGAACCATGTCATCTGGTAGATAAAGTTAAGCTGAAAGAGGTTTTTTTGTTTTTTTCAGCACTGGAGTTTGAACTCATGCTTGCTAGGCCCTGAGTGCTCTATCACTTAAGTATGCTCCAGCCCTTTTTTTGCTTTACTTTTTTTTACCAGGGTCTTGCATTTTGTTTTGCCTGGGGCTGCCTCTAACTGTCATCCCCCTACCTATGCCTCCTGTATAGCTGGAATGTAGGCCTTTACCACCAAGCCAAGACTGTTTGGTTCAGATGGGGTTCTGCTAATTTCTTGCCCAGGCTAGTCTCAAACATGATCCTTCCAGTCTCTGTCTCTGGAGTAGTTGAGATTACAGGCGTGAGCCACTGTACCAGCTCCTGATGAATAATCTTTTTGATGTGTTGTTTGACTTAGTCTGCTGATATTTTATTGAGTATTTTTTGTGCCAATGTTAATCAGAGAGATGTCACATAGTTTCCTTGTTATGCCTTTGTCTGGCTTAGGTATCAAGGCGATGACATCCTCATAAATGTGTTCAGAAGTATTCTAATTCTCTTTTTGTTTTTGAAGTTTAAGAAGTACTGGTATCGTTCTTTAAATGTTTAATAGAATTCAGTCATGAAGCCATATGTTCCTCAGATTTTCTGGTTTTGGAAGGCTTTTAAAAATTACTTCCTCAGTCTTTAACCTGCTGTTTGTGTAGGCTTTCTACTTCCTGAATCAATATTGGTTGTAGACTCTTTCTAGACATTTTCCCATTTTCTCAGGTTATTCAATTCACTGGCACATAATCTCCCTTATGATAGCTTTTTCAGTCCTTAGGTGTCTGTTGTAATCTTTTACCTTCATTTTTTATTAGAACCTTCTTTCCTCTTTTCTTAGTCTACCTACAGGTGAGTCAATCTTGTTTAGTCTTTAAAATAACTTAGTTTTATTGATTCTATGATTTTTCTGTTCTCTATTTGATTTGTCTTTGATTTTCATTGTTTTCTTCCTTCTGCTATGTTTAGATTCAGTTTATTTTTTCTAACACCCAAGTCATAACTATCTGAGATCTTTCTTCTTTTTGTAACATTGGCATTTATTGCTTTAGAATTCATAGGTTTTGACTTGTTGTATTTCCGTTGTTCTCTGTCTCAGTCATTTTTTCCTATAGTAAGTAGTCAAATCAGAGGAACCTGAATTTTACCATTTTATCCCCAGATTTAAAGAAAAAGTCTTATCCTCCTAGAAATATACCTTTAGGTTGAGTTTAGTCAAAGTCTTCTTATCTGTCTTAATTGCACTGCCTCTGCTTGTGAATTTGTCTCTTGATCCAGTGACTTTCTGCAGCTATTTGAGACACCTATGGACATTCTAAATATTATCAAGAGAGTCAAGGACAGTTACCCAAGAGTGTGCTAGCTCAAGAGCTCTTTCCTGTAAAGTGAGTTATGACTTGGATTTCCACATTAAACACAGCATGCCCATCAGATTAAATCGTCACTTCTGTAGTACTCACCTGCCATCCAGAAATCCAGTATGAGCCTGAGTGCTGCTAGTTACAGATATGGTGATTGTTAGCTCAGCACAAGATGTCTTTCCATATCTTAAAATTGAATTCATTGCCATAAACATCTTATTTCTATCAAAAGTAGTAATAAAGGATAAAATGAAAAATAAAATTAATGTTTCTCTTCCCCATGAGGCATTCCCACTCTGCTTCAATTTGCTCTCATTACAGATGTAGAGGGACAGGGTTCTCTGTGGCAAGTACTAGTCTACTAAAGCAGTGAGAGGAGAGAGTGAACCATCCAACTGCCAGCTGCTCAGCCCATGGTACAATGTTTGGATCAGCTCACACCCCAAGAAAGTGGGGTATGGACAAACTGGTGACACTCTAAGGAGAGCCATCAAGATAATGATGGGGATGAAACCATGACACATAGGAACAGCTAAAAGCATCTAAAGCTCTATCTAATGCTCTTTTGCCTTTGCAGATTTTCAGACAAGTGGAGGATAGTCTCTCATCAGTAATGTTTAGGAGGTGTTGAGCATTAGATGATAGTTGGACCAGAACACTTTCAGTGTCTTGACATTCTACTCTTCTAGTATCCTGTGAACTTTGGAGAAGTAAAGTAGAAAATAAACACTATTCCTTCAAAAGGGATGTATCTTGTTTTGCAATCTTTCCTTCTTGTATGCTACAGTTTTCCTGTACTGACTTTTAGGTTCCTTTGTAGAAGACAAGTTTTGTGTCTTCCTCAAGATATTTTTGTATCTCTCTTTTGATTTCGTCTTTGACCCATTGGTATTCAAGAATCTGCTATTTATTCTCTGCATATTTGTTAATTTTACAAGATTCTTCCTGTTTTTGATTTCTAGTTTATACAATTCTGGTTGGAATGATGCAGTTATGATTTCAAACTTCTTAAATTTGCTAAGATTCGTTATGATGCCTAACATCTGGTCTATCCTGGAGAATGTTCACGTGTGCTGGAGAAGAATAATGTGTATTTTGCTGCTGTTGGAGTGGAGGGTTCATGTCTGTTAGGTCCATTTGGTAAAAGGGTACTTCAAGTCCAGTATTTTCTTATTAATTTTCTGTGTTATTGACCGGTCCATTGTTGGAAGTGGGGTATTGAAGTCCCTTTCTGTTACCTTCATATCCATTAATATTTGTTTTATATATTGAGGTGTTCAAATATTGGGTACAAATATAATTGTTATATCTTCTTGATGAATTCAGCCCTTTATCATTAAATAATGACTTGTCACTTATGAGTTTTTTATTTGAAGACTATTTTATCAGATGTAAGTAAAGTCACCCTTGTTCTCTTTGCATGGGACATCTTCTTCCATTCCCTTTAGCTTAAGACCCCAATGAGGAGATCTTTCACTGGAGGCACTTAGGCCATAAATGCAAATAGTGAATGAGCATGGCTGACTGGGAAGAACGGGCTGACTTCCTTATGGCAACCCCCTCCAGAGACTGTAATTCACTGGCTATACCCCAAGACTGGTGGGGGAGTTCCCCTCATGAGGCTTGTCAAAGCCTTGTAATTGCCTATGGTCAGGCCTGAAAGATCACACATAGCATTTTGACTTAGAGTTACACTCCTCAGGTCTGCCCACCAGCTTGTACTGATATTAAAGGTTCAGTTGTTCTCTCACCATCCCTGAGTCGCTTCATCTCTGGAAATCTCCATTCTCAGCCAGTCACGTCTGCTTTGGTCCTGAAGGTGAGTTGTGGTGGAACTCTGTGGACCTATGAAGGGCTCTTTCTTCCTGTGCATTCATTCATCATGGCTTCCTTGTACCTACTGCTCAATAGCTCTAAAGATAAGTAGAGGTTTAACTTTGTCCCTTTATCCTTGTTATTACTGCAAGAGCAAAGAATTGTCACATCCTGAAGGAGAAATACTAAGCTTTTTTTTTTTTTTTTTTTGCATTTAAAAAAAATTTTTTTAAGTTTATTTTACTGTTGTTCTGGGTAGGGGTACATACTGGTACTTACAAAGGTTCTCACAATATATCAAATACATGAGACTTGCATTCACCCCTCCTCTACCCTCCATTATTCCCCATCCACCCTCTGTTTTATCCCCTCTCCCCCACCCTCTGTTATCCCCCTCCTCCACCCTCTATTATTCCCCCACCTCCTCTATTATCTTCCCACCTCTACCCTCTATTATCCCCCCTTCACCGCCTATTACCCCCTCCCCCACCCTCTGTTATCCCCCTCCCCCACCCTGTATTATCCCCCACCTTCACCCTCTATTCTCCCCCACTACCACCCTCTATTATCCCCCTCCTCTACCCTCTATTATCCCCCTGTCCACCCTCTTATTTTCCTGCTTCCTCCACCCTCTATTACCCCCCCTCACATTTGAGGAAGAGTTTCAACTGGTATCTTTGTTCCTTTTATATTCATGTGTCCACAGGATTTGCACCATATTAGCCCTATATACTCTTTTCCCCATCTCCCCCCCACTGATTTCAATCCCCCTCCCCAAGAAAGAACGTGTTCCTCCCTGGTTTCTCTGATTTTGCAAAAGAAAGGAAAAAGAAGTAATATGTTTAAAATAGCTACACAGGAAATTTCCTTGTGGCACTTCCATGTATATATGTATTATAGCCCAATTTTGTCCATTTCCTCTGTTTTTTCTTGTTTCTGTTTTAGTCCCTTATGGTTGTTTCAACCAGTTTAAAAATTCTATAGTCATTCTAGTACAGAGAGTATGTCAACCATATTCCCTTCAGCTTCCTTCTTGTATACTCCCTGGCTCCTGTGTGACCTCCCTTTGTGCATCCTGTTTTCATAATATTGCTACATTTGGGTCTTTTGACCTTCTGAGCCTGGCAACTTCACTTAACAAGATGTTCTCCAGCTGGATTCAGGAGTCTCAGGCCTATATTCTAGCTACACAGGAGGCAGCAATCAGGAAGATCTAGGTTTGAAACCAGCTTGGGGAAACAGTTTGTGAGACCCTATCTCGAAAAAAATCATCACAAAAATGGCAGGTGGAGTGGCTCAAGGTGAAGGCAATGAGTTCAAACCCCAGTAGCAGGAAAAAAAAAAAGATTGGCATATGATCATAATTAATCACATAATTTTAAAGTAACAAGACACAGCCACACACACTTTTTTTTTCCTTTGCAGAGCTGGAGGCAGAACCCAGGGTCATGGATGCACTAAGCAATTGCTCTAGCACTGTACTACAACTCCAATCCACTGTTAAAGATTTAGAAGGAAAGAGAAAAGAAAAATGTATTGGTGGTGGAGTGGCTCAAGAAGTAAAAGTGCCTGCCTAGCAAGCCTGAGGCCCTGAATTCAAACCCCAGCACCACAATAAAACAAAACAAACCTGTCTTGGGGTTGAAGTAGGTTATAATGAAGCCACCTGATCATGACTCAGTGACCTTATCTGAGACAAATTCAATGGACAGACCTTCTCTGGTCTTTATTAGCAACATTAATCAGGAGGTAGTCTGTGAGGAGTTTGTCTCCTCACAGGATGTGTGCAGTCTTACTAATGTAATAATGGGAAGTTAATCTGTTTCAGGAAGACGGTTGCAGATCCTGTGGTGACTTATTTTTTAAAAAACATTGTTAATGAATTTGTTTCAGCCTTTTTGTTATTTTCTGTTTCTTTTTTCCTGAAGGACAAAGAAATATATTTCAACCTTTGATGCATCTGAGAAAGGTTTCAGGAATACAGAGGTCCCCAAAAATACTGCACAGGACTTCAGGGTGGTGGTTTCCTTAGCAAGGTGGAGAGGAACGCACTCAGAAGGCATAAAAGATGCTTCTGTTGTATTTGTAACATTTATTTTCTTTTTCTTTTTGTGAATTGGGGTTTGAACTGAGGACTTTGTGCTTGCTGGCGGGTGCTCAGTCATTTGAGCCAGCCTCCCAGCCCTTTTTACTATGGTTATTTTGGAGACAGGGTCTTACTTTTTGCCCAGGCCATTCTAGACCACGGTGCTCGTATTTTAAGCTTCCTGGTGTTGCTGGAATGACAGATACATGCTACCATACCCAGCTTTTTTCCCTTGAGATGGGGTCTCACCAACCTTTTTCTTTTGCCTGAGCTAGCCTGGAACCCCGATCCTCCTGATCTCAGTCTTCTGCATAGCTGGGATGACAGGCACATTGTAGGGTGCCACAGTATTGGTTGAGATGTGTGTTGGGGTGTCCTCTGGAAGTATTTGCCCAGGCTGGCCTCAAACAGTGATCCTTCAGATCTCAGCTTCCCAAGTAGCTAGCCACCAGCACCCAGCTGTGACATTTTATTCTAAAACAGAAAGCGAGGGGGAGGGGGCGGAGAGAGAGAGGGAGAGAGAGCAAGCAAGAGAGAGGCAAGCTGGGCTGCATGGTGTGACAGAGAAAGCCACACACACAGGCTGAAGCACATATTCCAAAATGATACACTTAGAACTGCATGGTGTGTGCCTGTCTGCATCTTACAATTATCTTCTATTTTCTTTGTGCTTGAAATGTTGAAGAGGAAAGTAAGAAATGCCAAACAAAAAAACAACAAACTTGGAAAAACTATTCAAGACACGTATGGGAAGAGGGTCTACTTTTAATCATTCTCAGCCTTTTGGCTAAGATCTAGTGGAGAAGAAACTTTTTTTTCTTCCTTCTTTCCTCCTTTTCTCTCACTCTTGCTCTTTGCTTTCTTTTCTTTCTTATCTTTTTTTTTTTTTTTTTTTGCTACTGGAAATTGAAATCAGGGCCTTGAGCTTGGTAGGCAGGTGCTCTATGTCTTGATCCTTCTGTATATATCATTACAACATGGTGGGGTAAGATTGTCTATAGTAGTCTGTGCTGAATTTCCCTCTTGAGTAAACTTGTTTCTGGTTAACTACATTGGGGAAAAAAAAAACAAAAAGAGGTGGAAAGCAAGGGGGTGAGGCTCAAGTGTTAAAGAACTTCCCTCAAAAGCAAGAGGCCCTGAGTTCAATCCCAAATACTGAAAAAAAAAAGGTGAGAGGCTCAGTCATTGAGGCCATGCCCTTGGAAGAGATTAATGCACTTCTCTATTAGTCTGTCCTGTTCAGGCTCTCTCTGGCCTTCTGTCTCACATTGTTATCTCTCCTTTTTTATGTGGTACTGGGGTTTGACCTCATTGACATGTCTTTGTTGCCACTTGAGACATGCCTGCACCCCATTTTTGTTTTTAGTTATTTTTCAAATAGGGTCTCACATGTTTTACCCAGGCAGGCTTGGGACCAAAATCCTCCTATCTATTCTTCCACCTAACTGGGGTGGCAGGACACAAGCATGCCTAGCTTGTTGCTTCAGATGAGGTCTTGCTAATTTTTCACTGGGCTTCCTTCAAACCACTGACCTTTCACTTTTGCATGACTCCAACTATGATGCTATGCTACATGAGGTAACGCAGCCAGGTCAGTTTTTTCCTTTTTTTTTCATAGCACTGTGGTTTTTACTCAGGGCCTCACGCTTGCTAAGCAGGTGCTCTTACTGCTTGAGCTACGCTCTGCTTGCCCTATTTTCTGTTGGGTATTTTCAAGATAGGGTCTCACAAGCTATCTGTCCAGGATTACAGGTGTGAGCCACCAGCACCCACTGCCAGGTCAGTTCTTGCTAGAACCAGTACCATGCTGTTTGGACTTTCAGCCTCCAAACCTATGTGATAAATAAACCTCTTTTCCTTATAGATCCTCAGGTAATTCATTATACTAACGGAAAATGGACGATACACTCTGTAGGAAACTATCTCCTGATCTTCTGCTGCAGTTCCCCTGCAGGCCAATACCTAATAAAACCACAGGCTGCACAACCACCCTTGGAACCTCCCACACTAATGGCCTGCCCAAATTGCCTGAGAACATCCGCTTCCTGTCTTGTTCCTGCTTTGGCTTCAAAAACCCCAGCCTACCCCCACTCAGTGTGCTCTGGTACTCTCACCCTGGATTGCCAGTGGACCTTCTGTCTTGCTAATAAAGTGTGATTCCACTCCATTGAGGTCTCTGTCTGTCTTTTGAGCCCTTTCCTAACCCAATCTCTCACAAATAGTGGTGAATTTATCAGTATTTCCCTGACATTCTAATTACTTTTGCTTCATCTGTTCTCAAGAGTACTTTATTACATGTACATATTCCAAGTTGCTCTAATTTGCCTAGCTTGGCAATTGAACCTTTTATCATTGTACTGTGACACACAACCATAGCAATGTTTCTCCTACCTTCGTCCCTCCCTCCCTTCTCTCTTTCCCTCCCTTTCTCTCCTTCCTTCCTTCCTTCCTTCCTCTCACCAACAGTACTGGGGATTGAACTCAGAGTCTTGAGCTTTGCTTTTGATTTAGGTTCAGTTTTTAGACAGACAGTCCCTATGTAGCCTCAGACTCACTATGTACCCCAAGCTGGTCTTGAGCTCTGCATCCTCCTTCTTCAGCCTCCTAAGGGCTAGGATTACAGACATGTGGTGCTACACCAGGTGCCAGATCTCTCTCTCTCTCTCTCCTCCTCCTCCTACCATTCTTTCCTTCTCTATGGCTTTCCTTCTTTTTTTCTCAGTACTAGTGTTGGATGCAGGGTTCTGCACTTTCTAGGCAGGTGCTCTGCACTTGCCATGCCTACAGCTCATCTGTGGTTTGCTTTTGGCGTTTGCTTGCTATGACATACACCATCCTTCCCCCTACATTCTTTATAAGATTATGGTTTGCAAATATATCTTTCAAGCAGCATATATCTAGATTTTTAAAACGAAGCCTGTTATCCTAGCTACTCAGGAAGCTAGATCAGGAGGATGGTGGTTCAAATCCAGGTCCTGGCAAATAGTTCACGAGACCCTATCTCAAAAAAACCCCATCACTACAAAGGGCTGGTGGTGTGTGTAAAGTGATAGAGCACCTGCCTAGCAAGCATGAAGCCCTGACTTCAAATTTGTAGTTTACTAACATTTATAATTACAATACTCACTGATGATATGAAACTTTTTCTGTCAGCTTAAAATGTAATTTCAGTTGCTCCCACTTTTTCTATTTATTTATTTATTTTTCTTATTGCTTGAGCCACTCTGCCAGCCCTTTTTTGATAGATTTTTTCAAGATAGGGTCTCATGAAGTTTTACCCTGGGGCTGGCTTTAAACTGTGATCCTCCTGATCCCTGCCTCCCAAGTAGCTAGAATTACAGGTGTAAGACACTGGTGCCTGGATTACTTATATTTTAAACTGCCAAGACTTTCATTCTGGAGAACCAGTCCTCTCAGTAGTTTCAGCTCACTTTATCAGCTGTATAGGTGAGCCCTTCAAACTTTCCATTTTCCTTTATTCTCCTCAGCTGGACACACTGCTAGACCTCTTCACACTGTCTGTATTGTCCTCCTTTGTTTTGCTTGAATACATTCTCACAGATCTTTCTAAGAAAAGGTTGTGTGCCAAGTAAACTATGTGATTTCTTAACTGGTCTTTGAGGGTTTTCCTGAAAACCAGTTATTTCAATCATGTATATCCAACTAGCCGCCTGTTTATTATCCTACATGTCTAACAGGCACCTTGTGTTTCAGTTTTTTTTGTTTTTTTGTTTTAATTTGGAGACAGGATTTCACTATGTAGCCCAGGCTGGCCTTGAACTCACCATCCTACCTTGGCCTCCTGAATGCTGGGATTGCAGGCTGTAGGTTTGTGTCACCATGCCCAGCTGTTTTGTTCTTTTGAATTGAGAAGAAATGCTAGGCTTCCTGTATTCATCATGGGGGAAAGTTAAAGAAGTTGTTCTTTATTTTCCCTACAGTCCTTTACTTTCCCTGTTTTCACCTTTATTTACACCCTTCTTTTCCAATGTTCTCTATGGTAATCCCAGGGCCTCTTGTCTGTATTCCTGGCTATAGTTTTCCTGGGCTTCATTTGTTAAGCAAGTTCCTATTTAGAACACCCAAATAGGTAGTCGAATCTTGTCTTTTTTGGGGGGAGACAGTAGTAGAATTTGAACCCTTGGCCTTGCACTTGCTAGGCAGGCACTCCACTGCTTGAGCCATACCTCCAGCCTAAGTCTTGTCCTTTGAAAAAAGGTTACTCTTTTCTGTGCTTGTCACATAGTTATGCCATGATGCATTTTATTTATTTTTTTAAATTCATTTATTCATATGTGCATACATTGTTTGGACAATTTCTTCCACATTTTTAATATTCTTATTTCAAGAGACTGAGATGGGATAGGCAGTGAACTGGAATCTTAATTTTTTTTAAATAATGAAATGAAAATCCATGTAAATTGGTTTCTATTTCTCTTTTTATCTGACAGAATTTCTTCACATTTGCTGGTGGTCAAAGAAAGGATTTAAGTACTGAAATTATTAGAAATAAAATTGCTTGTAGAAAATCACTATCTTGGAAAATAAATCACATACAAGGAATATGAGCAAAATAGATACTGTGGTTTCAAAGGTGTCAGTATTCCAACTTTGGAAAGTAGAGTTCTTGTTAACACAGATGAGACATTGCAAGAGAATTACATTGAAAATGTAATTCTAAAGAAGTTGGTGTTTTCTACAACTAAACCCTGTCCTTTTAAAGTAAAGGCTGAGCTTGGTGCCTGTGGCTCACAACTGTTATCCTAGCTACTCAGGAGGCAGAGATAGGATGATCACAGTTTGAAGCCAGCTGGAGCAAATAGTTCCAGAAACCCTATCTCAAAAAAACCCATCATGAAAAAAGGCTGGTGGAGTGGCTCAAGGTATAGGCTCTGAGTTCAAACCCCAGGACTGCAAAAAAATAAAATGAAGACCATAAAATAGCATTTTATTATCTCTATTGCCTTCTAGGGAACCTAATTCTTCTGGAGCTTGGGTAAGGTAAGTGTGAATAAGATAAATAGATAAGAAGCTTAAACAGAATTATTAACAAATCTGAAAAATGGACTGGAGGTATGGCTCGAGTTGTAGAGTGACTGCTTGCCAAGCATCAACCCTGAGTTCAAACCCCAGTCCCACCGAAACAGCAACAACAACAAGAGAACTTGACAGGAGAATACTTTGCCAATGGAAGCAAACTTAGTGAAAAGAGCCAAAGAATTCATTTGGACAGTCCTTGTACTTTGCCCAAAATGATTTGTGACCATTAGAAAGGAAAGAATCAAATGAAGAAAAAATAATCTCAGAAAAAGGTGGAAACACTGTCTTAAAAGGCAAAGGATGGTACATGGAAGGAGGAAGAGAGCTGAGAAATGAGTTTGACATCTTAGCAGGAGTCATGGGAGTTCTGTTTTGCATTTTTATAGAGGCATTAAGAAAAGGATGGGAGTAAAGCAAAGCAAGGGTAAATGGAGAACTGCAGAAGGAGGTAGTCTTTTTAGAAGTTTTATATAGAGAGAAATGAGATGTCAAGTTATTTATGTATTCACTGCTTGACTTTTATCATTTTCCAAGACCAGTGTGGCACATACAAAGACACTCAGTGTATTTGAATTTAATTGATTCTGTAAAGGGTGGCATTGGGCTAAAAGATTTCTGTCAGATTTATCATTTTGTGATTCTTAAGGAGAATGAGGGGAAAAGAATTAGATAAAACACTGGTTTTTGGGAGGGTACATAATGGGGGGGTGGTTGTTCCATGTTTTTGTTTTCTGAGACTGTTTTAGCCCAGACTGCTCTGGAATTCACTATGCTTCCCCAGCTGGCCTTGAACTCTCAAGTCTCTTGTCTTAGCGTCCCAAGCGTTGAGATTACAGATATGCACCATGATGTCCAGTTCATTTTTGTTTTTGAAATTTCTTTAGATTTTTTTTGGGGGGGGCGATGGGACTGGGTTTGAACTGGGCCTGGCAGTTGCTAGACACTGCTCTAGTACTTGAGCCACATCCCCTTTCTTGTTTTTGTTTTTGATGTGAGATTATCAGTACCTCTTTGAAGGTCAAAGGAAATGGGCTGGTGGTCTCCTAGGAGAAAGGAAAGCGTAACATCTTTTACCAGTTGGAAGAAAATGAAAACAGAGACATAGAGGAAAGCCTTAAAAGAGCCAAGCATTTTTTTGGCTAAGAACTGAAAGTGTGGAGTGGCTAATAATTGGAAACACAGAGGAATAGTTTAGGGGGAATAGTAGAATTAAGAGCTCAAAGCTGGACATGATGCATATCACACATGTAAGGGAGATGATGAAGAGGTATTTGAGTATACAAGATGAGTCGGGGGAAGTCTGAGCTGGAAATACAAACTCAAGAGTTGTTGACTTTTATTGGGTGTCTGAAGCTCTAAGACTGGATGTGATTATCCAGAGTTCTGTGTGGAGAAAGACGAGGAAAGAAGTAGCACTCCAGCTTTTAGAGAGCAAGGATATGAGGAGCAGATAGTAAAAAACAGGAGCAGAGAAAAATAAAGTAAGAGGATGTCCAGAAGAAGCAACACCCTAGAAACCCAGTGGGAAAAATGCATATCAAGGAGGAGGCACTGACTAACTGTCAGTCAGCACTGCTGTAATATTAGAAGTGTGAATTTAAACTTTTACCACTGTTGGAGAGCACTGGTAATCTTGATGAGTAGTTTGGATGGAATGAAGTTCTGAAGTAAAAGCAGATAGGGAATGGCTTCAAGAAATAGGAATGGCAATCTTGCTCCCAAAAGTTGAAATTGAGCCTAATTAGATCCTCAGATATTATTTCCAGTTTATAGAAAAACATAGATTCAGGAGGAATAAGTAAAACATACGAGAATGCAGATATGTTTTGTTTGAGTTGGGTATTTTATTTGCTTGTTTGTTTGTTTTTGGTGGTTATGGGGTATGAACTCAGGGCTTCATGCTTGGTAGCAGGTGCTCTACCGCTTGAGCCACTCTACTGGAGAAAGCAAATCTGGTTACAAATAGAGGACAAGAGCCCATCTTCATGCCACCTCCACCACCCTGGTCTTAAGGACTTTTTGGCTGGATCTAGTAACCTAATTAATAACAGCTAATACAAGAAAAGCATGAAGTTATATAAATTAACATGTACATGAGGATCTTCATAAGAGAGTAAAGTCCAATGAAATGAGAAAACATGATGCTTTCATATTTTTAGGCTGAAATTGAGAGGAGAAATGGTAGTAAGTGATAGGGATGCTACTAAGGGGTCAGGGGAGATGGAGGCTAGTGGAAGAGAATTTGTTTACTCAGATCCATTGCAGCCTTAGTCTCTGGTGATGAAGGCTATTTTCTGGTCTCTGTATGTGAAGGACATTTATTACAAAAGAATCTGTGTGTTGCTGGTGATTGAACCTAGAGCCTCAGGCATGCTAGGCAAGGACTTTACCACTGAGCTAACTACCAATGTCCCAAAGAATCTTGTTTTGCTTTGTGCTTCTGAGCATCAAAGCCAGGGCCCTGCCCATGCTAGGTAAGCTCCCTACAACTGAGCTACATCCCCAGCCCCTCCAAAAATCTTTAGAGCATTTTGCCTGTAGAAAACCCAGGCCAAATCACCCTCTCTAACATTAGGGCCTATAAGGTTGGGAGGAGGTTCTGTTTTAGATGAAAAGAGTTGACAGACAACCAAATACATGTGTATGTCTTGCTTGGCTCCTGATGAACACACTGATGGTTTAAAAAAGATCTCTTTGAAAACAAATAGGAAGATTACATCGGGACTGCAATAACGAGGAATTATTAGTGTTATTAGGTGTTATGGCAGTGTTATTAGGTGTGACGTTATTGTCATGAATGGAAATGGCTTTCGTTTTGGAGAGTGCATGAGGTCTTGGAAGTAGAATTTGTCTCCCCCTACAATGTAAATAAATTTTCATAATTAATTACTGAATATGGGTGATGGGTATACAGGGATTATTAATTTCTGCTTGTTTGTAGATTTGCATAAATTTTGAAAAATTAATTAAGGGGTAGATGTAAGGAGACGTGAAAAAACAAGTATAGTTGACTCTCTCAAAGAATGTACCCATAAGCAGGACTAGAGAGGTGAAGCAAATAGCTAGATGAAGATGAGGGTATGGGCTGAGAGAAGTTACTCCACGCTTATAATTTCATGGAGGCAAACATTCAATTGAGAGGAAAATAATAGATGAGTGATTGGGTACATTGTTGGAAGGCTGCTCTTGAGTAGATGGTGAGGAATGAACGCATCCATTATAGTGAATAACACCAGTAATTATAACGGTTGTCTCACAACTTAGTTGTTTAAAGCGATAGCAAACACTAATTATTTCACATAATTTTTGTGGGTTGGCTGGCAGAATGGCTCAAGTGGAAAGAGTACCTGCCTAGCAAGTGTGAGACCCTGAGTTCAAGCCTCAGTGCTGCCAAAAACAAAAACAAAAACAAACAAAAAATTTTTGTGGGTCAAGAGTTGGAGTGCAGCTTGTCTAAGTAGTTCTGAGATGCACTTGAAGACTTGGCTGAGACTGGAGGGTCTGCTGCCATGATGACTGGCTCACATGAGCAGCAAGTGGATGCTGGCTTCTGGCAAGAGGCCTTAGTTGTTTGTCATACGAACATCTCCACAGGGCTGTTTGAGTCTCATTTGTATACCACATGGCCATGCTGTCCCCCTCCATCATTTCCATAATGCTATTCCTGGTCACACAGGCCAGCCCTATTCAGTATGGGCGGGAAAACACAAGGCGTTACTACCAAGAGGTAAAAATCACTAAAAGTCAGCTCGGAGGCTGGCTGTCATACAAGTTAGTAGATGTAAAAGTGAAGCAATAATGCCTCGTACATGACAAGCAGTTAGTATTGAACAACAGGGTACAAACAAGGAATAGAAATTTTAACAACAGTAGAGGTCGAAATAACTTGTGATTTGAATGTTAAGGAATTAACAAGAAGATAGTAAACATTTCTTCACAGAGTAAGGTACACAAACATGTTGTTTTAGACATTTGCCATACTTTTTATCTGAAATGTTTTATATACTATTTTGATGATTTTCTTTCAGCTTAGGGTCAAAGAAAACTATTGAAAGTGATCAACGAAAAATAATCCTCCAAAAATACAAAGAAGAAAAGCAACTTAAAAAACTGAAAGAACACAGAAGAAGCTAGACAAGGAATATTTAAAACGTGTGTTTATAGACCTGACACACCTCTCTTTCTTTTAACAAATCACAATGCTGTGAAAGTTGAGCAGCAGAAGGTAAACTTCTTTTCTGGCTTCCCCTTTCTTGCTACAGTTTAACTAGTTGGTAGGAGTGGGAATGACTTAGTAACTCAGGGGAATGAAAATAAAGTTTCTTGATAGATAAATAAAGGATAAAAAGAGAGCAGGCAGAACCAGATCAAACAATGCCATGCCAGAGGATTTCGCATTTATCCTGTATGTTATGGAGAGTGAAGGGAAGCTTACAAATGACAAAGTGCATTATCAAATTAATGATTCAGAAAGACTGCACTGTCTTTAGAGATTATAATCTGTAAAGAAAAGCTCTTATAGATAAGAAGATGATTCCAGAGACTGTTGCTGTAGAAGAGGTGAGCTAAATGGGTTTATAAAGGAAACTGTATTTGATAGCACTGGTGACCAAGATGGTGGGAAAGGGTGAAGGGATTAAGAGTTAGAGATATGATCACGCTGATTCTATTAGTTTGAACAACCATGTAACTTAAGCTGCTGCCAAAGAGAGAGGAACACTAGTAAATGAACAGAAGTGAGTGGGTGCATGTCTATACACTTAAAAAAAAACTCTTCTTTGGCCATCTAGTATTACACAATTGGGAATCAAAATTTGGAAAACAGGATGGAGATTGGCCCTAAGATTGGATTTAGGATATGATATAAAGAGTATAGGTGAGTTTGAGCTGTGAGACTAAATGAAACTACTTCAATAAAAATATTTAAAATTATGAAAAAGCATGAGGTCTACAGCGCACCTTCAGCTGAGTAGAAGACAAGTACTAGTATGAGGAGGCCTGATCAGAGTGGCATAAATACTGAAGCATGATAGACACTAAAGGATGAGTAATCTAGAAAGGAGCATGATCAGTCAGTTCCGAAAGATGAAGCTTGATTTTAAATTACATGAACACTGGTGATTGCCTAAGACATGTACAGATCTCATTGAAAATAATTCATTTAAATGGGCTGGAGGAGTGGCTTAAGTGGTAGAGGGCTTGCATAGCAAATGCCAGGCCTTGGGTTCAATTCTCAGTACCACCAATAAAATAAAATAATTTATTTAAAAGATCTCCTTGTATATACATTCCTAATTTAAATAAGACTTAACTGGAATAAAGGTCCAAGATATTGTCTCTATTTCTGAACCTCATGAATGTCAAAAATTCACCTGAGAAGTCTTTGGTTATTTATTTCATGTACAAGATGGGAGAATATTGTACATGGGAGATATGGGAGAAATCAAAACTAGCACGTATGGTTCAAGGTGGAAAGATATAGATGAATATGTTCTGTATATATATTAGAGAAAGGGGAGATTATTTCTGTTTAGAAGAGCAGTAAGACCTCTTGGAAGGGATTAAAATTAGCTTCACTTTAAAAAATTTATAGTATAAATTAATTGTACAAAGAGTTTTCATTGTGATATTTACATACATGAATATAATGTACTTTGATGAAATTCACCACGTCTGTCTATTATTCTTTGTTAGTGCCCCTCCCTCCTCCTTGAGTTTGACTCTAAGAATCTGTAGGATGCCAGTCATGTAAACTATAAACAACTACTTAAAAATGTTGCATGTAGGGGGAAAAAGAGGCACATTGTTGTGTAAATAGCAAGATTCACTGATAATTTTTTGTTCTTAGACAATGGCATTTGCTGAGTTTTGCTTCCTTTATGCACATTCTAGAGGAAAGCCTCAACTTTCACTGAGATTTGGAGAAATAAAATAGCCTCTCACCCGGAGACGACTGGAATTTTGGAGTTGACAATACCACTCTCTACTTAGTCTTTTCTTCTAGAGATTTTTTTCTGGATTTTGAGGTCAAATCTCCATTTTCTTATTGATAGTGGATAATATACAACTATGAGATTTGAAAGTAAATTATGAAAACTAAGAAAGTAAGCTAAAGAGATCTTTTTATAAACAGAAAGCAAAAGATCCCACTATTTTAACCTCCTCCTCCATCCCTTTCCCACATATATCTACCTAATCATATAATAACTGGAAAATGTGATTTGAAGGGTTTTTGTCTCTTTCCTCACCGAGAAATATGAGTAAGTTTCAAAATTACTAGCTTTTATTTAAATTCAGATGGAACCAGAAAAAATAGGAATTTAAGTTAGCAAGTGTCTTTCATTTTAAACTGGAAACTTCATTTCACAATGAGACATGGAAATGATCTTTTGCCAGTTCATTCTTATTTTAACTTGACCTTCTTTTGACTTTTGAAGGCTATTCTATGTAATGTACGGATTTCAAGATCAAAGGCCAAAGACCAAATGGGAAAGACTAAGGTACAGTTGATAGTAAATGATTGTTACTAAAATAGCAGGTTGGTAGGCTGTGTTGTCCCAGGCCTGTAATCGGAGCTACTCAGGAGGGACAGTTGGGGGCACACTGGCTGGAAGCCACCAATGCAAAAAGTTAGCAAGACCCCATTTCAACAAATAAGGTGTGGTGGCCACCCTGCAATCCCAGCTACTTGAGGTGGAGCTAGGAGGATTTCAGTCCAAACCGAGTTCCAGGCAAGAATACAAAACCCCTATTTGAAAAATAGCTAAAGCAAAAAAGGCCTGGGGGTATGACTCAAGTGGTAGAGTGCTTGCCTAGCAAGTGGGAGGCCCTTAATTCAGACCTCAGTACTGCTAAATAAATAAATATAACAGATTGTAGTTTTTTGAGTAAGTAAATGTATTTTAAACCTAACATAAAATTCAAATATACTGAATTTTTACTTGAGTTCACAGTGCCCAAAATTGTTAGTGGTATGGTGACTTAAAATAGTTTTTGTCTAGATGGTAAGGAAATGTTCATTTATAATATTCTTTGCCCAAGTTGTGTTCTTTGACTCATGCCTATCGTCCTCACTACTCTGGAGATAGAGATCATGAAGATCAAGGTTGGAGGCCAGCTAGGACAAAAAGTCTCAACCAATTAAAAGCTGAGTGCAGGTGGACACAGTGGGAGACTAAGAGTGGGAGGATCACAGTTTGAGTCCAGCCAGAGCAAAACCTTCACCAGATCCCATCTCAACCAATAGCTGGGTGCATTCCTGTCACCCCAGCTACAAAGGAGACTGCTTGGGAGGACCACGGTTCCAGGCTAGTCCAGGCAAAAAAGGTTGCAAAACTCATCTCACGAAATAGCTGGGTGTACACACCTGTCATTCCAGCTACAGTGGAACCCATGCCAAAAGTTTGTGAGCTCCATCTCAATGAGTGGCCTGTCATGGTGTTGTGTGCCTGTCTTCCTATCTACACTGCGGAACACAAATAGGAGCATCTTGACCTATGCCTGTCAGGGCATAAAGCAAGACCCTGTCTCAAAAATGACCAGTGCAAAGGGGCTGGTTGAGTAGTTCAAGTGGTATGGTGCCTGCTGAGCACGCATGAGGCCCTGAGTTCTATCCTAGTGCCACTAAAAATAAACAAACAAAAAACCCTAAAGACTGTAAAACCACAATTTGTCTGCCAGTCATTTTGCTTGTTTCAATAAAAATGATGCTTCCTGAAAAGGGAATCTCATCCAGGTGACAGGAAGATTTCTTTTCTAGATAAAATCCTACTTCAATATTCAGCAGACGTTCTATATGTACTCATTTTGTGACACCGAATATTAAAAGGGCATGCATTGAAGGGTCAAGATTTAACACAATTAAGTTCTACTGAATGATCAGGTCTATTTGTAGCTGAAGCTGGCGTGGTTTTCTTTCTGCACATGTGTGATGCTGACGAATACAACTACTTTGGGCCAGTGTCTTGACTGGTGCCAAGGCGCCAGCAGTTTCAATAACCATCACTCTGCATCACTGATGTAGATATCAACATAGGAAAGGGGAAATGTTCTTGCTAGTAGCCTGGAAATAGTTTCACTTCCTGGACCCAGTGAAAGGTCCTCAATGACCCTCAGCAATCTGGGGACTACATTTTGAGGACCACAGCCCTAACAACCTTACTGCCTCAAAGATCACTCTGTAATTTCCTCTAAGTCTTCTCTTGAGAAAATCAGCATGACACAGATCAGAAAGCAAAAACTGGAACAGAGCCAGAGAGACCAACCACTCACTCCAGTCCACAAGGCAGATGTCTTCTGGGAAAATGATTATCCTCCTTCTCCCCCTAGTGGTAGAATGACACTACTACAGCTGGTTACACAGCAGGACATGGATGTTAGGCTTTGGAAGAAATAAGGAAAATGGCTTTCTTGGGGATGTGACAGTCCCATTTCTTTACAGCCACACTTCCTGCATTCAATTCTAGGTCTAACATGTGTTTGAGCCTGTAATGACTAAAACTTGGGGAAAATTGTCACTGGTTTCTCTCACATCCACTAGCCTCAGCCCTCTAAAAAGTGCTCCTTTCTTTCAAGCTACATCCCATTCCCCATCAGATTCCAGCTTAGGTGTCCTGCACTCCCAAAGACAAGGCCACTGCACTTCCCCAAGTTTTATGCTGATCACTCTGTTACATGCCCCTGTTGGTCTGTCTCTCCCAAACTGCTGACTGCTGTGAGGGCAGGAACTCTGCATCCTTCTTGTGTTCTGGGCACCATGCACAGGGTCTGCACAGAGCAGGCCACCAATGCAATCTTAATGTGTCCTAGGACCCAGCTTAGACTGTATGTTCTTACATCAATTGCTATTCTTCCTTCTCTGAGACAGTCATGCTGCAGACATTTCTCAAAGCTCCCCTCCTTGAAGCCTCCTCACTGCTCTTCCCATACCACTATACTTGTCCCTTCCTCTGGGACCACAGCCCATTATTTGTTCTGATGGCAGCACTTGTCCTAACTCTGGCTTGCAAGAGATATAATTAATTGTATGTGTGTCTTCCACACACATACAAAGTCAATGGCCAAAGAATAATGGAATTTTAAGGATGAGTGTCCTCCACAGCAGAGAATGTAAAACTAGAGAAGAATTTCTTTTAGGGGAACACAAAAGTTCTATGAGTTTAAACAGTCTGAGAAAGAAAAACAAAGCTGGAGGCCTCACGATCATTTGATCTCAAAGTATACTACAAAGCTACATTCATCAACACAGTATGGAACTGTCATAAAGACAGATTATTGTGTAGACCAAAGGAACAGAGAGCCCAGAAATAAAACCATGCAGATGTGTTCAGCTGATCTTCCACAAGGGTGCAAATACTGCACAGTAGTGAAATGATAGTCATTTTAACAAAAAGCATTGAAGAAATTGGATATCAATACGTAAAAGATGCAAATTGAGGGCCATGTGTGGTGGTTCATGTCTGTAATCGCAGATTCTTAGGAGGCAGAGATCAGAAGACAGCAGTCAGAGGCCACTCTGGGCTAAAAGTTAGCAAGACCCCATCTCAATTAAAAACCTGGGTGTCATGATATGTGCCTGTCATACCAGAGATAAGAGGATTGTGGGCCGAGGCTGGTCCCTGACAAAAAGCAAGATCCTAGCTGAAAAAAACAACCTAGAAACAAAGAGGGCTGGAGACACAGCTCAAATAGTAGAGCATCTGCCTAGGAAGCAGGAGGCCCTGAGTTCTAACCCTACTACTACCCAAAAAAAGAAGAATTAAATTGGGTCTTTGTCTTCTACCATACACAATAATCAACTAAAAATGGATGAAGATTCAAATATAAGACCCCAACTCTAGAAATCCTAGAGAAAAACTAAGGGAAATTTCATATTATGGGCTCTAGCAATGATTTCTTGGATATGACACCAAAAGCTAAGGCAATAAAATAAAAAGCAGACAAGTGTCACTATGTCACACTAAAAAGCTTCTGCACAGCAAAGGAAACAACCAACAGAGTGAAAAGGCATTTACAGCATTGGAGAAAATAATACAAACCTTAAATTGATGGCAAGTTAATGTCTAAAATATATGAGGAACTCACAATTTAGTAGCAAGGAATTAGTAACTTGACATAAAAATGGTCAAAAAATTTGAAAAGATACTTCTTCAAAGAAGACAACAAAATGGGTAAGAGGTGTATGGAAAGGTGATCAACATCACTGATAACCAGACACATGCAAATCAGAGAGATACAATGAGAGATCACCTCACATCTGTTAGGATGGCCATGAGAAAAACAAAGCAAAACAGGGCTGGGATATCGCTCAGTGGTACGGTGCTTGCCTAGCATGTTTGAGGCCTTGGGTTGGATCTGTAGTGCCACAAAAACAAACAAACCCAGAAAAGATTTGCTCCTTATTATATTGATAGTTGAACACTGTGTATGTTTAAATTTTAAGAGGGTAAATCTAATGTCATGTAGTTCTATTACCTCTCAGAAATAAAGAGAGTATAAGGTTAGCCCAAAGAGCTAAGGGGTCCAGAAAAGAGCTTGCCTTTTTAGAAATACAGCTTGCCATCAGTGTGGAAACAGGGGGAACAGCTGAGCAAACATAATTAGAACGCCTTCTAGAGTTTGTAAGGTAATCATGTATAGGAAGGAAACTGCTCACACTCCTGGGGAGGTGGGTCTCTGCAGGTACAATCTGTGTCTAGGAATTTGATCCTGGATTGTGTATTAAAGGACAAGTAGCGTTTCAAAGCTTCTGCCAAAGTCTTTGTACCTTTTCCATGATAAAGCTACTGGGTAAACAGCTCCTTGCTTAGCTGAGTCAAAAATAGACTTTATATACACATAGGCAGAAGGGGACTCTCATTTGGGATGCAGGAGGGGGCCCAGTGCTTCACATGAATTCAGAAGCAGAGCTCAGATCACTGGGTAGAAGGATGGAGGAAGCAGCTCACAGGTCAGAGCAGAAAAGAGTAGGTAAGGCCAGAGAGAAAGCTTCTGTGGAGTATCAGTTTCAAACTCTTGCAATAGTAATGATGGCATTCAATTGTTTCCTTCCTTAGGCTACAATATTGAGGAGATATTTGTTTCTCCTCAGTATTTCTGACAATGTCTGTTACTGACCACAATCTTTTGTCAATGAGTCTTTGGGGAAATGAAGAAACAAGCGTGGTGCCCAGTGTGGAATGGGTGGGGCTTCAGGAAAGACAGCAGCTAGAGAAGGAATGGAACATGGAGCAGTGTGGAACTGGGAGGAGACAGGGTGAGTGGGCTGAAGATCAGGAAGATAAGAAAACTTGGTAGAGAAAGGTCCCTGGAGTGATTGTAGGGATTAGAACCCACACTGCTCAAGGCAGTAATCACCTTGACCTCCTGCAAAGACCTCCTCTTCCTACATCCCTTGCCTCTGCAGTCAGCACCAGAACTAAGAATCCAACCCGCGTTCCAGGCATCCAGATAGGACACCCTATCGAGACACTCCATTTTTCAGACCTTCCTCCTATTATCTTAATGCTGCTCTCCTCACCCTGTCATTAAACTATGCCGGCATGTCTCTACCAGCATGTACACAGTTATTCCTCTACTAATTCCTCTACTAATCACACCTCTCAACCAGATTTACTGTCACTTTAATCACGTGAACCCCAGAGTTTCTTGGCAGCCATGTGAAAGTAGAAGCAGAGCTCAACACTAACTACCACTAATCCAAGGAGCAATCACACATGGCATGTTCAAGTGTCTGCCTCAACATCATCATAACCTCTGCACCACTCACATTTCCTTGACAGTTTTCTATTCTCCAAATCTCTTTAGGGACAGGAGTGTGATAAATGGTCACATGACTCATTTATCATATTAACTTTGCCCAGGCTGGCCCCGAACCGTGATCTTCCAGACTGGCATTATGAACCAGGCACTGGTGGCTCACACCTGTCATCCCAGTTACACAGGAGGCAGAGAGATCAGGAGGATGCAGGTTCTCAAATCCCAGTACCACAGAAGACCAAACCTCTCCTGGGGCTGAAGCAGGTTATAATGAAGCCACCTGATCATGAGTCAGTGACCTTATCTGAGGCAAGTTCAATGCACAGGCCTCCTCTGGGCTTTATTAGCATCATTAATCAGGAGGTAGTCTGTGAGGAGCTTCTCTTCACACAGGGTGTGTGCAGTCTTACTAATGTAATAATGGGAAATTAATCTGTGTCAGGAAGATGCTTGCAGATCCTGTGGTGAGTTTTTTTAAAAACATTGTTAACAATGAATTTATTGTTTCAAGCTCTTTATTTTCTGTCTCTTTTTCCTGAAGGACAAACAAATATATTTAAACCTTTGATGCATCTGAGAAAGGTCTCAGGAATATAGAGGATCCCCAAAAATCCTGCACAGGACTTCAAGGTGGTGATTTCCTTAGCGAGGTGGAGAGGAATGAAATCAGAGGGTATCAAGAAGCTTCAGTTGTATTTGTAACATTTATTTTCTTTTTGTTTTTGTGAAGTGAGGTTTGAACTCAGGGCTTTGCACTTGCTAAGCAGGTGCTCAACCATTTGAGCCAGGCCCCCAGCCCTTTTTACTCTGCTTATTTTGGAGACAGGGTCTTACTTTTTGCCCAGGCCATCCTAGACCATGGTCCTTGTATTTTAATCTTCCTACTGTTGCTGGAATAACAGACATAAGACCATACCCAAATGTTTTCCCTTAAGAGGGTGGTCTCACTAACCTTCTTCTGTTGCCCAAGGTAGCCTGGAACCTGGGATATGGGCACATGGTAGGGTGCCCAACTATTGGTTGAGATGTGTGTGTGTGTGGGTGGGTTCTCTGGAACTATTTTCCCAGGCTGGTCTCAAACAGTGATCATCCTTCAGATTTCAGCTTCTAAGTAGCTAGCCAACAGAACCCAGCTGTGACATTTTATTCTAAAAAAGGTGGGTGGGGGGAAGGGAGAGGGAGAGAGAGAAGAGAGCCAGAGAAAGCTTGAGGGGGGCGGGATGGGGGGCTGCATTGCATGGTGTGACAGAGAGCAAGAATGCCTAGCAAGCAGAGTCCCTGAGTTCAGTCCCCCATACCCCATCCACACACAGGCTGAAGCATATATTGTAAAATGGTAACACTTAGAACAGCCTGGTGTGTGTGCATCATATAATGCTTTCCTCTTTTCTGTGCTTGAAATGCACAGAGAAAAGAGGAAAGTTTGTTGTGCCAAACAAAAAACAACAAACTTGGCAAAAATATTCAAGATATGTATGGGAAGATGATCTATTTTTAATCATTCTCAGCCTTTTGGCTAAAATCAAGCAGAGAAAAGACCTTCCTTCCTCCCTCCCTCCCTCCCTCTTCCCTTTTCTTTCTCTCTTGCTTTTTCTTTGTGTGTGTGTGTGTGTGTGTTGGAATTGAACTCAGGGACTTGCTAGACAGCTATTACTTGAGCAACAACATTCAGAGCTCTTTTTATTTTTTTTGGTGGGGGGGGTACATTGTGCACATTGTGGCATTAACAAACTTCTTACTCCCAGATCTTTTTGCCTTTTACTTATTTTTCAGGTAGAGTTTCACATTCATTTTTTTCCCGGGTTGATTTCAGATACAATCCTCCTACCTATAGGCTCCCAAGTACCTGGTGCCACCATGCCCAGCTTTATTGATTGAGATGGGTTCTCACTGATTTCCCATCCTCTCCCCAGGCTGGACTTGAATAGCCATCCTCCTAATCTTGACTTCCCAATTAGTTGGGATTACAGGTGTAAGCCATTACATCTGCCCTATTTTCTTCATATACAAAGATAAATCAATTAAAAGAAAAAAGAGAAACTAATACAAAAGTCAGCAAAGGATATGAAAGAGGAAATTAAAAAAATAATTAGTGAAATTATAAAGTAGTCAGAATATGTGTATCTCTACGAGTATTTATATGTGTTTGTATATATATTAAGAAAATGAAAATCAAGAAAATACTGACAGACACTGTCACAGCAAAAAATTGAAGGACAAAAAGAGCTTCCAACGATGGAAGATAAGTTAACACTGACGCATCCAACTTGCAAAATATTATGTATCCATAAAGAAAATGAGGAGGACTAGAGGTGAGGATCAACCAGTAGATAGATTGCCTGCTTTGCAAGTCTGAAGCCCTGAGTTTAAACCCCAGTACTGAGATTCCAAGATGGCGGCTAGAGGGAGGAAGCAGAAAGCATGCTTCTTAAAGTAAAATCTTGGAGAGGCACTGGAGATACACCTTAAAGGAAAAACCAATGAGAAGAGGCAAAACTGTGACTCCTCCACACCCCCACCCTACGCATAGCATCCCCACTTCACGTTAAATGGAGAAACCAGGAGGTCTCCCGCACCGCCAGATGCCAGCACCCAGACCTCCTGGGAAGATGCAGACCACAAGGTGAGCGAAGCAAAATGCAGTACTCCCAGAGACAACCCTGGGCCAGATCAGCATTGCCCCCTGGAAAGACCACCCCTCACCTAGGGAAAAAACCAAAAAAAAATCTGAATAATAAGCAAGAACAACAAAAAAGACACATACCAAAGAGGGCGGGGTGCCCTGAGCTCTGAAGAGGGGGTAGAGGAAATCCCTCACAGAACTGTAAATAAACAAGCTGGTTGGAGAAGGCAGGAGTGGCGGCACATGCCCAGCAACCAGGAGCAGGAAAGCTTGTAAAAGCGGCAGTGGGAGGAAAACTGCACAGGAGAGCGGGGAAGGCCCACTTCCCAGGTGAGCTGTAAATAAACATGCCGGCCTGAGAAAGCGGGTGCAGTGTCACCTCCTCCAGTGTGCTTGGAAAGGGGAAAGCTTGTAGCAGTGGCGGTTGTGCCCAGGAGAACTCTAAGTAAACAAAGCCTGAGGGGCCAGGTGAGTGTTAAGCTCACTCCTGAGATCTGCCTAAATAAAGCCTCCAGCAACAGCAGGTTGACAGCAGCAGGCAGGTCAGCTGTAGCCTCAGATAGCCATTCACAGAACTATCTCCAGACTTTTTTTTTTTTTCCCTCTTCCTTTGATGAGACAACAACCGAACTACACCTGCATGCTGAAAAACTTACTGAAATTGTATTGCATTTGAACTTGGGACACTTTGTGGTGTTTTTTTTTGTTTTTTTTCCCCTTTGATGAGACAATGACAGAACTACTTCTGAGACACCATCTCCAGGATTGGAGGCTGAGGGACTGACACCAAAATTATTAAGACTGAAACTTTATTGTATTTGAACTTGGAGATTTTTCTTTTCAATCTTTTCAATCCTCTCTCTGTCTCTCTAATGGCTGTTTAGATTACTGTTGATTAGTATACTATCTCTCCCTATTTATATCTTTGAAACTTTTGTTTGGTAGGTTTTTTTTTTACTTCTTTGTTTTTCCCTTTTTCTTTAACTTCTTTGCTTTCCCTTTCCTCTCACTTTTCTATTCTAAATATCACCATTATTATTATAAGCTAGAAAATACTTAATTGCACATAGTACAGGGACAATAACAACACCAAGGGCAATGATGGGAAGACAGAAAAAACAAGGAAACCAGTTTCCCCACAACAAAAAATTAGTACGGAAACCAGAGGGAAATGAAGAAAACAGACACTCAGATCCACTCTGTATATTTCAATGTGAAATATATAGTAATATGGTCCCTAGTAAAGTGTTAAACCCCAAAGCAAAGTACTAAAATGGCATTTTCTAAAATTTTATAACTAAAATTAAACTTTGAAACTGAAAAAAACTGTCTCAAAATGGAAACCACAATTCTTAATTTGCAAATCAAATTCAATTTTACATTTTTATATTCTTTGTGTTTATCCATCCCCAATCACAATTTTTTGCAACCACAGTGCTTTAGTACAAACAATGCAGTCCTTCAAAACTGTGACTATTAATCATTAAGTCCTTTTTTGAGGACCAAAAATTAATGCTTCATTTAATAGATAACCAACTATCTAAAGCCAGAATCCATTTAGAATTGATAAATTAAATCTGAAATTCTCTTCCCTACATTATTATCCTGAAATTAGTTGTCTTGCTTGGGAATATAAAATGTGTACCTAGAAGCATCACATAATTTAAAAACACTCCCCCCCAGACACTTACTGTAGTTGAAACACAATTCCAGAACTTTCTGAAACAGGGCTCATTGCTGTCACGAGAGCTATGGAGGCTAGAGGTGAGGCATCCAAGTTTGGTTTCTCAGGTGGGGGCGGGGCTGAGTCAGCACCATCGGGGTGCAAATGTGAGTGGGAATTTGATAAACTGCTGTCAGCTAAGCCCATCCCAGTGTCCTCTTCACTGGACAATGGCAACCTATTTGGTTGACCTTGAGCTTTACAATTTTCTTCAGTTTCACGTCGGCTTTTAACGACAGTCTGTTCTTTATTTTCGTGGGTGAGTTCATCTGGTAGGAAGCTAAGATCCACAGAGGAGAAATCACCAGCTGTTTCTTTGACTTCCCCAAGATGGGAATTAAATGCCGTGTGTGGAGTGGATGGATTAGGTACGTACACATCATACGGTACCACTGGGCTGAACAGGGGAGACACAGGTGGGGCAAGGTCATCCTGGGCCGTTCCCCAAACACACACAGAACAGTGTGTCACACAGCAGGCATTACCAGCATGGCAGGAAGACAATGTGCTCATCTCAAAGGTGGTTCAGACAGCTTACATTCACGGCCTCCCTCTTTCTACAAAGTACCAGTAAGATTCTACCACAGCATTGCAGCATGCCTCACAGAATTGACCTTAAAATGCAGAAAAAGCATTTCCTTCATCACTCACTCTTCCTACGTGGGTTAAATCCATAGTAGTTACCACTGTCCGTAGCATTTTTATTTTACTTTATTTTTGGCAGTAGTGGGGTTTGAATTCAGAGCCTGGCCCTTGCTAAGTGGGCATTCTACATTTGATCCATGCCCCCAGCTTGCTATGAAGGTTTTTTTTTTTTTTGGTAGCATTTTTATTTTAAGTTATCATTCCCTAAATCCAATTTTGTAGTAGAAGCAATGAGCACCCATGCTCTAATTTGTATTTATTTTGAAGAGAATGGATTCACTGGATTACTTGAGTAAATTATAAACTTCAGTTCATTTATTTAAATAACTTTTAGAGTTTTAAATTCTTTTTTTGGGCACTGGTGATTGAACCCAGGGCCTTGCACTTGCTAGGTGAGCACTCTACCACATGAGCTATACCTCAGCCCTTTTGCTTTTATTTTGTCTTTGAGATAGGTTTGCCTTAACTGTGCCCAGGCTGGCCTCAAACTCATGATCCTCCTGTCTCTGGAGTAGCCATTAAATTCATGTTTTAAAGAAAAGAATATATGAAGTCTAAAGTATAGTTGCAAATGTTAATCAACACTCACTGAAGACTAGCATTTTTTTTTTAATCAAAGGAGAGGTAAGAAAAAAAATCTAGTTACATGAATTTACAATAGGAAAAAAGATTTAATGATTAAGGATAGTTTAAATCCATCACCATTGTATTTTCAGTCTGAGGAAGGCTGCTCAATTACCATTTCCCAGCAACTGAGGGAATTAGGGTGCATGTGAGGAGAACACTGGATATAAAATCTGACTATACTGCTGAAAAAATCTGTACCTTGCTTCACGCATTGCCACTGTGTCACGTAAGCCGCAGGCTTAGGTTCCAGATTTTGTGCCATGCTTGTAGGAGAACCCTATTTCTTAGATCTTACTTCTGACAATGGAATGGTCATGCCACATCGTGTATCCTCTGGATGACAAAGCTACCTCAGCTAACAGTATCTGGCTGAGTCCTACTGAACTGTTCTGTTATTACAAGTCCAGCAGGTGGCAGGGGTGACCAGTTGTTCAAAGCAAATACTCTTGAAATAAGACTTTTAACTTATATTTCATTTTGAATTATGCAATTAGCCCCCAGCCTCTCCTCACCCTCCCCATCCCACAACATGGCCCTAAGAAATGTGAGGTGAGGAAAATGGGCCCCAGTTCCTCAACCATGGTTTATTTGGCCTCTCTTGTCCTTACTGGAAACGGTCTGTCAGCCAATTGACACTAAAGCACTTACAAAGTTCCGAATCAGGGTCTCCCTTCCTGCCCCGCCATGGCATTTTGTCAGGGGACAAAGCTCTCAGCAAGGACCTTAAAGCAATGACAAGGTGTTAGGGGGATTTTTTTGGCAGTGGAGTCTTGCCAGCCCCACTTCCAAGTTCTATTAAGTTCTTAGAACTTAATAGAAAGTATGAGAGTATGTTCAAAGCCTCCTGCTTCACAGCTGAAGAAATTGTTACAGTTTTTGCAGAACGTTCAACTCATTTTCCCCAGTCTTTCCTGCCTGGCTCAGTACTGTTCAGTGCTGTGGAACATCACTGTCTCTACCTCAGTCTGATCCTCATCTCCTCCCCCAACAACAAAAAAAGAAAAACAAAACCTCCCTCGCCCAAAAGTTCCCTTTTGCTTATTTTGAAGACCCTTCCTCTCTTTTCTACAATACTTGCCTTTAAAAGATTTTAATTTTTAAAAATCTTAAGAATGAGGCAGGCACTGGTTGCTCACTTCTGTAAATCCTAGCTACTTGGGAGGCAGAGACCAGGAGGATCTCAGTTTGAAGCCAGCCCAGGCAAATAGTTCACAAGACCCCCATCTAGAAGACACCCACCAAGAAAAAGGGCTGGAGGAGAAGTGGCTCAAGTGGTATAGAGCCTTCCTAGCAAACGTGAGGCGGTCAGTTCAAATCCCAGTGTTCGGAGGAAAAAAAAAAAAAAGTCAGATGTGGCGACTGGTGGAGGAAGAAGACTCTAGGAGGTAAGGACCAGCCTGGGCAAAATAGACTTGGCCTCAAATGAACAAAAACTTAAGAATTAACTGAAAGAAGCTACAGGTGTCTCCGGTTTGCGTTTTAACAAACCCACAACCGCCAGCTCCTCCAGGGCGACTTTCTCGAGCCTGTCTTTAGCATCAAGGCTGCAGGAATAGGAGGCTCACCTTTGCCCTAGCAAAGCAGGGACCCGCTGGAGCCGGGTCGCTGCTCCAGGAAACCCAGGGAACTCCGTGCGTGTTTCCTTAATAGCGGGAGGGAGCCGGCAGTGTCACCTGTGGACAGAGCGCTCTGGATTCACACTAGGCCGCCCGCGGTCCCTTCTGGTTGCAAGCCTTGGTTATCTCACCTCCCTGCTGAACGGCCCGGGTACCTGAGCCACCTCTTCAAGTGGCTTGGGGTTTTAGAAGAGGCCAAGGCCTTGAAGCTCAGCAGCAGGGTGAGGACCCTGACTCCGGGACAGTGGCACAGCTTCCGGGCTCACCTGGGCGGCACACCGATCCAGGTAGAGCTCCAGGTACTTCTCCTCCTCCATGGGCGGAGGTCCCCTGTGGTGAGTGAGGACAGACAAAGGAAGGCGCCTGGGTGACTGCAGCGAGCACTGCGGAGCCCGGCCACGCTCCCGGCGCAGGTGCCACTTATCAGCTGGCGGATGCACGAAGCGGGCGGGGCAGGGTCCCCAGACTGCACGAGGGAGGGGATGCAGGGCGGGGGGGGGGCGGCAGGGCGGCCCTCGCACACACCTGGGCAGCGCCTGGCCACAGGTACTTCCATCAGCCCTCGGAAAGGCGCCTTTACCGCCAGGAGGGGTCTCTTCAAGCAGCGCAAGGGAACGCAGTGGAAAAAAGATTGCCATTTTCTGTTCTTTTTAAGGGAATTCTTCTCAGGAGAGCAGTGGAATATGAGACACTTAACCTAGAATGGTATAGTATTTTAATGTCATTACTTTTTTGAGTTTTTTTTTTTTTTTTTTTTTGGTGGTGGTGGTACTTGAATTTGAACTCAGGGCATCACACTTGCTAGGCAGCCAGCCCTTTTCTGCGTTGAGTTTTTTTGGTTTTTTTTTTTTGAGACAGGGTCTCTGAACTATTTGCCAAGGCTGGCTTCAAATTGCGATCCTCCTGAGTAGCTAGGATTACAGGCGTGAGCCACCAGTGCCTGTTACTGGTTTTTGCCTTCAAATCCCAGGTGGTTTTTTTTTTGTTGTTTTTTGTTTTTTGTTTTCTGCCAGCCACAGAGAATTTATGGAAAGCCACATTCAGAAAGAATCCTGTTGCTCCACTATTGGGCTCAGGTAACTTAAGAAGGTAATGGCAAGCCAGCTATTCAAAGAGGATTTCTTTTTTTTTTAAATCATTATTTTAATTTTCAGTGCCTCACTTTTGTAAGAAAAGTGCTGAATGGTTCTGTAAATATAATTGACACTTTATCTAAAAGAGTTCAAAATGTGTGTGGGGACACACACATGTCTTCCCTACTTGATTATACTCTCGGAGAGCAGAAATTCATTCATCTTTGCATCTCTGTTCCGAGTTCATCTGCTCAATAAAACTTGATGGGTGAAGGAAGCTGACACAGTATGTTAGAGACAGATGGCTCTAAGAATCAGATCACAAAAGAAATCTTATAGAACTTCTAATCAAGAATAAAGGAAACATTTTGATAAAGCTGGAATTTTATGTAATGATATGTAATTTAATTAAATGGTTTAAATTAAGTGAGATAGCCTACAAAAAATGTTTAGCACAGTACCTACCTAGGAGCTCAATAAATGCATGGCTCTTAACTGTGCTGTTAGAGAGCTATGGACTGAATTGTACACCCCCCAAAATCACAGGTTGATGACCTAATTCAATATGACTGATGTCTTTGTATGAAGAGAAAGCTTGGACACATAGAGACACTTTTTTGTGCATATACACACCTGAAGGACATGGAATAATGTAAGCCAGAAGAATCTAAACCTGATGACACTTGATCTTGTACTGCCAATCAGCAGAACTGTGAGCAAATAATTTTCTGTTGTTTAAACTACCCAGTTCATAGTGTTTTGTTATGGCAGCCAAGGGAGACAAACACTCACAAGGTGTCTCTTCATATGTGGTAGGCAGAATGCTGATATGGCCCCAGAACCTTGCCTCTGGTGTACACACATCTTCTCCAGGTTATTCAAACACTAATCTGCATGCTCCTGTGATTTGTGGATGTCATTAAGGCTCAGCTGATGTTTAGAGAGATTATCCGGGCTAAGCCTGACCTAATCATGTGAGCCCTTAGAACGAACTGGCTCTTCTTTGGGAGGGAGAGTCAAAACATGAGGAGGACTTGCCTTCAGGAGTGTTCTTTACTGCTGGCTTTGAAACTGGATGGGGCCATGTGCAATGAATGTGGGTGACCTCTAGGACCTGAGAGTGGGCCACAATTGACAGCTAGCAAGAAAATGGGGCTCTTAGTCCTACAATTACAAGGAACTGAATTTGGCCATCAATAATGAATTAGTGGATTCCAAGATGGCAACTAGTGGGAGGAAGCAGAGAGCGTGCTTCCTAAAGTAAACTCCTGGAAAGACGCTGGAGATACACCTGCTAGGAAAAACCACCAAGAAGAGGCAAAACTCTGACACCTCCATACCCCCAGCACGCACATAGCATCCTTAAGCCATGTTAAACAGAGAAACCAGGAGGCTGCCACACCACCAGATGCCAGTTCCTAACCTGCTTGGGAGACCACAAGCTCACTGTTGATTAGTACACTATCTCTCCCTGTTTATGTCTTCAGCTCTGTTTTTTGTTTTGTTTCTTTCCCTTTTTCTTTACCATCTTTGCTTTCCCTATCCTCTCACCCCTCCATTCTAGATATCATCATTGTTACTATTATAAGCTAGACAATACTGAATTACACACAGTACAGAGACAGTAACAGTAGCAAGGGCAATGATGGGAAGATGGAATAAAAGAGGGAAACCATTTCCCCCCCAATAATAAATTAGTACAGGAACCAGAGGGAAATGAAGAAAACAGATGCCCAGATCCAGACTCCAACAAAACGAAGATAAACTATGCCAAAGAACCCAATGAAGCCCACAAGAACATCCTGAAGGAAGTAACCCATGAGAATTTTATAGAGATGATACTGGATAGGGTCAACCAAAATGTACAGGAGACACTCAACAAATTCCAAGACAACAAAAATAGGGAATTTGAGAAAGCATAAGAACAAATAAAAGAAACCATAGAAGCACTGTATAAACACCAAAGTGAAACAAAGAACATGATAAATAAAGAGATAAATGAACTCAGAACAAAAACAGACAATATTAAGGAGGAAGCGTCTCAGGATATGGAAAACCTCAGAAAAAAGAATGAAACAGAACTGCAAAACAAAACGGAAGGCCAATCCAGCAGAATAGAACAAACAGAAGACAGAATCTCAGAACTTGAAGATAAAATGGTAATTAAAGGAAAAACCAAAGAACTATTAATTAAACAACTCAAGACCTGTGAAAAGAAAATGCAAGAACTCACCGACTCCATCAAACCTGAGAATCATGGGCATCGAAGAAGGAGAAGAGGTGCAAGTGAAGGGAATGCATAATATATTCAACAAAATAATTACAGAAAATTTCCAAAATCTAGAGAAATCTATTCACATACAGGTGCATGAGGCCTCCAGAACACTAAACAGACCAGACCAAAATAGAACTACCCCATGGCATATTATTAAAACAAGTACAGAGACTCAATAAAGAATACTGAAGGCTGTAAGAGAGAAAAAACAAATAACATACAAAGGTAAACCCATCAAAATCACAGCAGACTTCTCAACAGAAACATTACAAGCAAGAAGAGCTTGGAGAGAGGTCTTCCAGGCACCAAATGAAAAAAACTTCAACCCCAGGATACTCTACCAAGCAAAAATATCATTCAAAATAGATGGAACAATAAAAATCTTCCATGATAAGCAGAAACTAAAACAATATATGACCACAAAGCCATCACTGCGAAAGATTCTTCAAGGGATTCTGCACACTGAAAGTGAAACCCAACTTAACCATGAAAAGGCAGGCAGCACCAAACGACAGGAAAAGAAAAAGCAAGACAGTAGAGAGTAACCTCAACTTAGGTACACACAATCAAACCTTCAAACAACTAAAAAAACTAAATGACATGAATCACCACATACCTATCAGTGCTAACACTTACTGTTAACAGACTTAACTCCCCCATCAAAAGGCACCGCTTGACAAACTGGATTAAAAAGGAAGATCCAACAATTTATTGCTTACAGGAGGCCCACCTCATCGATAGAAATAAGCATAGGCTCAGGATGAAAGGTTGGAAGTAGATTTACCAAGCCAATGGCCCCCCAAAACAGGCAGGAGTAGCAATACTTATCTCTGACAAAGTAGACTTCAAACCTACATTGATCAAACGAGATAAAGAAGGACATTCCATACTAATAAAAGGGGAAATAGACCAAAAGGAAATAACAATTATCAACCTATATGCACCCAATGTCAACGCACCCAATTTCATCAAACATACCCTGAAGGACCTAAAAGTATATATTACCTGCAACACAGTGGTAGTGGGAGACTTTAACACCCCACTATGATGATGATGACTATCATCAATAGATAGGTCATCCAAACAAAAATCAATAAAGAAATCCTAGATCTAAAATATACAATAGATCAAATGGACTTACTTGATGTCTACAGAACATTTCATCCAACTTCTACACAATATACATTCTTCTCAGCAACCCATGGAACCTTCTCCAAAATAGATCATATCCTAGCGCACAAAGCAAGCCTCAGCAAAATAAGAAAATAGAAATTATACCATGCATTCTATCCGATCACAATGCAATAAAACTAGAACTCAACAACAAAAGTAAAGACAAAAAACATGCAAACAGCTGGAAACTAAGTAACTCATTGCTTAATGAACGATGGATCATCGATGAAATAAAAGAGGAAATTAAAAAGTTCCTGGAAGTCAATGAAAATGAAAACACAACCTACTGGAACCTATGGGACACAGCTAAGGCAGTCCTGAGAGGAAAGTTTATAGCCATGAGTGCATATATTAAAAAGACTGAAAGATCCCAAGTCAATGACCTAATGATACATCTCAAACTCCTAGAAAAACAAGTATAAGCAAATCCCAAAACAAATAGAAGGAGAGAAATAATAAAAATAAGAGCTGAAATCAATGAAATAGAAACCTTAGCTACTCTGCCAGACAAAGATACAGCAGTAAGCAACACACACTAACCCCTTCTAGTTGAGCCAGAGGGACCTCAAAGTCATAAACTCCACACAAATCTGTTATTACAATTGTGTGATTAGTGCCATGAAGAAAAAGCATAACTGACAATGAAAACAAATAGGAGAACCTAACCTCATCTGAGATGTCAAGAAAACCTTCCCTAGGAAAGCTCCAAGCCAATCCCTGACAGACGAAGGGAGGTTAGCTGGTGTGAGGGGGGGGGGGAGTAGGGGGACAGCTTCTTCAGTGAAAGAGCTTTGTAAATTAAAAAGAAGAGAAAGGTCATTGAGCTGAGGCTTGATGTATGCAGCCTCAAGTATGCAGGAGGCAGCCAGAGAGGTGGCTGAAGCCAGACTACACAGGCACTTACAGCCCTTGCTTAAGGATTTGGGGCTTTAAAGTCATTAAGGATTTTAAGCAAGGTAGTGGCTGAATGACTGGGCTGATAAAGGAGCATTCTGTGGCATGAAGGATCTTTGGGATGAAGTAGTTCTGTATCCTGGTGGTTACATATGTGATAAGATTTCATAGAACTATACACAGACACATGTGTGTACGCACGTGCAAGCACTTAGAACCAAGAAAATCTGCAGAAGGTCTATGATTGCGTCAATGGCAATCTCCTGGTTTGATATTGTAGTATAGGTATGTAGGATGTTAACCATTGGGGAAAATTTGGGTGAAGGGCACATGGGACCTCTCTGTAATATATTTTGCAGTTCCCTATGAAGCTATAATTGTTTCCAAATACGTAGTTGAAAAGATCTTTAAAATAAGGAAACACAAATAAGAATGTAAATCATGAGGAAGGAAGAACGGGAAGGAGGGAAGGAAGGAGGAAGGGAGGGAAGGGAGGCCTTTCTAGGGAAAGAACTTTGAGGTGGGGGGATACACAGATGCAAGAATTTTTACCAGGAGCTAGAGATGTGGTTCAAGTGATAGAGCACTTGCCTAGCAAGCACAAGGTCCTGTGTCCAAACCTCAATACTGTCAATAAATCAATAATACATAAGAAAAAAAGAATCTTTGCTGGAATACTGGTTAGGAGGCTTATGCAGCTACAAGGAGAAAGACAAGGATGGTTAGACCAGAGTGGAAATTTGAGAAACAAAAAATACATTTTAGGAGTCTGTCTATTTGAATGTTGGGAATGTGGGAAAATGACCAGAAATATTCCCAAATGTCCGACTCAGGAAATGAAGTAGATGGCATGCTCAGATGAGAAACTCTAGAGAAAGAATGTGTAGGCCCAGTGGAGAAGGGGAAGGTTCGTTCTGTGTTGAGCGTGTTGAATTTCGGAAGACCGTGAGGTTTCCAGGGGAAATGTCAAGCAGCACATGGAACATGGGCATTTACGGTCTAAAATTAGGTACTGACTAGAGAATGAAATTTAGGAGTTTTTTCCTAACTAGGTGGTAATTGAAACCATGAGAATCAATGAATTTAGGAAAAGAACAAGGAGAGAAAGGGAGAGGAAAAAATAAAGGAGAAGACAGGAAAAGATCTAGGACTACACTTTGAGGAGCTCAATCAATTATTTATGAAGATCAAAACAAAGACCTGGCAAAGGAAACAGAACAATGGCCAGAGAGGCAAGAGGCAAACTGAACAAGTGTGGGGTGACTGTAGCCAGGAGAAGAGATTTCAAGAGGGAAAGGGTCAGTTATGTTACTGCCACTGGTCCTCCAGTTGTTATTTCTCCATAATGCTCCTGAGTGTGGGAGTGTTGACAGATGAGAGCAAAAGCTGCTCTAATACTAACACTCTGCAGTGTGCCCTCTTCCCAAGGAAGGAAGGTCAGCACATTCCAGAGAATGACATAGAACTCAACAGCCAACTGTGCATGTGTGGGGAGGGGGCTGGTGTGTGTGCTTCATGTATCCAGCAACACTCTGCAAATATTTGTTGATTGCCAACTCTGTGTTCAAGGTCTCTTACACTATGCTGAACTCAAGACATCTTCCGAGATAGCTTGGGATCAATGAATGGCAGTGGGGTTTGGAAAGGCCTATTGGAAGTCTTTGAACAAAACCCTATGGGCTTTCTTTGTGTTCCTGTCTTAAGAACAAGACCTTCAACCTGGGAGGAACAGAGGAAGCTCACACAGCCTCCAGCCTCCTTGTGAGGTGTAGGATTAAGAGGAGCTTCAGCTCTAGCTCAGAACTCAGGACCTCACTCAAGTGCAAGAGGAAAGTAGGGGATAGAAATATTGCAATTTCTCAGCCAGGGAGAAGGAGTTGCAAAAAGTTAAGTCACTCAAGCAGTCATCTGCAGGTGCTAAAACTATGCCCAAAATTAAGTCCTTCTGCCTGTGCCATTATACCAGGTTAGCTATCTGTTGCCTCTCTCCACAAACTGGAAAAATCATTTGACATCTAAAACTAGAAGAACAAACTTCTTACACACCATGGAAATGACTTAGAATTGCACACTGTTAGACAAAGGGCAAAGTTTCCAAGGAATTGGTAGAAGCTCATTTCCAAGTTTTGAACTCCTTATTTTTACCCAGACAAATTCCTAAAGGTATAAGTAAGAGAAGAACAGATACAGTCTTTCCAATTGAAGGGTGGAACTAAAAAAAAGGGCATTGCAGTTAAGTTATTCACTTATAATCACTCACTACTTGAGGATTCCTACCTTAATCTCTTTCATAAAGATAACATAATTCTCTAAGATATTGTTTGGAAATCTAGATTTTTTTCATATCTCTAGTTTTCTTAAAGTAAGGAATACTTAAACTGCTAGTTAAATAGCCCAATTTATCCCAGGTCCCCCTGCTGCAATGATTCAAGACATTTACAAGATTTTAATTACAAAATGAATTTAGAGAGTGAGGCTGTGTGCGTGACTTATCCTAGCCAGATCATCAAAAACCAAGTGAAATTTCAAAGCTGAGTTATCAGGAGGGCCCACTTATTTAGTTGGTCTAGTAGTGAATTTAGTATAAACAGGCATTCATGACTGAGCCCTAACCCCTTCCAAAACTGGCCTCCATCCTCCCTAAAGGTTGAAATGGGAAATGTTACCTATGGCTACCCTGGGCAGGAGACCTAACTCTTGGCCTGGGTTGTCAGACACTAGGGATTCAGTTTCAGGGGGCTATTTCAACCTCTGGGAAGAAAAGGAGAGCCTACAGAGTATGGGAGACTTCTCAGACAGGGGAAGATACACCAGAAGGCTGGGAATTCCTGGTGTTTATGGCACCACAGTCTATTGAGTTCAATAAAAAAAGATGGGCACCCGGAAGCTGTAAGTGCTAGCTTGCCACTCAAAGGACACATACCAGGTCTTTATAGAACATGTGCATTGATACCAAGAATATTCAAGGCATGACAAATGGGATTCATGACATGTGAGTGAGGAGGCACACAAATAAACATCCAGACAAAACCAGGGTTAGCTTCATATTCATACCTGCCTACATGCCCATTCATAGCTGCTCACACACATGAATACTTCCAACCTTTCAGGGAAGTAAGCATCTAAACATACTTTGTTGACTCAGCTCACTCTTATGATTGTGACTTAGAAGCTCACAGAAGGCATTAACTAGTCAGTTTCACTCTATGTACAAAGAGGTTGGATTCCTCTATTCTCTCTAGAGAAAACACAGGTCATTTTCAATAAACCCTGGGCAAAAACAAATACACAAACTACTATGGTGTTTCTTTTACATGATTCTTATTAAAATTTTTATTTCATTATTGCCAGCAAGCTACACCACTGATTGAATTAGAGGTCTTGGAAAAAAAATTATCTTCTTGGTATGTGCTGAGAACATAAATAAAATAGATACAAATAACTGTGGAACTTGCATGGTTTATTATTTATTCATTGAGAAATTATAAACATCTAATTATACTTTATTACCTTATTTGTCAATGCTGATCTGTTAAAAACTAATTTCTCAGGAAAGGAGAACCTAAATATCCATGGATCTCAGGCAAGCAAGTGCAAAGCTCAAGTCATGCTCCTTGCTTTGATGCTTGGTTTAGAGAAATCATACTACATAAAATGCATAGTATCAATTCTACCCTGAAATGGCACCAAAAACCAGTTTCCATGTGCATTCATCAAAAGACAATACAGCTCAAATCTCTAACACTGCTCTATATCCAAACACACACAAAATTTCTAATATTCACATATTGCAAATATATGTAAAGCTTTAGCTAAAGAGTTTATGCAAAGTATGGTGAAATCTGAATCATCATATAAAGAGAAATTTGAGGAGTGGGAAAAAATATTACTAGCTTACTTTGGGAAGGCAGCTCATTCAGTCCGATCCATTCATTCTCAAGTTTATCTCTCTCTCTCTCTCTCATTTCCTCCTTTTGCCCTTCACTCTCCTCCACCTAGCTTATCATGTGGAAGGAAGGCGGCTCTGAGTCATTACTCTTAATCTATAAAGGGTGAACCAATTCTGAGCAATCAGGAATCCAACCTCTTTACACATACATGATGACAAGTACGTTAACAGGCACTGCTTCTCACGGATTCTTCCTTAAGCCTTGCTTTGTAAGCCTTCTGCACTGGCCTGCAGGCCTACCTCTATCTGCCTGGATGTTACTTCTGATGTTAAGACTGCAAACTGATGACCACAATGGCACTCCAGAGGCACCTGAATGGCTCCTTTTTTCTTCTTACCATTTTTATGTACTTCAAAGAGGACAAAGAAGAGAAAGAGAGTGGAAAGTATAAAGACCAAACAAACAAAAACACATAAAAACAAATAACAATGTGAGCCATGTGGTGTTGAAAATGGCTGCCTCTTTCATGAACAAAACATTTTACTTCACAGCAAGTTCAAGTCACCTCTGAGGTCCCTTATCCTCCCCTCAAGCTGTCAAGCTCTACAGCACCTAGGTATCACATGACACGCAAACCACAGGGGCTGCTGCACCAATTGTTATCATAAACACCATACAAAGTACATTCATGCATCAGAGGCACTTCTGATGGACCAAACAGCTAAAGCCTCATGGTGCCATTCCCAAATGACTGGAGAAACTCCCCATTTTCACAGGCAAGTATGGTTCAAAGTGGATCTATAGTCATCTGTAAACCTGAGGGTGTTGTGATTGGTCTTCTTAGAGTGAAGTAATGGGATGGGGAAGCCTTGACCTTGATTTATGTGACTTACTTGATTGGCCCAAGTTGGATCCAAGGCACAGCACTTGAAAGATGTCCAGATGCTTGGACATCTGTCCCATTACTGTCAAGGCATAGTGACAACTCCACAGCCTCTAATTAGTCACTGCAGCCAAAGATCAAAGGTAATACATTCATTTTTTTCATTCCTTTGACTGTATTTGTTGAATAAAAATACACATGACAGGCACCCTTCTAGGTACAGAGGATATAGCAGTGAGAAAACCCAAATCCCTACTTCATGGAAAAAATGCCACAACTTGAGATATTTTGCAGCAGCTGAGTCCTTTGGACAAGTTGCTTTGCCTCTCTGGGCTCTCGTTTTCCAATATATTGAGTTAAAAAGTTGAAATCTGCTATCTAAGAATCTGTGTCCATCTAAGACCCCCACGAATGGTATTCTTAGAGATATTATTGATCTCAAATTGGCTATCTGTTGGAGAGTTCAAACAAGTTTTCTGCAGTTTGCCACATGAAACCCAGTGTAGAAAAATAAGAAGAAATGAAAATAGCCAGTAATTACTTTTAGAATTCATGTCAACTTTCCCGTGGAGACCAACCCAGTCTTAGTCCAACATCAACAAAAATATGGCCATGAGAGAAAGGCACAGAAATCTAAAAATCTAAAGCACTTCTCATCAACACTCCACTCATCCCCATGCAATAAATTGATCAGATGAGCCATCATGGATTGGCAGGCAGGCAGAGGCTTGGGTAAGTTTCCTTCATGGGGAATATTGGACCTGAATTGAGCTGGGTGAGTGACAGCACCAGGCAGATGGTAGATAGCAGTTAGCCATAAGCAATGGGGATATGCAAGTAGACCCTAAGATGAAGGATGTTCAACATCTTGAGTCCTTGAGTGAGGAAAAATATTAAGTAGCAAGTAAACCCTAGAGGTGACCATGGGAGGAAGAGATCACAAGGTCTCTGAAAGAAAACTGTAATTAAACTTTCTGAGCACCAGTGGCTATTGCCTGTAACCCTAACTACTTGGGAGACTGAGATCAGGAAGATGGCAGTTTGAGGCCAGCCTGGGCAAAGAGTTTGAGAGACCTCATCTCTAAACTAACAGAGCAAAATGGACTGGAGATGTGGTTCAAGAGGTAGAGTGCTTGCTTTGCAAGCTCAAAGTCCTGAGTTCAAACTTCAGTCCCACCAAACACACCCACATACACACATATACACAAAATAAAACTTTCCAACTCACAGGTGACAAGCTGCTGTTAAGATCAAGACCATGGGAGGTCACAAGATGTTTTTGAGTCCCCCACACACCTAAAGATTAACGAAAGGCTTTATTCAAGCACAATAGATCTTTAACAACAGAACAAAGACCAGGTCTGGGGCAAACCATACTCTACAGGCCCAATAATCATTTGTAACTTGTAATTCTGTAAACCTGTCCTAGCCTAGTGACCCTGTTGCTCACTCCTGACCTCAGCCCTGTAGGCTAGACCTAGGGATAAAAATTCCTCATGGGCAACCTCAATAAATACTCAAATTCCAAAGTCTAATATTGTCCTTCTCACACTAGAGACAACCCACTTCCAGTTTATTGAGAGTGTATTCCTTTTAATAAACTTCACTATCACCTTCACTGCATTTCAAGTCTTGTCTGAATTCTTCTCTCCCAGGCCCCAATAGTCGCAAGAACCAAGGTAGCTGCGCTGACCTTCTAGTAACAGCAGGGAGGAGAGAAGAGGGCCAACAGTAGAAGCAACTTGGCTGACTCTTCTTTTAAATTCTTAGCTAGGATTGTAGAGTGTTAGTGATCGTGTGCCAAAATGATGTGTGTCCCTCAATAGGATGAAGTGGCCAACCTGACTGGAGCCTGACACCAATGTCAGAAACAAATCCTTGACACTGGATGTGCATTTCAGGTCTCTCTGGATATCAGGGACATCCTGATGGATCCTACTGAAGGTTGGGGGTTTTCTCTAGGAAAGTGAAGCCAAAGAAGAAGCTGTAATCCCTGTGTCTCCTTCTGTCCTCAATGGGTTCAGGAGGGTTTTGTGATGTCTGTAATTGGTTGGTAGCTGGAAGGAAGCAGCAGTGATTATCAACACTGATTACCTGTGATCCTCTAATTGCCAACCTTCCATGGATTAGAAGATGAATTCATGCATGGTTTAAGTTCTTGAGTTGTCTGAGAACCTTAGAGGTAGGTTTTTTTTTTCTTACCAAAGAAATTGAGGGGCTAGAAGGGTGGCTCAAGCCACAGAGTACTTACCTAGCAAGTGCAAAGCCCTGAGTTCTAACCCTGCGAAAAGGGAATGGTAGCAGATGATGCCAGAAAGATTGTGACAGGTCTCTTCTGCAGGCATAAGGTTCTGAATTTGACTCTGTGGTAGTGAGGACTCCTCAGAAGTTTTGAGCAAGGATTGATTTGCTTGTATCCAGTGGTAGGGCAGAGGGTAGATGTGGTAGAGGCAGCTGGGCAGGGTGAGCAGTTGCAATATCCATTTACTCAATGAACTTTTGTTGATCACTATTGTAGGTGCTGAGCAAAGAAAAACACAGACAAAATCTGGCCTTTGTAGAGCTGATGTTTTAGAGGGGTAATGAGTGCCTGGTAATTGTGGGAATAAAAGCATGGATCATTTGAGAGGTAGAATTAATCAACAGGACATGATGCTCACCTGGACAGGAGTGTGAAGAGAGAAGGGTCAAAAATGACTCCAGGGTGACTAGGTTGGACCACAGAGTAGAGGACAAACCTGTTAGGCAGGAGAGAAATGGAAACCATGCAGTCATATACTGCAAAACAACATCTCAGCTGATGATGCACAGCATAGACAATGGTGGCCCTGGAAGACTGTGACACCTAGAATCATCATAGTCACCTTAGCTTAACTAACTATGACATCTATCCAACCCTGAAATCACCTAAGGACACATCTTTCAGAACATGCCCCTGTCATCTCAGTGCATTTTTAGAGTTCCATTAGGGCACATGGCATTTGTTATGTAGATAGAGCATTCAGTGGCGATGTCTAGGAATCAGTGAGAAAATCCGTGTCTCCTCTCAGGAGAGAAGATCAGAGTGGAGGTACAAATCTAGAAACTATCAGGTTTGTGTGGCAGAAGCAGCTTTGGAACTTGGTGAGATAGTCAGTGAGAGACCACAGAGTAAAATTAAAGAGCTTCCATTTTAACTAATGGAAAATAAGGTAATGCAGGGCAACAAGAAGAGAGGCCACCGAGAAAGACAGAAACCCCATGGCCAGGAAGGAGGAGAACCTGGACCGGACATATGATGGAGTCCTAGAAAGGGAAAAGGGTGGTACCACCATCAAGTGAGTCATGAGGTAAGATAAGAAAGAGAGGGACATGATGCCCTGGACAAGACAATGGGGATTCTGAGTAAGGCAGTGTCTAGGGGCAGTGGCCCCTCATCCCTCTCTAGATGGCTGAATGGTCTCCCCATTGTCTTGAGAAGAATTTGCATGCAGACGATCTCAACACAATGTCCTGCCACAGGCTTTGTTCACCATGTTTAAGCTTGGCAGTGCCAAGGGAAAGAGTGTTAGGAGTAGCATCCAAATCCATTTGGTAACTACAAGGGCATTTTTGGTACAGGTTCTACAGCCAAAGATCTTCCCCACAAGAGGAATCAAGTTCCACTGGAAGCGTCTTTTAATTTTGGATTGAAATTCCTCAGTCCTAGGTATCTAAGCCCTGCTCCATCAACAGGTCCTGGTAGAGGCTTCTCCCACAGTACCAGATCAGGTTCGGGCAAACCAAAGGCAGCAGGAGCAGCAACTGCTCACCTCACTGACTGAAAGGCAAGGATGGGTGAAGGCCAGACAGCAGTGCCCTGGCCATGGTGCTCTCTAAAAATGCCCACAAGTTCTTTGATTCTCCCCTTCTCTGTCCAGGAGATAGAGGTTATTCCCCTATCCTTGAATGTAGACTGGACTTAATGATTTTAGCAAACACAGTAGGAGAACGTGATGATATGCAATTCTGCAGGCTAAGTTAGAAAGACATTGTGGCTTCCATTTTGATCTCTCTCTCTCTCCCTTCCTCCATTTCTTCCTTCCCTCTTTCCCATCACTCACTCTGAGGAAGCCACCTGCTGCCCTCCATGAAAAGGCCTGCATGGCAAGGAACTGAGGGAGGCCTCTGCCCAAAGAATTTAGGTTCCCAATCCAACAGCTCGCAGGAACTACAGCCAACCAACCACACATGAGTGAGCTTGAAAGCAACTCCTGCAGTCCCATGAGATGCCCTGTGAAAGACCACCCACACAGCTAAGCCATTCCCTGACCCTCAGAAACTGTGAGGTAATAAATGTAGCTTTCAGTTGCTGAGTTGGGAGTATTAGTTCCATAGCAACGGATAATTAATACAGTGGCAAAGGAGGAACAGTAAATGGGTCTGGATGGAAGACTGAAAAACCATACATGTGATATAACTCCCATATAGGCAGAGTCCAGTGTGTGTTCCCAGCCATGGTGAGCCCCAGTGCTGGGCTAAACATTGAAGCGTAGAAGCAGGGTTTGGGATTTTTAGATCATTCCCTCTCCTCCATGGAGGGCGTATTTTTAGTGGATCTTCTTAAAAGAGCTAATAGTGGGAATCCAGCTGATTAAGTGGGATGATATGAGGATAAGTAACAAGAAGTAAATGGGGTGACCCTTCACAATCTATAGAAACACTAGTACATCCACCTTCAGTTTTCTGGGTCCAACTCATTTCTATAACGTGAACCTAAGGAGACCCACTCCACCAAAGAAGCCACTGTCATTGGCCTCTGGTCTTGTCCTTTATTCCTTTCTCACCCCCATCCTTTCTTCCCTACTTCACTTGCCTGAGCTTATCTCTCACCTCCAACAAGCTTTCCAATCAGGTTTCCTGGAACAAGTCCCCACTATTAGAAAGCCAGCAGCTTCCTGGAAGTATAGTCAAACTGACATGAACAGAACAAGATCCACAGCCAATATTTTGACCTAAAGAAAGCAGTGCGTAGCTGGGTTCAGTGGCTCACAGCTATAATCCTAGCTACTCAGCAGGCAGAGATCAAGAAGATCATGTTTCAAGGCCAACCTGGGCAAACAGTAAGACCCTATCTCAACTAATGCCAGAAGTCCATCTGTCCCCTACTGCAGTGAGACCTTAAGTACCCTTGATTCTAGTCTGTTTTTATTTTTTATTTTTTGAATATCTAGTCTTTTTAATAGCTGGCAACAGATTAAAGAGCTTTTGCCAATATAACACTGGTCCAGTATGGTGGAGGTTTGTGGGAGACAAGCCCTTTTGATTCGTATTTTATGAACCCGAGGGGATTGATTGAACTTTCCTTTTGTTTAGGGTTACTCATCTCTTTGAAAAGAGCTGGACTACTTTCTTCTATGACCTATGCAAGGCATGGTGGCATGCACCTGTCATCCCAGCTGTGTGGGAGGCCTAAATAGAAGGATCATGGTCCAGGTTGCCCTGGGTATAAGCATGAGACTCTATTCAAAAAATAACTAAAGCAAGAAGGGATGGGGACATGGCTCAAGTGACAGAATGCCTGCCTTGCAAGTGCATGGCCCTGAGTTCAACCCCCCAGTAGCGAAGGGCTTAGGCAGTCAGCAAGCAGTAGAACGGAGCAAGAATCCAGGTCTTCACATCTTAGTCCTTAGTCACTCACTACCTCTTATTCCACAATGGCCAAACACAGCAGTCCAACCTCCTCTTAGCTCCTTATTTCAAGCTGCTAAATATATAATGTTTTTCCTTTTTATGCAAACATTTACTAAATCATGGAGATATAGGTCACTGAAATTTCCTGTGCCTCAGTTTCTTCTATTTGTACCACACAAAGGTGTACTAGCCATCCCCTAAGGCCTATTTGGGTTTCAGTGCTCTATGCCTCTGTCAAAATCCCCCAGGAAGCAGGGAGGGCATCAAGTCCTCACCATCTGGCAGGTAGTAATCCTGGAAAACCCTGGGGAAGAGTCGCCCAGGAGTGAGCCAGTCCAGCCCACACAGAGACCCTAAGGGCTGCAGGAAGTTGGTCAGCAGCCTACCGTGGCAGTACCAGGCTTCAGCTCCTGAGAACCTCAACAGCAGTGCCCTGTGGTGGCAGCAGGAGGTGTCATCCTCCTTCCCCATGTCACAGTCCCACTCAGTCTCACTGGGTCAGTTATTCTCACATGGAGCCAGTTGTCCAGTTCTTCCCTAGGGTCATCCCAGGGATTGCCCATCACCAGCAATGTTGTGAAGCACTGAGAGGAACATAAAAGACAACTGGCATCCAAAGCCAATTTCACACCAGCCCAGACACATTCACTACACAGTCAGTGGAGAAAGGACAGGAATGTTCCTTATTTAGGATAGAACAAAAGAGCAGACAAGAAGAGCCCTCCTTTTCAGTCACCAGACTATTGCACTCAATCCCACTCTCTACCACCCACCACCAAGGCCCTAAAAGGGTCCAAAGTTCACTGGCACCTTTAATCCTTTTCCCTTTCTCTTTTCACCTCCCAATTTCTCCAAGTCACCAATTCACTTTCCCAATTGGAATGGCAGGAAAATGGAAAATGAGGCTCACAATGGTGACAACTAGGCTTCTTCAGCCCGAGGTCCCTGATGTCCTTCAACAACCCTCCACAAGAAGAAAACAAAATAACACTGCTTGAAGGAGACACTTCCCTGGGGCATCATGGAAGGCCATCAAAGCCAGTGCCATCTGGCCTTACACTACCTGAGCATTTGCTTCCAACCCCCAACCTCCTGGCAGTTCCTATATCTTTGCTCGTTCAAGCCAACTGACAGGTCTATTTCCACTAGCCAAATTTTCATCTGTGATTAACCTAACTTTTCCTGACAACTGAACAAATATTTACCCAACAAATTCATGAATGAGAATTGATCTTCTTGTTTACTTTGGAAGCCAGAGGAGTGGATTTTTACATGGGCTTTCTTTTTTTCCTCTGGAGAAATTAGAGATATAGGATAGCACAAGAGAAAGCAAATCAATGTCTATTTCCAGTTACCAATATCTGGTTTCAGATTTAATAGAAATGATGCCCTAAGACACGTAGCCTACTCGGTCTGCTCAATTTAAAAAAAACACCCATCCATATTAGAGTAATGCAGAGGGAGAGCCTTTCCTGGTACTTTATAAATGTAGGCAAGAGCCTCACAACTATTGCAAGATTCACAAAGCCCTTGGATAAGTAGTGATCAATTCTATCCCGGAACCAGGGAAATGAAGGCACCAACTAGCTCTAAAATTGGTTCTGAGGAATGGCTGTGGGGAATTAGGAATATATCACCAGAAATCTGACTTCCCTTCACAGACAGCTAAATATACAGCACATATGCCACCATTTTATCCCACACTATGGCAGACATCACTAATCAATTCAGCATTGTCTTCCAACCCGCTTGGAAGACCTTGAGATCCTTCAATACAGCACTGCAAGCAGCCCTCCCTGTATGAGTCTGTACACAAGAAGAAACCTACTTGGTATCTGTGAACTAGGAGTCCTTGGGCTTAATAGGTTGGAAGCATTGCACGAGAATTAAGGATCCAAACTTTAAGGTCACTGATCAAATACATACATAACTCCTGTTTTCCTTTCTGTGAGTCAGTGGCCTCTCAAAACAACTAGGACCACAGATCAAATGGCCTTGTTTTGTGGATGGCCTGACAGATGGTATTCCTAGAGTCACATACTTCTGCTTTCACAAAAAATAATCTGAAAGAGCCTTTCAAAAAAGATATTTTTTAAATGGTGGATAATATTTTTCCTACTCTATCAACAAATAGGTAATTCTTAAGTAATTATTTTGTTTCTCACTACCTACAGTAAACTCTTAGCACTGTAAGCCTCTTTGCTGTCTGGTCACCACTGTCTTTTTTAGATCCATATCCTTCCACACCACTGATCTCAACCATCACTACACCCTATTCAGAAGCCACCCAGAAAAGTAATTGCAAGTTAGGTAGGGCAGTACATGCCTGAATCCCAGCCACTCAGGGGAGACAGGAAGTTCAAGGGTAGCCTTATAAAGTTAGCTTGAGACCCTATCTCAAAAACAAAAACAAAGGGGCTGAGTTCAGCTCAACCCCAGTACTGTCAGGAAGGGAGAGAGGGAGGGAATGGAGCCATGCCCCCCCAACCCAAAAAAAAACTGCTCTTTTTGCACACAGAGATCTTTCTGTACTTTCTCAACACCCATTCACAGCCAAAGATGTCACACAGGTTGTCTGTCCTCTGCAATAGTAAGTGTGGTCCGTGGACCATTAGTGTGAGCCCCACCTGGGAGCTTGTTAGGAACACCCACCCCAGACCGACTGAATCTAAATCTGCAACTGAACAAGGTCCCAAGGGGCTTCAAGTACAGCTAATGTCAAGATGCATGGCTCTAAATTCCCCCTTTCCGGGGTACCCACTCAGTCTTCATCCTTTCTTTCATCTAGCTCCTCTCCTCACTTTTCCACCAAAAATTTTTATCAAATGAGTGAATCCATCAACGCATATATGAGTAAAAGAATAATGAACTCTCATTTTCTACCATTTGCCTGTTCTCAGGACTTCTTTTCATCCTTCAAGTTCCAGTGCCAATGACCCACTTCCAAGAAGCCTTCTTTGTTCTCCAAAGCAGCTAGGAAACCAGAGTTCTGGGAAGATGGAGAACCTGCTTGAAGTTGCACGGCTATCAAGTGGAACCACCTGACTCCAAAACTAGTGAGAGCTGTCAGTACCTGCAGGGCCCTGCCTTAAAGAATGGCAGCAGGAGGGATGGTGGGGGCTCCCACAGAAGCCCGTTGCCACTGTCAGGGGCAGCAACTTGCAGTTAGAAGCAGTAAATCAAACATTGCTTTGGAGATGGTGATGTCTCATGTGAGCAGACCCAAAGCAGATCCCTTCTAGGTTCAGAGCCGTGATGCCCATTCCTTACCCATAACTCCTAGCCCTCCTGAAGACCACACTCTGCTCTCCTTCAAACACACATCACAAGCACATCTCTTTCCCTCTCTGCCTTGATGGGGAATTCTCCTTTAGAGAGTGAGGACCTCTAGATGGAAATGTCAGACACTTGTCTCTCACCTCTCCAGTCCATAGCCAGACCTTTCTGATGATGCGGTGGCTTTCGGACTTCCGAGTGCACAAGAAGCACCAGTGTTTTAAACTCGCAGATACCCTAGTCCCACTGCTTCTAATCCACCAGTGCCAGGATGGGTGGTTCTGCTTATTCAGCTAGTGTTCTAAGGCGACTCTTATGCAAGTGGTCCTCTGGCCACATTTGGAGGCTCCTGCAGATCAGCAAGCTATGCTGTGATGCTGACCACTCTGATCCTGAGTCCACTTTGGTCAGGAAGACTTTGAAATCCTTTCCAACCCATCTTCTCTTCTTATCGTGAGGAGCGAGGCTACAGGGTGTGTGTTACTGCTTTGCTAAACTGGAGAACACCTAGAAAAAAAAGACAGGGTTTTCCACTCCTCGGTTGTTTTGGCACCTCCATATCTCTGATCCCATTCTCAGAAAGTCTGTATTTCTCTCCACTTCAGAGCCCACTGTCAACACATTCTTAAGTGTTTCAGACAGACCTGTGATTGTTCGATGCAAAGAACATCAATTCGTACTGGGCAGAGTTCGGACACAAGCCGTCTTCCTGAGAGCAGTTCTGTTGGCCAGAACACAAAGAGGCCTGACCTTCCTTGCAGCAGCTTGAGACAGCAACATCCACTCTTCTTCCCCACGACAACACAGCACTTCGAATTCTGCTTCTATATTATGAAAAACAAACGGAAACGTCCACCCCAATATTTGTGGGACTGATGCAACTGCAGTGAGAAAGATGCAGGATAGACTTAGAACATAGTTTCCTTCATGTTATTATGAAGCACTGAATTTCTTTGCAACCTAGGTAAACAATGAATGAATTAAACAGCCCCAGAATGAGCATTGCTTCTTCCCATTTCCTATTTTAGAGTCTACTCAACTATTTTAAGAGGCATATACTAGGCCAGAATCAAAAGTAATAGTACTAGCCAGCTTGGTCCTAACTTACAGAGGTCAGTGAGTTGGTACGTCAATCTTCAATTTTGCCAGGTTCTCTAATCAGCTGACCCTAGCGTATCTCCCACATTCTATCTGCTCACATCACTGCACACCTGTATCCATCTTAGATTCTACCACCCATCCTTAAATTCACATTCTTGTGTATATCTCCCTCTTCCCTACCTATCCCAACTGTGGTTAAGCCCAATGCTCCAAGCAGAGGAAAATGCACCGCTGTGCTGTTGCCCAGTCTTGGCTCACCTGGTGACCACAAATCTTATCAGTACCCTCTATTTCTCTGGTCAAAACATTCTCCCACGTCTCTCCATCCTCTTAAATCTCCCATTCTTCATATCCCCTTCTTATGCTCTCCCTATTTAGTTGGAATATGTAGACAAGCAGAATCAAACTACCTGTTTCTCCATGCTACATCCTCCAGGCTCCCTGAACCTCAACCCTGTACTTATCTCTGTCCCATTGCCAGGAGTGAACTGCCTCAGCTCCTACCCAAGGTCAAAAGGTCAATTCACTACTTGGGCCAGGATCCCAACTGCTCACCCTGGAACTTTGTTTCTGTCATTTCTCTCTCTCTCTCTCTCTCTCTCTCTCTCTCTCTCTCTCACACACACACACACACACACACACAAACCATTCTGCCAGCCTGCAAATAAACTGTAAAAGCTGCCATCTTTTAAAGACACTCTTCCTGTCTGAGAAGCCCCACCCACTGATGGTTCAATTCCTTTGTTTATCCTTCAACCTAACTTGAAAGGGCTGGTATTCTCCATCTCCTTCCTGCATTCTCTCTCCTCCATACCCCACATGGTCCTCCTCCCACATACTCCTAACTTTTTTGGTCTAGTTACACTCACTTCTCTAAACATCGTCTACATACTTGTAATTTCTGAACCTACACCGAAGCATGAAGCACTTGGTGATTCCAGACTCATTGATTCACTTGCCATAGTAGTTAAGAGCCTGAAGGATAAAAAATAGAAAAGGTCCAAGATGGGAACACTGACAGTCAGGAGGGCTTTGGTTCTGGGGTTGTGGAATCTTCCTGGAGGCAGGAAGCAGAATTCACAGCAAGCAGAAAATGAGGTGCATGGCACCAGATTTGTGAACTACCTGGTTGCATTTTGGACCATGACTAAGAATAAAGATCATTGCAGGTTCTAGAATGACAGGAGCAAAGAAGATAAAGAAAGTGAAAAGAGGAAGAATGAAGACAAAGAAGGCGGAGCTAGAAGAATTGGGGAAAAGCATGAGCCTAAGAAGCAGGAAAGGAGAACATTGATCCTTGCTTATTCAGGACACACGGCAAGAATTCTGATTAAATTCTTAACCTAGAACAGTGTTAGTATTATTAACACTAGAAACTACAATTTAATGAGGTGCTTCCTAAGTGCTAGGCAATTTAAACACACTTCCTCATTTAACTCTTAAGACAACCTATGACTCATGTGGCAAAGCAAGGGGCAAGCAGAGGCAAAGGAAAACCCACAGTTCAGTCCAACATCCATGTGGGGAATCACTACACCCCTTGGCCACAGGAGACAGGCAGGGGAAAATACCTTTCTGATATTTGGCTTCTGACCATTAGTGGCCTCCCAGAGCAAGGGGCTGGGCTAGAAGATGAAGGCCCACCTGAACCAGGATGTCTCCTGCTTCCCCTCCACACCTTGTCATCCCTATCCACACCCTAAGCTGCCCCTGAGGGAAAGGTGAGAACTCAGAGGGTAGGGAGGGGAGGAGGGAGAACAGCTCATCCCAGCCTCACAGCTAACCTAGCATCCTGGATTAAAGGCCTCCTCATAATTACCTTGAACAAAACCAGGTCAGGGCCACAGCCAAACCCCACCCTCACAGACTTAAAGGTGAGGAATTGGAATGCCTTAAAGGCCCTGCAACCAAAAGAGCAAAGAAGGCCTGTATAGAGAAGATGGCTGGACGGGGATGCCCATGAGTAAGAGAGCACTCAACTGGGAGTCCAGAAACTAGGGCCAGCCAGGCCCCTGGAAAGCTTTGAGTTCTCAGCAATGACTCTTCCCATGTCCCTGTTTCCTCCACCATTGGATAGCCCTAGGGCCTCTCCTCTGTACCCAATACTCAAGGACAGGGCAGCACCTGCAGCCACCACAGGGAGTATAGCCTGAGGACAACGGGACTTGGCTCCTATGAAGCCAGAGGTGGGAAAACACCAATGCCTCTCTGCGGTGTGCAGCCCCCAGGTGCCCCAGATCCATCTGGTTCTCCACCTGCCCTCTCAGTCAGGGCAAGATGGAGGCAGGGGGTCAGAAGGAGTCAGTGGTGTGAGTGGACAGAGGACGTGAATCATCCCTCCAGAGACCCTATAACAGTGCCCAAGACTTTCACACTGAAGTTGCTACAGTGGCTTAAAAACAGTACTTCCCCCAAGTCCCCAATTAAAATGCAAACAAGTTTCTGGACAGGAAAGCATTCTCATGATTCCCTACTTAACCAACGCAGACACTGTCAGAACCAGAGCCAACGCTGGACACCGCCCTTCTTTAAACATGTGAGGAAACTTGGCCCCCAAAGGAGAAGTGACCTGTCCACGGTCACAGAGGATGGTGGCAGCAGAGCTGGGCATCTGACCAGATCTGCCAAATCTTTACATAATATAGCACTGGCCCTGACGGAGGGAGGCCCAGCATGGGGAGAGCAGGGGTCTGGAATCTTGGAGTCCTGCTTCGGGCTGCTGCTTCTCCTGTCCAGTCACCACAGCAAGCAAAAGCCCTTGGGACCTTGGCCAGCTGACTGACTCCTCCACGACCCTCCCTTCCAGACGATAAATGCATGTAAAAACCACACAAACCAAACTGAGTATTGTATGCTCTGCACCCAGCCTCCTGGAAAGGAGAACTTTCCAGAAGAAACACCTCCAAGGTATTTTACAGAAAGGGGTCCCCATGAAGTACTCTTCAGTTTGGGCTCTGAGGGTAAGGCAGGACGACAGGGGTATGAAACAAGAATGTAATGTTTTTAATGTCACTTTTGTACCAAAATGGCCTCATGGGACTGTGAAGATAACTAGACTAATACCAGGTTGGATTCATTATTTACCAAGATGGAGACCGAATTGTTTTTGAAGCAGGTCAACCAAATGATGCCTGTGGCCCAAAATGAGGTTCTAAAAGGCAATGCAAATGGGGAAAGAAGAAGAATCCTCCAGGAGTAAAAAAGGGCTCTTTGCTCCCCTCCTTACAGGGTCACAGTCACCTGGAATGGGCCTGCAGAGTTGCCAGGCATGGATGGGCTTGGCCAGAGGAGCTGGCTCTGCAACCAAGTAATTTGCTCTTGCTGGGGAGCCCAGGCAATTTTCATACTGGCTAACCCCCCAGGACTGACCAGACAGCCCTTGGTTTAAGGAAGGTGGGAGGAAGCACAGGAGGGTTCCACTCCCTGGGCAATGGCAAAATCAGAACAGAAGAAATGCAGTCTTTGAAGTCAAATAGACATATGCATTTGTCTGATCTTGGGCAAGTTACTTTACCTTATTCAACCTGAGATCCCTAGCTGTAAAATGAACCAATCCCTTGCTCACAAGGTTGTAGAGAACCTGGGATAACTTGGGTGTAGTTGGCACTCAGTGAGCCTGGCTCCCTTTTTCTGCATTAAAATAAACAGCAGGCATCATCTGGTCCAGAGAAAAGCCCAGGAGAAAAGTATTTCCCCATGAGCCCTGGAAGAGGCAGCAGAGAGGGAGGCAGACTCAGGTACTCATCAGTGGTAGTGGGTTGACTCATTTGGCCGCACGTTCTTAATTTCCTTTTCACGTTTCAGGAGCCCCAGAGCGCTCTTCCACCAATGAGACATGCAGCAGAAATGAACTGTGATTAGTGCTGCAGAGGCCAGAAGGACCAGGGGGTAAAAAGAGCAGCAATCTGCAGAGAGTTTCCTGGAGTTCATGCAGGAGGAGCAGAGGGTGGTGGCAAGATCTCTCCCTGTGCCAATCAGCAGGCAGAAACTTCTCTTATAGTCAACCTTCACAACTTCAGCAGGGCAGTCAATACTGAGGCTACCTATGATTTGCCTAATACACCATCAGAGGTAGGCCTGGGGTGTTTTCTGTGTTCACTCAGTGAAATTTCAAGGCCATATGTCGGTGACATTAGATGGGTGCATGAAACAGATACAGAACATAGTCCATTGTTCCGAATGCAGAGTTAACACTGGACCCCAGGGTCCAGTGCAGGCTGTAGCAGTTCCATACAGACATCACAGTCTGAAGAGAGATGAAGGAAAGAGGGTGTATGCAAGTGTTTGGTGAAATCTGTACAAGACCTGCTGCATAAGTGATGGGGAGGGGACTGATCCAGAGGCCTATATTCAATTATTTTTCCTTTTCTTAGAGAAAAGATGGGTATTATTGTACTGTAGGTTTCAGTTCTAGGCTGTCAAACTTTTTGTCCTGTGCTCTGCCAGTTTTAGCCATACCCAAGCCAAGATAACTGGCACTGAACACTCTGAGCAAGTAACATACAATGGCAAATACACTAATGCAAACAACAAAAAGACATGGAATCTGGATGGGCCCAACCACATCTGCACAGTTTTGGCCAGGTCGCTGAACTCTTTCAAGTGGGACAATACCTTCTGACAAGGCTGCTAGGAAGGTTACATTGAGAGTGCAATGGCACTGATTTAGCATATCAGGAAGTGCCAGCCCGTGCTCTTTGGACTCACAATCCACCCTCCTCACCCATGGGGACACCTCTTTAGCCTCAGGGCCATCGATAAGGTGAAGGGAAGAGAGAACAGGTGATAGAAAATGACTCAGGGTGCAAGCTTAGGAATTGTCAATTCCTCCAGCAGATAAATTAGCTAAGGTGTCTACACAAATGAGGCTGCAAGGTGCTTCTACACCCAAAAAGAGGCCACAGCAGCATCTCAGCCTGATTTCCTCTTTTTCTTACTTCACAGTGACTCATTGGCCTAAAGGGCACTTTCCCAAATAATTCTTTTCAAACTTGACTAGAAGGATAATCATAGATTTTGATCCCCAAATTGATAGAGGCTGCTTAGACACAAAGCTTTCTGGGACCAACTGGTCAACCCACCTCTATGAATACACACTCTGAATGTACACCAAGTACATGAGAAACCAGTAGGTAGTGTGATAGCAGTTGCCTGCTTTCACAAGAATAGTGGGTGGGAAACACCCATGGAATCGTTAACTACAAGCTTTGACCTGCAGAATTATGAACACAGTAGGACAAATGTCACACGGAAGATGGGAAGCACTGGGGTTCTGCTCCAACTCCCCTAGAAGGGATACTGGTTGCTGCTTTTTCCCACATGGTCTAGGATCCTACAACCACAGCAGGACAGAGGCCGCTGAATGAGGAAGAGGAGATTAACCCAAAGTTCTTGTGAGGCCAAGTTTGGCCATCCTCCCTTACCCATCCTAAACATCACATCCATCCTCCTCACAAGTTCATGGCGGGTCCCCTCCTTCCTACCGTTCCTAATTTTTCTATTGTGAATCAAACCTCGCCATAATGTGGATGCTTGTCACGTGCCTGGAGCTCCTCACACAGCCCAGGACCTCCCTTCTACTCTGTCCAGGCTCCTATCTGAATCTACTGTGCCAGCTCACCCCTCGGCACTTCTGCTCCACTATTTTCCACTCTGCTTTCGGCAGCCTACCTCCATAACTACATTCAGCTTTCTATGAAGACTTCCCCACTAATTCAGCCTGCCCTGGTAACTGCCCCCGATCAACCTGTCTAACACTCTACTTTGCACCAACTTGGCACTTAGTTACAAATGAGCTTATGATATGCTAACCACCTATCTCTCCTCAAAAGCAAAAAGATGTCATATGTACTAGCGAGCATTTTAGAGCTAGAAAATCCTCAACTGGTAAAAAAGCAGACCTGCCCAGCTGTTACTACCTTTCTCAACTCAATGTCCTGAGCCTCAGTTTCCATTTCTATAGAATGGGAATAGTGATCTTAACCCCAAAGAGCTCATGTATGGCGTTAACAAGCTGATGTGTAAAAAGTCAGACTTGGTAACTAGCGCTAGTACATGGGAAGTATCCCTAAAGTTTGTCTCCAGGTTTCCTTTGCTTTTCTTTCATGTCCTTCAAAACCTAGCACAGCATTGCAACACAGAGGCATTCAATAAATTGATCAATTGATTAGTAGCATGAAGGAGAGTCTTTATATAAAGTAGCAGCATGTGGTCAAAATACATTGATCTATTTTCAATTATGGATATAAGATTGCTATTTATGGAGATAAAACAATCTATTTTAACTAAAGAAGTTTTCAGAATTATAAAGAGTCACAGTCTCTCTGAGCCCATAACCCAGTCAAGCACAAGTTCCAGCATCAATGTTCATGGTAGGAATTCATCCTTCACTCTCTCCCACAGTTTTTCCATTCCTAGCTTCTGCTATTCTGGTCCACTGAAGGTTCACCTCACTCACTAAACGTAGCACAATCCTTGTTACTTCTTTAAACCAAACACACACACAAAATTTATATAGTAATTCTCTTTTAAATAATTTAAATTACTTAGAAAGAATGCTGACCACTTCTTTTCCCAAGCAGAATACTGCATGTATAATTAACATTGTCCTTCAATAAGATCCTAGTAGACAACTATGACTATTTGGGAGATCATTCTACTAAAATAAAGCTAAGAATAACACCCAGATCTATGAGCAATTATGAAATCCATCCCCCAGGGATGACACTGGATGTGGTGGAGTCCAGTGAGATGAGACCTGGAGTAGAACACAGCAGAACCATTTCACCTGGTGACCTCTTGGCCTTACTTCCTCCTCACTTGCTTCTCACTGTTCTTTTCTCATATACTTGGAGTTTCTCTGGAGGAAAATGTCTTGACACTGTATTCACTTTTCAGCTGGTATCTCACACTACCAAGACAATTGTAGTCAACAAAAGGCTTCGGCCATTGCTTCAGGATGAATAGAACAAGCCAAGAAACGTAATTGTCATTAGTGACCAAAATACATGTTCTTGGAACTAATTTTCTCCATGTTGGGGTCTCTCTTGCTGGTAGTGAGTTAGGAACGAACTCTTTCAGGTTCCCCAAGTATAATTCAAAACATTACAGAGCTAGACAGGACCTCGAGAGGTCATTTAGCCCCCACCCCACAGGAGAAATGCTTGAATATCAGTGAGTCCATATCGTTAACAGTCTTTTCTGCACTTTTTTGGTCTTTTTCAGCCCATTTGACCATGACAGTGTCAACTATTAAATATGTATGGAGGGCTGCTGGTGTGACTCAAGTGGTAGAGCACCTGCCTAGCAAGTGCAAAGCCACGAGTTCAAACCCTGCTACTGCAAGAATAAATAAAGAAATAAATAAATCGGGCTGGAGAATTATTACCAAGACCTTGCTTATTATTCCCAGCTTCAGCTGCTGTTAAAAATAGCCCTTTGCTAGGGTTCCACTAGGATTTGAGATCTATCTCATACATAGACAACATACTTGGCTCAACTGGGTCTGTGCTAAGGTATTTTCTATTCCAGTGTACCAGAAATCATGTTACCAAGGAATGCATGCTGCTCACATCACACTTCTGTAAAATGCAAAGAATGAGATTGTCTACCTTTCTCTGAACAATCTTTCTCCTCCTAGTCTATACCTGATACCTGACTTCTGAGTGACCTCAGCTGTGATCACAGAATGGAACCTGGAGAAAATGGGGCAGACACTTCACATGCTGATCCCAACCACTTCCTCTTTTCAGGAAAGAAACTCAGGAAACTTGGCCACAAGCATCACTAAACAGTACCCTTCGGTCTGAAAGTCACTGATCTTCTTAAGACACTTGAGTACCCTTCAGCAGTGGCTGAAAAGCATCTCTTCAATAATATTTGACCTGGCTGCTGCCACCTAGTATCCCTGGCTCACAGGTCCCCCTTCAGGGCCATCTCATGTGTGATTAGTAAGGTTTCCGTTCAGTAGTAGGTCTGATGTCAGAAATTTTCTCCACCATCCAAGGAGGAAATTTTTGTCTCGAGGGCTGTTTTAGAAGGTGAAGTAAGAAGTTGTGGAATACAATTACAAGAATCTGAGATCTGGGGAAGAATAAGTCTCAGCAACATCCCCAACATCCCATAGTTAACAATGTCAGGAAGCCACAGCCATGCAGGCATCAGTGGTCTCCAGCAAGAGACCATCTCTTTTAGTAGCAACTCTACACCTGCCAAGGTGGGCACCACTAAATGTCGTTCATCATTTATCTCATACAGATGAAATTCAAATATCTATGTTCACTTCATCCCTAGCAGCCACTTGCCATTTTTCATATTGAAAAACAACATCAGTTGCTACAAATTAGTGATACTCATTACCATGTCTTTGGGGAGTCACTGCCATGTATGGCTTGGTTACTCAGACACTTTGGTTAACATTGCACTATTGTGGTTTGGGCTCAGCACTGAGAGCTTTCAAAAACCTTGTGGTGGGACTTTTTGGCTCTGAAACATTTTTGTGTTGTGGCCTAAAAAGCTTGTAATACTAATGATGAAATGTACCTTTAGTTCTCCTCCTGGTGATGCAAGGGACTTCTCTTAGTCCTGAGGCCTAGAAAATGCCTTAAATATTACCACCAACTCAACACCGCCCCCAGATTTACAGTATAATACTCAAGGATCAGTAAAAGTAATCCCCGTGGGCTAAATCCAGCTGCCCATTTTTGTAAATAAAGTTTTATTTTTACACAGCCACACTCATTCACATACATATTGTATATGGCAGTTTCCATGCTACAACCCCAGAGTTGAACAGCTACAACAGATGCCTGGTCTGCGAAATCTAAAATATTTACTATCTGAGCTTTTACAGAAAAGGTTTGCCAATTCCCATAATAAATCATAAGGAAAATTAACTCTTTATTCAGAATAACCTCTTCCTCACCCTGACCAAAAAAAAAAAAAAAAGCCCTAACCCAAGTTGGTCCAGTTCTTTTACAAAGTATCCTCTGGAATAAGATGCATATAAGATATAAAATATTTTAAAGACAAATTTAAATATAAAAAATTCTGAAAGAATCCACATTTATAGATCTCTCTCTCTCTCTTTCTCTTCACACACACACACTTTAAGCAGAGGAATGTACTGATTTGGGAATAGATAAAACTCATTCATTTTTAGTCATATGGAGTGATTTGGAGCTCTTAGAAAATGCAGATAGATGCGTGTGATTTGATAGGTGCTGATCCGCAGCAAGAATAAAGTGAAATGAAAAACAAAAGCGTGCAAATTTACCCAGAGTTTTAAAGGGAAGATCTTTTGTGTACATGCAGAAGAAAGGGCCTGGATGCAGAAATTTTGTTTTTACTGGAACCATATCCTGAATCCTTACCATGTGCTACCAAAAAAATGACTCCACTCCATCCAGAGACCAGCCCAACACCCCATCCCCACCAAACATCAGTTCTAGGTCAGGGTACCAGCAGATGCATCCCTGGGTAAAAATGAGGATCTGCCCTAAGGAAAGGATTGGGACAAGCATTTCAATCTCAACTTCAACTTACCCGGACTACTAGCCCTTAGGGAAAGCTTTCCCAAGTCATGAAAATATGTCTAGGATATGGTCAGATCCAGTTTAGTCCACACAGTATTGATCTTGAGTTTGTTTTTAACGTACTATCAACAACTTAAAAACATGCAGCATCCCTCAAGCTGAGTCGTAGCTGTCCCACTCAGAGCACAGCTACTGTCTGCCTCCACACTCCCTACCACTCCCTGTTGTCTGTCTGCGAACTGAGGCTGAGCATGGAGGGCTGGTCTCCATCTCCCTGGCACTGTTCTTTTCCTCACACTTTGTCTGCTTTACTTACTAAGCTACAACCCCAGAGCTAACCCTTTATGGAAAAGGAGAGTGATTTCTTTTTCTCTCTCATTCTCAGCTCACGTGCACACTCCCCTCTCCCTCACGGTCAGTGACCACAGACAGACATAAAGCACACGCATTTGTGGCCAACAGCTCACCTCCAGGCATCTGAAAAAGGCAGCCCCTGCCCTCATGGCCTGCCACTGAAGACCTGGTTATCCTGGATCTCCTCCATTCTTGGTTACTTCCATTGATAGTGCAGCTCCGTGCTAGCAACCCTTTGACCATATAAGCACCCCCCAAAGATAGTGTCTACGAAGAAAGCCTCGGTCATGAGGAAACACAGGCATTAGATAGAGAGCCTTTTCTAGGATGTAAATTGCAGAGTAAATTTCACATGCAATCTCATCTCTCCAGAAACAGACATTTAATTCCCTAGGTGACCTCTGACTTGTGTCCAATGTTTCAAATGTTGAATCAAGTGTAATATATGTGTAAAACTTTCTTCTTGCTGCAAGTGTCCACTGACAATAAATAAACAAAGTGCAATTTATGCCTACAGTGAAGTATCATTCAGTCTGAAGGAGTAGGGAAATATCACATGCTGCAACAGATGAGCCTTACAGATAGCACGCTAAATGAAAGAAGCCAGTGACAAAAGGACAAATACTATACGATTTCACTCATTTGAGGCACCTAGAGTCTCTGAGTTCACAGGCACAGAAAGTGGAATGGTGGTTACCAGGGACTCGGGGAGGACAGGACGGAGAGTCAGTGTTTAATGGTTACAGAATTTCAGTTTCAGAAGATGGAGATGGATGGGAGTGATGGCTGCACAACAAGGTAAATGTACTTTTGCCACAAAACTGTACATAGAAGATAATTAAAGTGGTAAATTTTATCTTTTGTATATTTTATCACAGTAAAAAGGGAGGAACTCTAAGGAAGGTACTATACTGCAGTGGGTGGAGACTTCCCTTTTACTGCTTAAGAAGCTTAAGTTTAAAGTCATATGTGACACATATATTCTAAAAGAATATGATAGAGCCAACTAGCAACAGCATTGTGATGTCATCGTCCATCCCCAGCCAGCCCCAATGGGGGCTGGCAGTACTCAGAGTGCAAGACCTGGGCTGTCAAGCTAATCTGTTCTATCTGACCTGAAAGACACATCAGACAGGAGTGTCCATTTTGTATGCCAGGAAAACCTACCAGAGGGGCCCAGCTTACAACTTACAGCAGGACTGGAGAACTTGCCTCATTAGCCCCCATCTTTTTCCAAAGCACATGCCAAATCTCACATTGTTAGCAAAACTTCTGTTCTTGGCAAAGGAATGACAGCAATATTAAACAGGCATGTTAAATCTATAAACATAACCAGGACTTCAATACATCTGTTTCACCATGGTAAGGTGACGGTGGTGGTGGTGATGATGGACGGGTGACACCAACCCTGGGCATTGTTCACTTTCCATGCCACCATCTGGCAGCCAAGCCAGTGGCAACTGCTGTCCTACTCTATGCTTCTGAATCAAACAATAATCTTGAGCAGGAAAGTGAGCAGAATCCTTCCAGGAGGATTTCCATGTGAAAGGCACTCCTGTAGGATGAAGTTGGTTGGTGAAGGAAATTTTACAGCATTGGAAACAGACTTTTATTTAACAGAATCTTATACAAACTTCATACAAACCTTATAGTGTGCAAAGCTCTATCACAATTCTACACATATTATAACTTGTGGGAGTTGGTTGAGAGAGGTTATTATTAAAATTAATAGCATTTTGACAAGGAACATTGTCTATCAGATGATGTCACAGAAAAAGGCTACAGAATGATACAAAGACAATCTTGGAGATATATCTGTCCCCCTACCCACAATCCCAGGGACTGACCTGGAATGAGAAATCTGAAAGGACAAGTAGGAAGTCCTTTCAAAGGCAAAAGAGATTCTTAGGGAGGAACACATCAGTAACACTGACTCAACGACCCTTGCCTACAAGAATATCCAGCATAAGGGAAGGCAAAAGCATGCATGTATAAAAGACCAGCCCAGTGGGACCATGAGGGGAGAACCCAGTAGCCCAGTCCTCACCTGACCTCCTTGGCTAGGCCGCAAACGCAATGCCAGATTCTATTTCACTGGCCATGATGCTCACTTCCACTAGTGTGCCCATAAAGAACATGTTGAAACATTTGCCTTCTTCCTTCTCCTCCACAAGCAACTTGAGGTCTGCATCACTCAAGACAACTTCTTAGTCCCGAGGACAGTTCTAGAATCTCAGGCCCCTACAGCCAGCTCAGCAGAAGGCTCCTTCAGCCAACTCCTAGGAGTTAGCCAATGGAACCACTACCATCTCAGCTGATACTGAATTTTTGCTGCCTTTTTTCTTCACTGTTATTTTAAACTAAGTTGCCTCTGTTTGAATCTGTTGAACCTGCAGCAATACATCTGATCACTAGATGGAATTCCTTTCTGAACCAGATCCCACGAGACACCATGGCTGGGACATAGGCTACTGCTTCTCCTTGTTCAGATCAGTGGGGCTTGCCTGGGGTGAGAGGAAGTAGGGCAGTGGGGGTGCAGACCCTGCTGATTTATGTCCAATTTATTTCAGTTAAGTCTTAACACAAAACCATTTAACATCACCAACACTTTCGATAGACTTTTAAAGAAAAAAAAAATGTTCACTCCTCACTTACCACATCCAACTCGCAGAAATAAAAATACCTAACACACATACATGAATGGCTTTTTAAAAAGCCTGAGAGAGCAGAGTTGATCTTTATTTTCTTATTTGAAAATGTGGGGTGTTTCCTTAAGAGTTTATATGCACTCTTTATTTTACAGTAAGTACTCTTTTGATTTCACGTCTTCACAAAATTGCTTTTAACTTTTGAAGTAGAAGGTACTTTAAACAAAAATATTGTGCAATGTCAGCACTTTTTTCTTTTAAATGTTCAAATAAATAAAATAGTTAACTCTATTTTTTTGTCAGTTTGTTGAGTTCAGTTATTTCTATTGTAGAGCAAAATCCAGTCTGATCTGGGTATTTTCTCACAGACATTTAAACAAAATGTAATGAAGAATTTTAAAAAAAGAAAAATCTTCTTATTGCACAAGCTAAGGCCTTTCCCGAGACTTCACTGAGCTGAGTGGTCATGCTAGAGGCTTTTCCACAATGCAGGCTCCAGTGTAGGCTGAAACACATGCACAGGATGGGGCCGGGCAAGGGAAGAGGAGGAGAAGAAGGAGGAGGAGATGGTGTTCATCCTGGTTCTTTTCACCTTCTTAGGAATGACTTGCTTGAAGAAAGATGTGCAGTTCCCAGGTGATAGAATTGACTGCAGAGGGAAAAGCAAGGAAAGATAAAACAAAAAAACAATAACACAGAACAGCTGCCTAAGAAAGACTGATTAAAATTAAAAGGGTGGTGAAAATAAAATGAATTGAAAAGAAAACCACCAACTAATGACTAAGCTCATGAAGCTGTGAAGATGGGTTATGAAAACCAGGCTGGGCTCCCTGGTGCCTCCAATGTCTGCAGCACAAAACCAGGTGGGAACGGGGCAGGTCAGCCACTGAACAGCCCAAGACACAGAAAACACAACTGGATTTTCAATACCTGGATGGCACAGCAGGCAAAACTGGGTGTTCACAAAGGAAAAATATTTTTCCTCCTCTACTTGGAAGCCACACTGAAACTTTTTCTAAGTGAAAACATCCCAGAAAGGACCGGTATGATGCCATCTGTCTGCTCATCATGTAAGTAGAAATGAGTATAGGACCAGTTACAATCACAGACAACCTGATTCTTGTCCATTTGGTCCACAGCCAAAAGGACACTGCTTCATACACACCCCCACACCTCTAACCTTGTCACCAAGTGATTTGAGAGGGTCAAAATGGCCCACAGAGAGACCATGCCTCCAGGTCCCTTCCAGTCTCTACTACTGGCCCATGATGATCCAAGTGTCAGCCTTGGAACCTGGTGGCACTTCAAACCATGTGAGTCCTTTAGCCTGGATAGAGACAAGCCAGCTATAGATTTTGCTTCTAGTTGAAATAGAACCTGCTAAATTATGTTTAGCATGGAGTCTTAGGCATAAAGAGCAGGCAATGAAAACAAGTGCACTCACATTTCTCCCCAAAAGCAATTCCTGAGGACAGAAATGGGCACCCTAATAGAGTCCAGATCACACTGAGCTCCATGGGGAGGGAGGGACTAAGGCAAGAGGGACCTGAATGGAAAATGACTACGGTGGGAATCAAGTTCAAAACCAAATGATCAGCTCAGTCCCTTCCAAGTTGAAAATCCTCTGCCTGCTGTATCTCTCCTTCTGGTACCCAAAGCTTCACTCCTTGGCCAGGTGCACAGACCTGAGTTAAGTGCACTTCCAAGGCTTAGACTCCATCCATCTACTTGTGCTTTCAAAGGAAGGCTAAGAAGGGTCCCATAGCCACTCACTCCAAGTCTTCCCTCCTCATCTGCTCTCACTCTTCTCCCTCTACCAGATCCCATCTCACAGTCTGACCTCTCTGGTGTTCCCTGCCTGGCTCCCCTCCTCTTCCTCCTGTTCATCTCCTCTTGACTGTTCCCACCTGCCTCTAGCCCCTTCACTTGACAGATAAGCCAGTGTGGCCTGTCTTCTGACTTCCCACAGAGTGCCTGCCAATTGTCCTCTTGTTAGGCATTGGTCATGATTTTGCCCCTTGCTAGGAGTCTTTCTGTCCCTTTCCAATGTCTCTGAGCCCTCTGGATGGGTGTCATCTGCCATTTTGTTAGCTGGCCTCATAACCATATCATGAGGCATTTTTAGCTTCCACAAATTTTCTCTCTGACCATCACTTCCCCAACACACATGTGCACACACAGTTTTTTTTCTTTTGCTCCATTTAAGCCATCTAGAAAATAGTTGGTTACTCCTGACTTTGAATTCTTGACATCCATTATCTCATTTTCTCTGGCAAGGCCAACTACAGGCCATGGAAGATGCCCCACTGTGTTCTCAGATTCCTGATCTCAATCCCTCCAAGAAGACTTAATTTTCCACCCTCCACATGCCATCAGCTCTCACTCACCACAGTCTTGCCATCCTCATTCCCTCTCCTTCATCCTCACCACCACTTCATTGCCTCCTGGCTCTCTCTCTCTCTCTGACTTGACCAATGGATGCTGGGTCTAGAGATGACGTCTCCAACTTTTCTGGCAACAAAAATAATTGAGCAACCACTACATATACAGTGAGAGTAAATAAAAATTCCACTAATTAGCTTAGAAACATTGCTCTATTCTCAGTTTATTTCACCAAATAAACTGAGTGGTGTCAGGCACTATCTGGGGACATGAGTGATGTGACATTTTTGCCTTCAAGGAACACACCATCCATTGGAGGAGAAAAACTAATGGCAGAAACAAAATGCTACAGAACAATATTTAAGAACGTTTTTGTGTGGTTTTTGATCAGGGCGGCTCCCTCCAAGAAAATCTCCCTGATTCCTGTGATCCACAACAAAAATGATCATACATTAACTACCCTAGAACGACACTTGCATGTGAACTATTTGTGTGCATGTAGTCTACTCAATTAGATGGCAAATAAATCTATTGACCAATAAGTCTATTAGTTCCATGTTTAATTGCATCTTATCCTTTGCAGGACTGAGCAGTCAAATGCATACTGCTAATACTCAGTCCCCAGCCACCAAAGAAAAGAGGTATATCTGAATGAAAATACATCCATCCAAGGTCTATAAACATATGAGCCTGAAATCTCAGATGAAAGGCCAATGTCTTAATGACCAGCAATGGGCTAGATCAGTCTTGAACCTCCTGATACAATGCACTGAGAAGGACATCATGTGTGATATTCTTACCAAAAAAGGCACATTTTGATCATTAGAAAAACGGCACACAAACCTAAAGTGAGTGGTTTTGTATGAAATGATTAGCCAATACTCTTAGCCAGTATCAAGATAATAAAAACTAAAGGTGGATTGTGGAACTAACTTCAGTAAAAGAACTTTAAAATGATGTAACAACTATATCCAGACCCTGGATTGGATCTTAGGTCAGAAGAATTTAAATTAAATCTGTAGATTATAGCATTGTCTCAATGTTAAGTTCCTGATTTCGATGATTATACTGTGGTCATTTGGAGGATCTACGTGAAGGGTGTACGGGAATTCTTTGTATTAGTTTTGTAAGTTTTTTGTAACTGTGAAATTATTTCAAAATTTAATTATTTTTTAAAAGTTTTAGTCATTGGTTGAGAGCCAATGTTGAGATAGAGTTAATGTTGAGATAATTTGAAAACTTACTGTCCATGTTTTTTACTGGTAATTCAGGTCTTCCATCATTCATTGTTATTTTGTAAATAAATTAAGCAGAATGACTTTTCCTATATTGTTATTTTGAGTAGATGGTCACAAATCACTTTTAGTAAGCACAGCAGTGTCATATAATAAAGCATTTTGGTGTTAGAAGCACTTGGCCATGTGACCAAAACACTCCCTGATCCCTGACCACCCAAACCCTGACCACTCAGGAAACTCAACCTTCATTCTTTCAGAAAGTTCCTGAGAACCTAGACGTTGCTTCTTCTCAGCGGGATTCTACTGTGTAATCGATTGATTTCTTTGTTTGCTTTTGAAGACCTCCTTTCAACCCAATGAAGTCTTAAAATATGTCAAAGCCCTTTATTAGTTTTACCAAAGAAACGTGTGAAATGTGATCCCTGGGGAAGTCGATATAGACTGAAAAAAGTATTAGAAGGCCCAGATAGCACTTACTGTCCCGGGAACTTCAGTCAAGCCATCTAACCTAACTGTACTTCAGCTTCCCCACCAGTAAAATGGGACTAAGTTACATCTATCCCATCGTGAGATAATGTTGGTTACATATTATGACAAGGAAAGAAATGTCCACCAACTAGGGAGAAAAACTAAGGCACAGCTCTGTGGCAACAGACTCAAACAGGAAGCCGAGTTCAGAACTTAGAACTTCTGATTTCTACTAGGCTTCTACTCACCAGATCAAAAATATCTTACTCAGAAAAAAACACAACATAAGCCACTCCACTTCCAAAGACTAGACAAAATCCTCTGTGGAAAAATTCCTAATGCAGGAATCTGCTCAAACTAGAAGTACACATTCAAGATCATATTCATCCAATGTAACAGAAGGCTATTGGGATAAAATTAATTAATTTTATTCCACCATGAAGTGAGAAGGTCCAAACAGCCTTTAGTACTCTCCCTGAGTAATGAGCTTGCATTCCCTCAAGTGATGTGTGAAGGCAATACCAGGCTGCATCCCGTTAGGTATGTAGAGAGATGCAAAACGAACAGGAAGACTTTAAGGAAACTGTTGATGTGAACATTGTGGATTTTTTTTTATTAAATTTTTCTCTCTAAAATACCAGCAGCAAATTGGATTACTGACTTTAAAGTACCTTTAAAAAATTAAATGCAAATTCCTCATTCCCAGTGCTGCAGAGATTATAGTCCCTGACCTCTGCATAGTGTCAGGAACAGAAATAAAGAATTTCATTATTCTGGGTCAGACAAAACATCAGTCACCTATCTCAACAATAGTCACCTTTACATCAACAGTTCCCTCAGGAACTGTCCAATGATATCGAAAGTTTAGAAAGTCCTCTATCTTTGGACTGGGATTCAGAAAACAAGGTGACATTTCTGAAGCATTCTGGTGGGTTTTTTCTGAGCTGAAGACAAAGGACACTGATTGGATCATTTTCTTCTTGGTGATTCTAATATCTCTTGAACTTCACTCACTTAACCTCTCCAGATTGACTTTTCCTAACTAAAAAGTAACAGATTTGAACTTGACCATCTTAAAAGTTTCTTCCAAGCTGGGCACAATGACTGTTTGTAATCCTAGCTATTCAGGAGGCTGAGATCACAGTTTGAGATCAGCTGGGGCAAATGGTTAACAAGACCTCATCTCAACCAATAAAAAGCTGGGCACAGTGGTACATGCCTGTCACCCCAGCAGAGCGGACAGCATAAATAGGGGGTCGTGGTCTAGTCTGTCCTGAGCATAAAAGTGAATCCTTACTTAAAAAAAACAAAACTAAAACAAAAAGTGATAGAGTACCTGACTAGCAATTGCAAGGCTCTGAGGTCAAACCCCAGTATCACACACAAAAAAAGGCTTCTTCTATTTCTTTTTTTTTTAAATAATATAAATTCTGTTTCTGTTGAAAGATTCTAGAAGGACTGTGAGACAAGATGCTCAGGCAATGCTCAGTGGCACCACTAGGCCCAAATTAGCTACACCAACAGAGAGAGGTGAGGACGTCTCCACCCCTAGCAAGAGAGATTGATTCCCAGTAGGAAACCACAGGATAAGGGAGCACCGAGCATGAGGTCCTCCTTGGATATCATCTTTTTAAGGGACAGAGGAGGCCAGAGAAAGAACAAACGATGGAGCCGGGGTGGGAGGACAACCAGAATACATTTCACACTGAGCTTATAATAGTGGTTGTTCCACACTCTGGATACCATAGCACTTAGTGCCCTCATTTCAACTGTCAACAAGCATCTCCTGAGTACTTCCCATAAGTACTACATCTTTGGGATGATACGCAAGTTAACTGGAACTGGGTCCTTCTAGGAGCTCAAATCCAATGGACAACCTATGGACACTTAGAATTGCCTACCCTGTGTTGCATTTCATCATTTGTCGAGGGTGCAATGGGTTGGACTTTTCCAGATTGCAGAAGCAGATATGAGTTCAGGCCATTTTACGTGATGGGAGTTCTGTGAAGGTTCCATAAAAAGCTAGAATCCAGATCGTGTGGAAGTCTACTGACACGACAGTTGTGTAAATACTGCCTCTAAGCAGATAACTTTGGCTCTCTACTCTGTATTCTTAGCCTGTCTCCTATTTCTGGAACCCAACTTTTTCTGTTAGCCGCTACTCCCTCACTTTCAGATTCTCTGAAAGGGGAGTAAACTGGGCCACTCAGTCTCTAGTAGAGTTCTATAGGCCAACTCAAAGTTTTTTTTTTAAGTCTGTGAAATGGGACTTAAAATATATTTTCATGAAAGTACTTTATAATCAACTTGAAGTAAAAATTATTTGCATTTTTTTCAGTACTGGTGTTTGAACTCAGAGCTTCACACTTGCCAGGCAGGTGTTCTACCCCTTGAGCCACTCTGTCAGCCCATGATTTGCATTTTTTAGCAGGAAGCTGCTGTGGCACAGGGCTCTGCTCCTGTTCCTCAGGCTTTAGATACCATGGCACTACAAATTCACCAGTGCTCTTAAGCATGCGCTAGACGTGTTCTCTTCTGATGGAAGATTCTGATGGAAGTTTCAGAGCCTAGATTCTTATCAAAGTTTAACCATTTGCAGTTTTACATTCACTGAAAGGATTTTGGACGTAGGGGTAGTACTGAGTTTGAACTCAGACCCTTGTTCTTGCTAGGCAAGTGCTCACTTGTGTCATACCCCTCATTCTTGAATGGATATTCTTGTGAATTTGAGCAATATGTGTATTTTTGTGGTCCAGGCATCTTTATTGTGTCTTCTTCTCAATATGGACATCTTTTTGTACTTTTTGTTCTGATAACAATATGTAGTTTATGAGGGTGCTATGGATCTCCACCATTTTTCATGATCTGTAGGTAAGACTGAAATACTCCATCTGGAATTCTTACTGTTATGTTGCTTTTTGGTGGAATCAGGGCTTGAATTCAGGACTTCACATTTGCAAAGTGGGCACTCTACTGCTTGATTACGCCTCCAGGAAATTTGTGATGAATCCAATCTGCACCAATGAGACTCCACATCTTTTGTCACAGTTGGTAGTGTGCCTGGGGAGCTTCTGCACTACTGAGCATAAAGTCCCTGCCATAAGTTGTGGTAATTGTTCTCTTTCGAGGCAGCTCTGGCTAAATAGCCAGCCTGAATTTCCCCACAGAGAGGAGGCTAAGCAGAGGTAGGGAACCTTCAAAGAGTTTTAATTTTCTTGGTGCTCAGTCTATAGCTGAGCAGTTAGGTCCTGAGTTGCCAGATCACATGAGATAATTATGATGAATACAATGAAAATCTGCATTCGTGGCTACCCAAAATCTTCCGAATGGTCTCTTCCTATTATCTATCATGGCTCCGCACAGGAGAAATCTTGTTTTCTCAATAGAGAACCCCAAACTTCTTTCCCCAGCTTTCCTTTCTCTTAGGGTGTCTGCACCCTAAGAGATTCTATGAATTAGATTCAAGCTTTTGTTTCAAAATGGAGTTATACAGAGTAAAAGGGAGAACGCAGGACAGGTATGTTGCAGGTACAGATTTTGGCAAAGATGATACGGTTCTGGCGCTGATGGGTTGAAACCTAGGACAAAAGAAGAAACGGAAATTCACATCCCAGGTCACACACCCTTCCTTTTCCTGAGGACTTCATGGAGAGAAAAGTCCACTAGAATGGTTTCTGACATCGTACAGCTATAAAAATTTCAAAATACAAATAGGAACTGTGTGCATGTATTAAATGATCACATTATATCCCACAAATGTGTACAACTAATAATAATTAATAAAAAGTACAAACTGGATAACTATCCTCCAAAGGCTTTCTTCTCTCCTCTTTGACCTTATGACCAATGGAAAACATGACTGGCTTTTCCCGTTGTTCTAGAAGGAGGGGAGAGCTGGTGCACATTTGGGGTCAGCCTACTCAACTGACTCCCAGCTGCCCCAGAAATACTTTGAACTTGAGCTATCACATCCCAGCTTACATCAGCTGAGCCCAAGACACATGAGCAAGCCCAACCAAGATTAGGTAGAGCAACTCAGCCCAGGCCAGATCAGCCACATAAGCAAGATCAAATCACTCTTACTCGCTTAAAATCAACTAAAATCAATCAATCTCTGGGGATCACTCCAGTTTCATTGTCAACAAGATGGAGCTACTCATTGATCTGGACAAGGCCTGGGCTTCTGATGGCTGCAGGACTAGGTTCTAGACCGAGTCGATGCTCAGGTAGCCCAAATAATCCTGCCTTGTGGGGAGTGCTCCATTCAGCACTGATGCCCCCCAAAATTATCATTCTGAACAGCAGCACCTGAGGGTCTTCTGTGTCATCAAACATTTCATCACTGTATGCAGGAATCATTTGAAAACAATGCTTTCACTGCCAGTGTCTGGACTGCACATTCTTGAAATACACTTTTTGTTTGTTTGGTATTTTGTTTGGAGATAGGGTCTCACTGTGTAACTCAGGCTGGCCTTGAACTTGTGATTAGTGGTTACCAGCAATTGGGCAGGGGGTCGGGGGAGAGGATGACTAGGCAGGCCACAGGAATTTTAGGGCTGTTAAAACATTCTATACAATACCACAATGCTGCATAGAACATGTGTCCATATTTGGAGAAGGTGCAAAAACCAAGAATGAACCATAAGGTAAACTATGGGCTTTAGATGATAATGATATAAGTGTACACTCATAAGTTGTAACCAATGTACCACTGTGGTATGGGGTGTCCACAGCAGGGAGGCTGTATGTGTGTGGACAGGGGCTATACAGAAACTGTACTTTGTGCTTAATTTTATTGTGAACCTAAAAACAACTCCAAAAGTAAAATTGATTAATTAAAGAAAACTGAAACACAAATAAGTTGCAAGTACAACACAGAAAACTTTAAAAATATCTTAAACCGTTTAGAATAAGTTGTCAACCTGATGACGCACCACTCACAAATGCTTTTGCAGGGTGTATTAAGACACTCTCCTATATAATCACGATACAACCATCAAAATCAGAGGTTGTTAACATTGGTAATTATTACTGTCTATGTGAACTGACAATGGTCACTATAAGAAAGGTTCAGTCTTTAGAAGCTACATCAAAACATAAGATTTCAGGCTGGTGGAGTGGCTCAAGTGGTAGAGTGCCTGCCTAGGAAGCATGAGGCCCTGAGTTAAAAATCCCAATACCACCAAAAACCAGAACAACCACAAAAGCAAAACAAAAAACAAACTGAAAACATGCCAAAAAAAAAAAATGCACCCTACATAAGATTTCAAGTAGCTGCAACCAAAACAGCTTTCAAAAATACATGACAAGAGTGAAAACAACTTCAGAAGTTCTAAAAGAAGCTTTGGGTGGAAAATTCTGATTTTCAAGAAGGCACAAAGCTGAGCACCCAAGAAGGTGAAGGATGGGATGGAAGAGTGAGTGAACTTACCCAACAGAAAAAAGGGTCCGAGATGCTGAACTACAAATGGGACAAGTTCTAAGCCAAAAAAACAGCTGGAAGCAGTCTCTGGGTGAAAGTGTGCTAAGGTGGGAATGTAGGGTGCTGCTCCTGGGGAGAAAACATCCACAGCAGGCCATGCACCGTGGCACCTGCCAAGTGTGTGTATCCCACACCAGGGCCCTGAGGCAGGAGGAACCTGAGGGTGAGGGCAGCCTGAGTTACACAGCAAGACTGTGCCCACCCCCAAAAATTAAATTAAAGAAATTATAAAAACAGAGAACTGGATACCCCAGAGGAGAGTGAAAAAATAGATTAATATAGCAGAATTACTTGTTGAAAGATACATGAAGAATGTATAGTAAATTAACTGACACAGGGAATGGCTCAAGTAGTAGAGTGCCTGCCTAGCAAGCAGGAAGCCCTGAGTCCAAACCCCAGTACTGATAAAAAAATTAACTGATAAAGGTAAATTAATTGGTATACTTAATGACTATGTTAAGAGCCTCCAAATGAGTAAGATTGTCACTGCAATTATTAAAACAAAACAAACAACAAACAAAAAACCAGGATGGGAGAGAACAAAAACTGGCAGAAACTTTGAGTTGTTTTAAAATTGCATCAAGAAGGGCTGGTTGAGTGGCTCAAGTGGTAGAGTGCCTGCCTAGCAAGTATGAGGCCCTGAGTTCAAACCCTGGTGCCACACACACACAAAAGAAAGTCAAAATTGCATCAAGGAAAAGAAATGAATTTTCACCAAAACAAGCAAACAAAAAACCAACAACAATTTAGAGGTAATTCACCTATGAATAGAGATCAGAATCTTTCCAGTGCAGATGTGAAGATCTAAACCACTGTAACATCAAAACCAAAATTCTTTCAGACAATTGAAAAGAACTGCTGGCATTATCAAGGCTAATTTGTTCCCTATAAAAGAAGCTTCATGATCATCAGTTGAGAGTTCTTTGGGCTGAGAGAAATCTTAATAATTTAAAGAGAGAAAAATGCATACATTTTAGGTGTTTGGAAAGGGATTCTTAAGTTCCTGACAATCCAAATGCGTTCTTAGAGGCCTGAGAAGAATCGCTTGGGAATGTGCTGGATGACCAGATCACAAGGAAGAAGGAATATCCAACTCGAATGCCATGGAGATCTGGGGTCCAGTGTCCAGAACGGCTCACATGCTACCTCCAGACAGGCGAGGCGTAAGAGAAAGGATCCCTCCCTCGGCCAATCCCATCTTCATGTGGCTCTCCTATAGGAACAGGAGAGAATTTGTCCTAGTGTTCCTCAGGATGATAGACACTGAGGATCCACTTGCCAACTGAACTGGGAGCCGCTGGTCCAGGTGGTCCTTCCTGATCCTCCTGTCAGGGGTCAGTTGTTATAGAAGGGCAGAAAAGCCCAAGAACAGGATACATTGCTTTCTAACCCCTTACTGTAAATTCCTCATCAAAAGTTCCTAACTGCAGTGTGCAATGAGAGCTGGTTAGACACATTTCTTCCCAATTCCACGTTGTCTTCATATGAGTAGCTTGACATTGACCTTAAGGGGAGTATGTACACCACAAAGCAGGCAATGTAATGCTCTCGGAGCTTCCCTGCAGAGCCATCCTGAGTCCCCAAGAGTCACTTTATCCGCACACCCTTGTTCTTACAGCAGAGAACAGAGCCCTAAGACTGTAGCATGAACTCGGTCAGTTTCCATCAGACTTTGAAACCTTTTAGGCAAAAATAAAAAATTTGGATAATTATCAGTGTCTTGTTGAGAGCTCGCTGAGGCTTCATTAGCACGACAATCTTATTTTGCAGTGAAGCAGAGGTCAAGAATTTGACATTTGGTATGGTGGCCGACACAACGCCTTTGCTATATCTCCAAAAAGATCTTGGATGGAGGCATGGCTCAAGCAATACAGCAACTACTTTGCAAGTGTGAAGCCCTGAGTTCAAACCCCAGTCCCACCAAAACAGACCCAGGATGGAGTGGAGTGGGTTCATCCTTTTGTGTTTCTTGGCTCTCTGGCTCCTCCTCTGTGTTTGATTATTTTGCGGTACTGCTTTGTAAAAGGTCAGCTGTGCATTTCTGTACATTATTTGCAGACAATTCCAGAAGGTATGGAACCAACCCGAAGGAAAACGGATAGGAGGATGATTTAAGAGTGAGAAAATAACTTTGGAGGCTGGGGGTGTAGCTCAGAGGTAGAGCAATGGTCTACGAATGTGCAAGGCCTTCAGTTTAATCTCTAGCACCCCCAAAAAAGAATTTTTCTACTTTCTTTTTCTTTTTTTCCTTTGGCAGCACTGGGGTTGAACTCAGGACCTAACACTTGCTGGGGAGGCTCTCTTACAACTTGAGCCACTCGGCCAGCCCTGTTTTTGTGATGGTTTTTCTTCGAGGTAGAGTCTCATGAACTATTTGCTTGGGTCTAGTTTCGTACCTGATAGGTCAGGTCCACCTGATCTATCTCCTGAGTAGCTAGGATTACAGGCACGAGCCACCAGTGCCCAGCTAAAGCTTTGATATTCTGTCACATTGCCAGTTGTGTGTATGCTCTTCACTATGTTACAGAAGCATTTGCCTCTAGAGTTCAAATTCCAGGTGGCTTATTAATGCCTGGAATTTGTTATTATCTTTTTAGTGGAATTAGAGCAGAAAGGCCAGGATAAACCCAGACAGGAATCTTAGCTTCATTTCCTCCACCTAACGAAGAATAATCTATTTTATGTATTTATTTTATTCTATTCTAGTTATTTATTGTAGTACTGAAGTTTGAACTCAGGGCCTTGTGCTTGCTAGGAGGTTTGCTCTACCTCTTGAGCCATAGCTACAGCCCAAATTATTTGTTTCAGACAGTAAGATTTTTATGTTTAGCTGGTAGTCTGGGTTTCATGAGTGCTTTTGGATAAGAGAAAATAAGAATGAATTTAACATTTTTTGCTTCATGTCAGTATTACTAACAGGGTTCTTTTCACATCCAACCTCTCCTAAACATTTCAAGTAAAAATTTCCCATTTGCTTGTTACATTTACAGGACATATTGCAGATACAAAAAAGATTCAGAGTAACTTGACAAATATCCATGCATTTATCACTTAGATTTTAAAAATGTTAATAGTTAATTAGCTATATTGGGTTCAAGTATTTCCTTACTTAAGATGTTAGCTGTGCATGGTGACTCATGCGTATAATTTCTAGCTACTTGGGAGATGGAGACCAACAGGTTGGCAGCTGGAGGCCAGCCAGGGTAAAAGCTAGTGATCCCAGCTCAATCAACAGGCTGGGAGTGGAGTGGTGGGGCACACTTATAATCCCAGCTACATAGGAGGCAGAGTCCGAGTCCTACTGAACAAAAATTTGAGACCCTACCTGAAAAATACCTAAAGTAAAAAAGGGCTAGGGGTGTGACTCTAGTGCTAGAACACCTGCCTAGCAAGCATGAGGCCCTGAGATAAACCCAGTACTGACAACAAGAAAAAGAAGAAAGATGATATAGATACAATTGATGTCCTCCTTTGTGCTCCAGTCCAGACCTCTCTGCTCCCGTTGTTCCTGGGGGTAACTTTTATTCTGAAGTCCTTGTAGATCCTTTCCACCTACATCTTTATACTTCTATTATAATGTAGCTTCTCAATACATTAGTATTGTGTGTATTCACGTGTTTTGTTGGCATGTAGCTGGGCTGGTGGAGTGGCTTCAAGTGGACTGAGTTTAAACTCTGTGCTGCCAAAAAAAAAAAAAAAAGATTGGAAGTTTCTTTCTCTCGTATTAGGATTTGAACTCAGGGCCTCACACTTGTTGGGCAGGTGCTCTACCACTTGAGGCCCTCCACCAGTACTAACTGTGCTTTCTTGTTTCATTGTATGCACATATTCTGATGTTGTCATCTTTGTGCATGTGTTTGTACACAGTACTAGGGTGCAAACCCTGGGCTTTGTGTGGGCTAGGCAAGCACTCAGCCACTTGAGCTATGGCCCCAGCCCTTTTGTTTTCACTTTGTTTTCGAGTGGGGTCTCCCTAACTTTCCCCAGGCTGGGTTGAACCGGTGATCCTCCTGTTTCCTGTTGCTGGAATTATAGGTGTGCACTACCATACCTGATTTCTTATGTAGTCTTCCATTCTGTCTGTCCAGATCCTCCTTGTTCATTCTTTTCCCCCAGTAACTAACTAGGGGCACATGATAAAGGAAATTATACATATATATGTATATGTATATACACATATATATGTATGCATTATAAACATATGTAAAATTGTATATATGTGTATATATATATATATGCATATGGCAGTACTGAGGTTTGAACTCAGGGCTTCACACTTGTAGGTTGGTGTTCTACACTTGAGCCAGTCTGCCAGCCCTGTTTTCTTTGGGGTATTTTCGAGATAGGGTTTCAAGATATATTTGCCTGGGCTGGCTTTGAACCGTGATCCTCCTGATTCCTGTCTTCTGAGTAGCTAGGATTACAGGTGTGAGCCACCGGCACCCAGCTTATATTTTCTTTAGTATTGGAAAATGGCTTATTAAAACAATTAGTTACTTGTCAGCTTTGTGTGGATTTCAGTTATATGAGAATGACAGGGAACAAGCAGGAGAGGAGCTCAGACTGGAAGGAGATTTAAAACTGTCTGGTTCAGTTGCTGCCTACACGAATATTAAATTGTGCTTTTAAAACATCCCTTGCCACGAACTCATTAAAATGTAACTTAGTGATTTTTAAATTGACTTCACATAATTTATCTTTGACAACAATGTGCAAATTATAATCTCCTCCATGGTACTAAGGTCCATTTGGCGTCAGACTCTCTGGACAAAACGTGTAAGAAGTGTTAGCTATGAAAAGGCACCAAGAGCCACGTGAGCCTTGGGAAAGGCCAACAAAACACACTGTGGCAACATTCTGGAAATAAAGTCCAGTGAACTACTCAGGGGAGGATCACAAACCGATGCCCTTTCAGGAGGGTCATACGCTTTAATTTTGTTCCATCTATGTAAAATCAACAAATGTGGCACTTAATGAAGTATCTTTACCTCTGCATAGTTTGACGTAGTAAATGCAATTGTCCTCTTTCATCATTCATCCACTTACAGATTCACCACAGCTCACAAAGGGAGAGCAGGTGCTCTGTACAAAGATGAACCCCACAGACGTGTTATACGTAACAGCAGAAGTGGAAACAAAGCATCATGAGATCACAGACCCTGAGCACAACTGATTTGTTTAGGGAGTCAGGGAAGAAGTCACCGGGCAGTGATGCTGCAGAAGGTGGAGGGGAGCTTTTGTTTAAAGCACTGTGTTACTTCTTCTCTGGGTGCCGTGTGCAGAGCAATGACTGACATGGAAGAGGTGACGAGTACCATTTTACTCATTTTACGCTTTGCATAGCCTCTTGAGGGAAGGCCAGCTTAGCCAGTCATTTTGGAGCTTAACATTTTTTTCCTTTGTGATGTTCCAACAGGATTTTTATTATCAGAACACTACTTCCTCCTGAAAGCAGAAAATTAGAACTTGAGTGTGCCAACGCTCATAATGGCACAGATGTGAAAACATATTTAGGACATTTTGAGACGTATTTAATGAACTTAAGAATGGATCTAGTACCCACACAAATTAATCACACATTCATTTTATTCAGAGGACTGAGAGCTAGAGCTTTGGCAGTACTGGCAATGTAAAAAAGAAATGCATGCACTTGCAAAAGTAGCCCCCACACAGCAGGGAAGGGAGGAACAAGCTGAGGCAGGGAGAGGATTTGAACCTATGCTTCCATAGGGAAGGGAAATGGTATCATATACAGAGCAATATGCATCTTCCTCGATGATGGTGATTATAAAAATCAAGCGTATTAGCAAGAAAGTAAACAAAATATGGGAGATAGAGGAGGGACAGAGGCAGAAAAGAGAAGGAAACAGAATGCTAGCAGTGCAGCAGCAGTGAAAGTAACAGATGGCAGAAGTCACTGAGGCAATGGGGCATTGAGGAGCACCTAATGTGACAGTGAAAATGTTGGCTCTGAGACAAGAGAACTAGAGAAAGTGGACAAAGGGGAGTGCCTTTGTCCATTTTCTGTTGCTATAGTAAAATACTGGGGGCTGGGTGGAAAATTTGGGTCACAATTGTAGTGACTGAAAGGCTCAACAGAAGGCTCAAACAGCATGGCACTACATCTGGTGAGGGACCCCTTGCCGAGGGACGGCATCATATGGTGGGATCATATATGAGGGCACTTAGGTGGCAAGAGAGGAAGTGAGAGGCCAGGCTCATTCTTTTAATAACAAGTCACTCTCTGAGAACTATTCCACTCCTGTGAGAGCTAACCCCTCAGAGAACAGCAAGAATTCCTTGTTTGGGACAGTCATGAGCCAATCACCTCCCATTAGGCCTTATCTCTTGCCTTGTTTCCTTTTGTTTTCCTTTATTTTATTGGGTCCTGCCACCTTTCAATATTGCTACACTGGGGTCAAGTGGCCAATACATGAAACTTTTGAGGAGAAACCATGTCCAAACCATAGCAGAGAGCAATAGATGCCTTAACTGCAGTTAAGTTTATGAGGTAATTATTCTGTACATTTAAAAAAATTATGATCGGGGATTGAATTTAGGGTGTCAAGCCTGCTAGGCAAGCGCTCACCACTTGATTCATTCCACCAGTCCCAGACTGGTCGTGAACTTGCAACCCTCCTGCCTCCACTTCTCGAGTAAGGGTTACTTTTCTTTAATGATACGAATATGGATTATTGTCAGATTTCATCTTGCTGAAGAGGCAAGAGGCAAAGTGTGAAACATCAGTGGGATTTTCTGCGAGAGTGACAGATGGAGCACAGATAGAGGTGCAGTCCAAACAAGCTAGGGCTGGCAGAATGGCTTATGTGATAGAGTGCCTGCCTAGCAAGCATGAGGTCCTGAGTTCAAGTCCCAGTACCTCCCCCTCCACCCCCTAAATAAAGCGGAAGCACCATAAACATTTCCAAAGCAAAACTCTGAAGGCAACCTGAATTCCGGTTCAATACGAATTGATACAGTAATGTTTCTTTTTCCTTTTTTTTGAGTAAGAAAATGCTGATATCTGAGCTCTGCGCTTTTTGAATTTAGTATCTGAAAGCAAGGCTTGACATTAAAAGCTTCATTATGCCTGGTAAGAAAATGTCAGCAAACTCTAAAACTGCATTAGAAGTTCCTGGCTTTTCCAAAGAACTCAACTCAGCAAAATCTATTCCCTGGACCATTTTAGCAAGCTCATATAACTAGGTTATTTTAGCCAGGCAGCAACTCCTTTGCGGTAGCTGGTGTCTATAAAGTAGGTGTGCTAGAGTTTAAGAAGAGTGAGGGCAGACCAGCTAGTCTCATGTAACGCTGCAGGCTCCCTGGAATTCAATTTCAATTACTGGGAAATGTCACGTCCTTAAAGATTTCAAAACGTCACATGGGTTCTTGCTCATTTACTTATAGACACAATCATAAGCGTTAATAAGCAAAGGCTTTTTCTTTTCCTCTGATTTTACCAACCTCTGGAACCATTAATTCAAAATTATTCTGGAAACACAAAAAAGAAAAAAAATTTATTACTGGACAGTTGTAGAGTTCACTCCCAAAGGCGTAGGCCTGGGTCTCCCCCATTTTAATTTATCACCATATCAAACAAAACACAAAATATATATCGATCAGGATGTTTTCAGCCACAAAAAAGTTAAAAGCCCTACGAATTACTTAAATAGCAACAGAATTCATTTTGTCATCAGGCTCACGGATTGGTTAGCTCAGAGTTCAGCGATGTCAGCAGGATGCAGGTAGCTCCTATCCTGCTGCTTTGACTCCTGTTACATCTCTTCAGCTCACTCCTCTTAGAGTCTCAGGATTCCAAACAGCCATGGTTCCAGACACCACAATATGCAATCAAAGACATCGAGCAGCAGATAAGGAACCGGTTCCTCTTACAAGTTTCTCTCTGGGTCTCTCCATCTCCCTTTCTCTGCATCTCCGTCTCTCTCTCTGTCTTTCTCTCTTTGTGTGTGATTGATGGTAAATAGGATTATATTTAGAAAAGTATGAAATATATTTCAACAGGGAATGAACGCCTCTTTTTTCTTTTCCCCCCCGAATCCAGGGCCTCATGCATGCTAGGCAAACACTTAACTGAGCTACAATCCCTGCTCCAGAATGTCTCCGTGTAAAGGTAAGAAAAACACTTTTTCCAGCAAAATCACAGACTTCTTTCTGTGTTTTATTGACTAAACTACCTCACATACCCTTACTGGAGCCAATCATTAACAAGGAGATTGGACCACACTGTTTACCTTAGGGCAGGGTTTCTCAATCTTGGCATTATGGACATTTTTGCGTGGGATAATTCTTTGTTGTAAGGAGACCATGCATGGTAGGATAATGAGCAGCATCCCTGCTCATTCCCTTCCAGATGACAACAGTGCTTCGCCTGAAGTAGCGGCAACTGAAAAACTCTCTAGACATTGCCGAATATTCCTTGGGAGGCAAAATCAATCAACTCATTGAAAACCGATGACTTAGGGCCACCAATGGTTCTGGGCCCACCTCCCCTGAAGCCCAGAGAGGGTAGCTAAGATGAACATTTTTAAAAAAGATAAAAAGGGGAAATTGCTGATAGGCATCTAGTAGGCAGTGACATCCCCTTCCATTTTCTTTCTCGCTACTTTTCAACAGACGAGGAACTTATTAAAAATATGAAAAATGTAAGAATGAGTTACCTGCCAGGTAACCCAATGGATGCTAGTCCCTGTTTATATGCCAAGAGGCTAATATAAATATGCTTGTCATAAGTTGGTGATTTAGAAAATTTAAGCAAGGGTAATTTGTGCTGAAGCCCCCCCAAGTCATGACTAGCTGGTCAGCTGGTTTCTGTAGGGTTCAGATGTTCCTACTTTGGGTCAAGGTTTTTGGGTTTGTTTTTTTTTGGCAGTACTGGGGTTGAATTTAGGGTCTCATGCATACTAGGCAGGTGCCTCCCCCGCCTTTTGCGTGATTTTTTTTTCCAGAGATCAGGTCTTATGAATTGTTTGCTGGGGCTGGCTTTGTACTGAGATCCTCCTGATCTCTGCCTCCTGAGTAGCTGGGATTACAGGTGTGAGCCACCAGCAACTGGCTTAAATGTCTTTATTCAGGTCTTCATTCTAATGCACAAGGCTTTCTAGTCTTCTTTTTATTAGTCATCCACTGGGGATTAACATTGTGTCCTGGATTAAATCTTTGAATGAGAAAAAGAATGAATATTTTCATTAATTCGACATATGTATTGAGTGTCTATTACGTGCCAGGCATGGGTTCCATGAAGGAAAACAAGACTGAAATACCAGCTTGGATAATCAGGGAAGGCTCTATGAGGAGGGAACATTTTAGCTGAGATGGGGAAAATAGAGGGAGGGAGAGAGAGGAATATCTGATTATGATGAGCCACAGGAAGGAGTTCCAATTGTAAGAGGAGGTTGAAGTATCAAAGAGCTTAGGGACAATGGTGGTGGTGATGATGATGTGTGTGTGTGAGATGCTTTCTTCTTGATTGGTGTATTTTTGTCCTTGGAATAAAGCCGCCTTTAACTCCTTCTCTACTATAATAATCAGTGGGATATGCAAATCTACATTCTCCCTTTCTGAATTTTTCCTTCTGGTTCTTAAGGCAGTGTTGCTATTTTGGCTTTTTGTTTCCTAGGCATATGTCTCAGGGCTCTTGGCCCCTTAAGAAGCCCCAAGCACTGGCTTTAGAGCTGGTATTTTCACATGATCGGCTCCAGGCTCCAAGATCTATGGCCTTATCTGGGTCATCTCTTTTGGTCTTACTTCACTGGCTGTGGAAGGAACATCTGGAGAAACTCTCACAAGGAAGACTTCTGGAGCAAGATCTTCACCTTTCCCTATCTCCCTTCCCAAACTGTCTTGCATCTGATTAGCCCGCAACACGAGCTGATGAGTCTAAGTATAGATCACTATTGTTCTTGCAAAAAACGTCTGTCATACTTTATATCATTCAACTTAAAAATATCTGTTACTTACTGAGCACTTTCTAGGTACTGGGATGCAGTGATGAATAAAAGCCCTCATCCTTTCAAGCTACCACGAAGAGTGACAGGTTATAGTAAATAAAACTAGTGTAAGTAGTGATATGAAAGAACCAAACAGTTTTGGGAAAGATCCCAATTTTGGAAGACTAAATAGGATGGCTGGGGAAATTCTGACTTGAGGCTTCAGCTGTCTCCCATGTCATCCCCAATGAAGGTAAAATCTAGGCAAATGTGAGTACATTTCCTGGTTCAGCTTTCCCTCTCTTTTAGACCCCTCCTAAATACAAATTGTAGTTCTCCCGGTGCTCTGAAGAGTCCCTTTAGCCAACACCTAAGATAGTATTGGGGATTAACCAGGTACAGGAAAGAAGAGAGAAAAACCTTCCAGGCTGAGGAATGAGAATGCCCAAAGGTCTTGCAATGGAATACAGATTGCCTGACTTGTGCTAACAAAAAGCTTTCATTGATTTCTGTGGTCCTGGATTCAAGTTCAGGTAGAAAAAATATTTTAAATATTCAACTTAATATTTAAATATTGAATGTTTTGGGAACATTAGGAATGAAGATTATTGCTTATACTTAGAACTCTTGTCAAAAAGTCAAACATTAAGATGGGACTTGGAGACCATTGTGGTGTTATTAGAATCTACCCCAATATTGTTTTCAGACAAGGTCTTACTATATAGCCCAAGCTGGCCTTGAACTCATGATCTTTGTGCTTTGGCCTCCTGAGTGCTGGGATTAAAGAAAGGCATAAACTACCATACCTGGCCAAGTTAAAATTTTTGAAAGTACTTTTACTCCCTTTTCTTACTTGATCTTCATAATAAGTAGACAAGGAAAGCATTATCACACTCAGAGGCCTAGGCTCTGCAATAAAAATGGACCTAGCCTGACCTCTGCCCCTTGTTTTCCTTTCTCTGGAGGCGGGGAGTGAGTTTTCTGAGGACAAAGATCTTGGGGTGAGGTAGATGATGGAAGGGGGTATTTCCTTTGGAGATAGGAGTAAGCTCATTAGGCAATAAGTAGTAGGTTCTTTTTTTTCCCCTCTTTCTGAGCAAAGAACAATGAAGAAACGGGGTCTGCACAAGATAAGCCATTGCCCTGGGTTTAGTTTAATACCATGTTTGTGGGTTTGATAGGCAACTCCATTCTAATCATTGATGGAATAACCAAGCTTGCATTCTGTACATATTTAGACCGTTTTTGCCATCTTTCTTTGTCCCTCTTTCAGCTCCTGTTAGTTCTGTGGCCTCACTGTGGCTCCATACCCACCTGGGGAGCTCCCTCCTGAGAGCCCATCACAGGGCCTGTGCCTCCCATGGCCTTGTTTCCTGAGGATCATTCCTGTTACACAAATGGAGAAAGAAAAATCAAGCGAGGGATTTGCTAACATGGTTTCACTGCTTCTAGTTCTTTGTCTTAGAGCCGTGCTGTTCAGTGTGGCCCACTGGTTAGTCTGTGACGAGAGCAGAAATTAAAGAGTATAACCCTAAACTTTATTAGCAATTTGATAGGGTAATTTTATGCATTGAGTTTAATAATAAACAATTTGGGTTTTTATTAATTTCATTTTTATAGTTGCTTTATTCAGTTTTATTACATTTTATGACAAAATAATCAGTTCACAATGTTATCAAATATTAAAAACAAAATCCCTAGTCTTTAACCATAGATAGTATAAGAAACACTGCACTACAGCCACAGGGACTCGGGTGGGACTTTTGGCATCGATGGGTTTTCTCCATGTAAACCACTGTCATTTCAGTTTAATGGCATTTGTGTTGTGCTTTGGGGTTACAATGTCTGACTCATACGAAAGTCACAGGTACAGTGTGATGACGTGGGAAGGACTCTGGAAACTTTACTATGTTTCACTCTACAATACCTGTAGTGGCCAAATGCTTAACTGTAAATGAAACAATATGTTATGTACATTGTATCATGTCTGCATTATTGATCATAAATCAATAAACGCTGGATATTAACAAACTACAATAAACCCTATCATAAAATGGAGATGGTGTTCATCTACCATCATGAGAAAAGCGCAGATTGCGAACATGGTTAGGATTATTCTTTGAACATTTAAGCAACATGAGGTACAAGTCCCTTTGGTAAACAGTAGGATACAATCCTTGTTCTCCAGCAGTATTAAATATACACATGGAAGATGTGTGTGCAGTAAAATAAGGGCAGTAAGAAGGAAAAATGAGATGAATCAAGAAATTTGAGGACAGGGGCACCCTCTCTTGGGACCCCTGCCAACTCTGGGGGCTCTATCTCCCCCTTTATACTTTTCTAGCTTAATAAACTCTCCCACTTTACACTAAAAAAAAAAAAAGAAATTTAAGGAGGACAGTATTTGGAAGGACTCACTGAAATTTTATAGCTGTGAGTCAAGTATGATATAAAGAAGTTTCAAGTAAATACAATATGATTTTTTTTTTTGAGATAGTCTTACTATGTACTCCAGGCTGGCCTTAAACTTGCCCGCCTGTACCACATGCTTGGCGCCTCCTCAAATTTTATTAAAAAAATAGATAAAAACCTAGATGGAGATGTTAACTAGTTATTTCTTGGTGGGGGAGAGTACAGAGGTTATTTATTTTATCTTTTGGTACTTAATATTTCATACGTATATATTTTACGATCGTTTTCATTTTGAGACAGGATCTTGCAATGTAGCTCAGGCTGCACTCCAACTCACTACATAGCCCTGGCTGGCCTCAAACATGAGAGTCTCCTGCCTCCACTTGCTAAGTGCCAAGCTTCCAGGAGTGGATCATGACACCCTGTTAAGAGTAGTTTTATAACTGGACAAAACTACTTTTGAAAAATGGGCTAGCTAACATCAGAGTTACTCTTCCTTTCTTTCTTCCCTCTTGCTTTGTTGCGACTCAACAAACTCAAGGCCTTTGCAACACTAAGCACACATTCCATCTCTGAGCTCTACCACTAGCCCCCTAGTTTCTTTATAATGGCAAAAAGGAAGTTCTCTTCAAGAATAGGGAATTGATGTAGTAAATTTCATGTTGACTTCAGGTAAAATTTTTGCAGCTGTAAAAGTGGTTATGAAGCTTATGTAGAAATGGGAAAAATGCTTAAAAAGTCTAAAAGCAGGATTCAAAACTTTGTGTATACTATGATTACATTATAAAATAAATACACATGGAGCAAAAGGTCTGGGAGAAATATATCATATGCTAGGCTGTTTTAGGGTGAAAGATTTTCCTTTGTTGTCCTAATGTGGACATTTTGTTTACTGTCTTATGTGGTTAATATTGTTAATGAAACAATGATCAAAAAAACTTAAAGATTGGCCCTCTGAAGTATTAAAAGTCTATTTTATATTCACCATTAACAAACCTGTAGGCTTCTATGACAAACAGTTTGAGAGTGTCAATCTCAAAGTTTATCTACTTTCTGGGAGCTACACTTGCCACAGTTCGCTTGGAAGAGAATGACACAATGCATTTTACAAATTAAAACTCTGAAGTTCAGCCTTCCCAGCTCTTAGCAGCATCAGAATCAGGACCAAAGTGGGCTAGGATGCCTAGCGGTAACTCATTCCCTTTACAGCTTCCCGTCCTCCCACGAGTATCAGTACACTCAGTTTTGTTGACTGCACCAGGCGTCACCACCATGCTGGCTAGCCTCGGGGTGAGGTGAGATTCCTTGCCTTGGGTCGCGCTCAGACGCTGTCCCTCCACCACTCAGGGGCCGGCATACGCGGGTCCCCGGTCTCTTTTCACTTCCCCGCTCTGTGTCAGGAGAGAGATGACACAACTCAGAAGTCATTAAGCAAGGCAAAATTTACTTCTGCAGAAGGATGTGCACCTGACAAAGAGTCTGAGAAGCAAGCACAGGGGGCAGGAAGTCTGCTCAGGTTTCATGTGTTTCATAATACACTGTAAAAATAAAATTATTCCTGAGGTTTTTAGAGGTATAATAGCAGATAAATGTACACTATCAATCATTTCTGGTAATAGTTTTATGTAATAATTTCTGAGTATTACAATTTTTATTTTTGACAGTCTCAAGAGTGGGTGATTTTGAAGTCACACTCCTGTCATAGCCTCCCTGGAGCCGGGATAACAGGCATGTACAGCCAGGCACAGCTTGCAAATGTTTTAAAAATAAAAAATAAATATAAAAGACATAGATGACTGTGGCAATCTATTTAAAATAAGGATTTATTTTACTAAAGTAATACAGTGGTATTATGAAAAACAGGTCATGCTAAGGGGAGGCCACATATGGGGAGGGTAAAAGGAGGAAGTTAAGAACGTGAATATGCTTGAAGTGAGCTCACTTCTCTAGAGTACACAGGAGTTCTTCCCTTTTCCTCACAATCTAAACAACTGTTCAGTTGATAACATTGTGGTGAAACAGTCAAAGGCAAAAGGATTGTTAAATTTTATTCAGTATATGCTATCTGTTCATAGTTTCTTTACTCAATATTTAAAAAAATAAAAAAACCACAGTAGTTAAGTTTGTGTGTGTGTGTGTGGTACTGGAGCTTGAACTCAGGGCCTTCACCTTGAGCCACTCCACCAGCCCTAGTTTTGAGAAGAGGTTTTTGAGGTGGGGTCTCACAAACTATTTGCCAGGGCTGGCTTCAAACTGCGATTCTCCAGATCTCTGCCTTATGGGTAGCTAGGATTACAGATGTGAACCACTGTACCCAGCAACAGTTTAACTCATAAGTCATCATTTCTGTGCTCCACACATTAGCACATTCCATTTCTGAACTAATTACAATGAATGACAGTTACACAAGTCATATGTGGACACAGTGTAGACTTTACAGAGCAAGACTAAACAAAAAATAATGAAAAAACCCTGTATTGTTCCTCGATGCATACATAAACATCAAACCTGAAGAAATGCCAGAGAGTGACTGTCATGGAAGTCAGGATAGATTGACTTGAGGGGAAGTAGGAAGAGACCATGTGAGCAAAAGACAAAGGGCTTCTCAGGTCCTGGCTTCATTCCACTGTGATTCTGTGCTTCGGTGGTTACACAGGGCTACTTTATAATTTCATACTCCTTAAGTATGAGAGCGTAGGCTTCAAGAGTAAAAGCACTGCTGTCAGGCATTTTATGCTCCAGAAAGCCCTTTAGCAGCTAAAAGTAGTCACAGGTAAGGGAAGTTATCTGTACAGCTACCAGATTTACCAAATTCAAATACAGAACTACAGTAAATAAAAAGTAGAGAATGTCCAGGTAAGTGTGAATTTCAGATAAGTGACACACCATTTTTAGTGTATCTGCATACAATATCAGGTCCCATGCAATATCTAGAACATACTTAAGATAATCAAAACAACTGTATATCTGAAATTCACACACAACCCACCATCCTATATTTTATCTGTCAACTCTCCTTATGTGGCAGGTTGCACAGAAGGAGCAGGTTGCAGTGACTGAGGACATGGCTACTCAGACATGGCACAAAGAAAGGGAAGAGGAGGAAGAAGTAAAGCTTTAAATTATCCTGACCCTAGGCTCTCCTTTGAATACCTGTGAGTTTTCTGAGTTCAATCATTACTGTAATACTTTAGAATTCATAAATTTACATGGTGTGTTGAATAATTTCTATGGACAATATCAGCAATATCAGCAAATGTTTCTCCTAAAAATGGTCTTTCTCCCCCTGCATTGGCCTCTCTTCTATTCATTTTGAATGAAGATACTATGGGAGAACCCTTGATGGTGCTCATTCTACAACCAATTGGAGCCAGTGAGCAGGAGTAAAGTTGCAAAGTAGTTTTTTTTTTGTCACCTTTTTTCTTCTACAAATATTCTCTAATGGCCTATCATGTGCCAGGAATTGACTTAAGCCCGAAGGAAAAGGTAATGAATGGCACAGATAAAGACTATTCCTAGGGAACCCGGAGTCTAGGCCCTAGGGAACTAAGAGATGAAGATGAGCTGGGCCCCGGTGGCTCACACATGTAATCCTAACTACTCAGGAAAAAGAGATCAGGGGATTGAGGTTCCAAGTCAGCCCAGGCAAATAGTTGAAAAGATCCTATCTTGAAAAGTACCCACCCTTAAAAAGGGCTGGTGGAGGGGCTCCAGTGGTAGAGCATGTGCCTCGCAAGCATGAGACTCTTGAGTTCAAACCCCAGTGCTGCCAAAAACAAAAAGAATTAAGATGATAGACGTAGATAATGCACTTGAAAAAGCATTAACTAGCAATAAGTGGCTAGCTGCTGGTGGCTACCCAGCAACCTCTAGATCCCCTTCTTTGGTATTTGACTTGGTTGAAATTGACGCTAATCCCTTTGTCACCACTGATGGTTAATTTGAGGTTGGTCAGAACTGACACACCAAAGAGCTTTCTGGAAGAAAGAAGCTTTCACTGTTGCCATTGGTCTTGCTGTGCAAAGTGGTACACCTTGGTAATAGACATTATCTAGCTAACTGGAGGGAAGCCATCCAGAGACTCAGGCTGTCAGGTTCACCTCTCCAGAGGGCAGCACTCACATGTGTGAAGGATGCAGCCAATACCCAGAAAAGGCATCCTGGTGACTTCATGGATTCCTGCTTCAAGATGAACCTGAAACTACCCACAGATTTTTCAGTTACATTGAGCCAATAAGTTCACTTATTTCTTATAGCAGTTTCAGTATTCTCTCATTTGTGCTTTAAGTGTCCTGCTTGGTCTGGGCATGGTGGCACATACCTGAAATCCCACCACTCAGGAGGGTTGTGAGTTCAAGGCCACCCTGTTCCAAAAAAAAAAGCACAAGGACTTTGTGAGGACTTTTCTATTTCTATTGCCAACCCCCAGCCTCATCCTCTAAAGAGAATCACTGTTATGTTTCTCCCAGACATTTGTTCGCATATGAAAACATACATATATAATGTATGCCATTTAAAGTTTATCTATGTGCTTGTCAGAGATGAAGCCCTCTCCCTTTCCCTTCCCTAAAGTAAGAGAACCATCATCCATGATAAATGGCAGCTACAGGGAAGCAAATCAAGAGCCACCTTCCCATGCTGGAGAGTTTGCTGCACCTCCTTCTCTTGGTGTCCTGGACTCCACATGTTCAGAGAAATGTCTCCAGTAAGGAGCAATAGGAATGACCCCTCCAAGTGCAGTTTGATATATGCCTTTTAATACAAATAAAATTGTATTAAATATATGGCGTCATGCTTGCGTTGTAAAAATTCATGTTGCATTGTGGACACCTTCATCTCCTCAGGTTTTTGTTTTGTTTTTTAGAGGGACTGGGGTTTGAACTCAGGGCTTCAGACTTGCAAAGCAGGCAATATAGTGCTTTATCCACACCTGCAGTCCTCCTTGTTTTCTTTATGGATACATAATATTCTGAAGTTGGATACATCAGTGTTAACTTATCTTCCATCATTGGAAACTCTTTTTATTCCTCCATTTTTTGCTTTGAGAAACAATGTCTGCCAGTATTGTTTTCTTTTCATTTTCTTAGTATATATACAAACACATATAATTACTCAGAGACACACATATTGAGAGTACTTTATAATTTCACTAATTACTTTTTAAATTTCCTCTTTCATATCCTTTCCTGATTTTTGTATTCATTTCCCTTTTTCCTTTTAATTGATTTATCTTTGTATATGAAGAAAATAGGGCAGACGCGATGGCTTACACCTGTAACCCCAACTGATTGGGAAGCTAAGATTAGGAGAATGGCTGTTCAAGTCCAGCCTGGGGGAGAGGATGGGAAATCAGTGAGACCCCATCTCAATCAATAAAGCTGGGCATGGTGGCACCAGTAGTTGGGAGCCTATAGGTAGGAGGATTGTATCTGAGACCAGCCTGGGAAAAAAATGAATGTGAAACTCTACCTCAAAAAAGGCAAAATGATCTGGCAGTAAGAACTTTGTAAATGCCACAATGTAGACAATGTACCCCCACTTAACAAAAAAAAAAAAAAAAGCTCCAAGTGTTATTGCTCAATAGACAGCTGCCTAGCAAGCTCAAGTCCCTGAGTTCAATTCCCAGTACCACACACACACACACACACACACACACACACACACACACAAAAGAGAAAGAAAGGAAGAAAGGGAGGGAGGGAGGAAGGAATGAAGGAAGGAGGGAAGGAAAGGAAGAAAACATGGAGTCTCTTCACTTGATTAGCCAAAATGCTGACAATGATTAAAAAAGACCCTGTTAGGAAAACGCCACACACCGCACACAGAAGGAGGCTCATGAGAGGCTTCTCATGTCCAGAAGTTTAATAAGCAGGCTGGCTGACCGACAGAAGATGGCACAGCAGCTTCTCTCAGTGGGTCAGGCCTTAAGTAGCATTTGGGAGAAAGCAAGGGCAAGGGACGGACAAAGAGAGGTGGTGGGAGATAAGACACAGTGGTCTTTGACCTGCAAAGGATGAGACCAGCTGTGGGCGCACGGTCCAGGGGCAGGCAAAGGGAGGTGGTGGGAGATAAGAACAGTGGGCTTTGGTCTGCAAGGGATAAAACCAGCTTAGGCTGCAGAGAAGGGGCAGTTCTTATCATTCCCCCATTTTTTGTTTAATAATGATGAGGGTAGGGGCTGAGGATCAGGAATTGGGGCGAGCATCGGTCTCTTTAGCTGCTTCCTGCTGGCAGGGGGAGTTGTATGGAGCAGGATCCTCAGGCTCTTGTGGCGTCCTGGATGGGCCTTCACAATAGTTTTCTGGGCAGTTTTGGAGAGGTTGATATCCCTGGAGGTACAACTGGTTAAATTTTTGATTAGCAATAGCAGACATGTAGTATGATACAAGGGAGGAAGCTTAAGGAGAGCAAGAAATACAGGCATTAGGATGGGCATCGGCCAGGAGAACCACTGTGAAATGTTGTTCTCTAGAGGGTTTTAAGAGTCCCTTCCTTAAGAGGTGCTGCCACTGGGGGATCCCATTGAACCGGACAGCAGTGGGTGTCGTGAGAATGACCTGATGAGGGCTGGTCTACCAAAGTCCCAATGGAGAGAGTAGAGGATCCTTTAGGAGAATAAGATCACCTGGTTTAATAGAAATTGTTATAGGGTGGGGCAAGATCTGGTCTGTATGTTTTTTGAGAAGTTCCCTTAGAAGGTTAAGATAAGGTAGTAGTCAGCCAGAGGAGCAGAGTCTGTTGGAGGCAAGTTTTCTAAGAGAAATGGTGGCCATACATTATTTAAGACCCAAATAGGAATATTCGGAGGAGCATAAAAAGGTGTCTGCTAAGGGACTGCATATCTACAGATCTAAATTCTGTAAAATCCTATAACTACCAAGCTTGCTGTAAGCTGTCTTATGGTATGGGGGGAGGGAAATGGAAGGTTGGGTTGATTTACTCATGACTCAGGGAGTGAGTCTGTCCCCTTAAGAACACACCTAGGTAGGTGACCTGAGGGAGACATAATTGAGCCTTCTCCTTAGAGGCTTTGTATTCCCAGAGGCCAGAAAGTTTTAAAAGGGACTCAGCTGCATTGTAGGTAAGGGGCTCCGTGGCCCTGCACTGAAGAAGGGTGGCCTCTGGGTAGTGCCAATCTAATGAGTCTCTGGTTAAGGCCTGTCCACAAAGATGAGGGCTGTCTTTAAATTCTTGTGGCAAGACTGATCAGGTTAGTTGTTATGAAGCATTTGTGGGACCTTTAAAGGCAAATAGAGGCTGACTGTCAGGATGCAGGTTAAATGTAACACTTTTGGATAAAAGAGAGATTTAGCTCATCATTTTACATAAATCGACACTTTCAACTCTGTAAATGTTTGTACCATATTTAGATAAAGTCTAGATACCGAACACAGTTAGAAGGTGGTCATTTAAGAGACTGTTGCATGAGCAAATATATAAATGAACTCTGATTTAGTGTACTTAAAGTTTGACAAGATCAACAGAAAACATAATTTCTTTGATAAAGTCTGTTTTGTAACTTTTTGTAGATGTTACTCAGAACAGAATATTAAGATAACCTTGTTATTTTATAAACATAGATAATTTGATTTGACATGACCCTAAAAATCTTTTAGGCAACTCTTAAGATTATATTTAACTTTATTACACATTGAAGCTTATTATATATTTTTAAAACTTACTTAGACCTTTATATAACATATTAAACCCTTTGATAGCTTGTCTTTATTCCTCCTATTTGAAACAATAATTAGGACAAACCCTTCTTTATAAAAATCCTTTTTTATCTAAAAACATTTCTTTAACTTCTTAAAAAATACATTTATTACCTATTTATATCTCTTTTAGTTGTTTACTTTGTAACTTGTATTTTAAAATTAACCTTTATAAGAATTTTAAATTTATTATATGGACTGTAGCAACTAATCAGTAGCCCTTATTTTTTAAGGAATTTTGATAGGCATAAGGGCCTCATCGTCCCTCAGGCTTGAGGGGATATTGTTTTGTGTGTGGAAACTGTGAGGGACTTTTGAGTTTTATTTGAATAGGGAGGGCCGTCCAGGCTTGCCCTACACTCATTTCATCAGTTTGCATTGTGGGATCTATTTATTTCTGAAGGAGGGGGCAGCAGAGATAGCTGCCTGGGGAAGGAGAATTTGAGTTTTTAGTTGTGATAGTAAATCTTGTCCCAGCAGGGATATTGGAGTTTTAGGTACTATGAGGAAAGAGTGACAGAAGAGGAGGTCTCCCAAAGGGCAGGCCAGAGGCCAGGTAAAATAGTGCTCTAGGGGCTGGCCAGATTTGCCCTGAATGATATCCTTTGTCATTGAACTGGGGACCAGGAGAGAAAGGTAAGACAGAGGAATGGGCTCCACTGTCTAGACGGGAAATGACCTTTTGCTTTTTTACCATTATGACTACCCAAAGACTCCAAGAAGTACAGCATGGACAGGAGGCTGGGACCCGTAATCTATAGGAGGTGGCACCTTGTCTTCCATCTGGAGATGGGGGGCCCTTAGACCTCCACTGGTTATCTTTGCAGAGAGGGCAGGGTCCTGGTTGGGGGTGGGGCTGTCTCCCAGGCTGTTCCCCCTTAAGCATTCTCTGTAGAAGTGCTCCTCCTGTCCACCATGCTAGCAAACTCAGGACATAGGCCCCAGTCGGGTGGGGGCAGCAATGAGGTCATGTGTCTTATCTTTCTCTCTGTTAGTAATGTAGCAGTACTAATAGAGAGATATGGCTGGTTGTATTAGTTGATCCAATGACTTTTTTCAAACTTGAAGGTGGTAAGAAAGGGTTGCTCTTGGAGATTCTAACAGTGTGAATTTATATTTAAGAATAAATTGTGCAGGTCAATTTCCAAACATTCAGACTTTCTCATTCCTTTTCCGTTTTAGAATACTTGCTTTAAACAAGAAACAATATACTTATTTGTACTTGAAGCATGTGTATATGCCGAACTTAATGTGATGCCCAGAAAATTGTTGCCATTTGGCTCCCATCCCTGCTTGCACATAAACATCTTCCCATCTTGCTTTGTGTTATTCCCTGGTAGCAATCAAGAAGCAATTGCTCTGTGATTCAATTTTTTGGTTACAGTGTGGAATATGTGAAATTTACTAAAACACCATTATCTAAAAGATGATTGCAACTCCTGAACGGAGACTTCTTGGGCAAATAAGTCCACAAAATTTAATACAGTACTGGTGTGCAAGACAAGTGAAGTAGAAAATTCTCAGAATTGTACCAACTTAAGTAGATGTCTGATTTGGGTATGAAGTTGATTACTTGCCCTTGAGTTTTTCAAATCAGTAGTTTTATATATATATACTACAAATCAGTAGTTATATCTATCTATCTATCTATCTATCTATCTATCTATCTATATCTATATATAGATAGATAGATAGATAGATATGTCTTGGTTTGTTTCAGCTATTAAAACCATACCTCAAAAGTTTCTCTTGGAAAATATACTTAGATAGTAAGACCTTAGTACATATTTGTATTTCTTGATATGCGTGGAAATCTTCATATTTAAGTCTGAATATGTGAATGAATCATGGACCACTTAGTGCCATTGAGTAAATTAAATGATAATCTAATAAATCTGATGTCATTGGTGTGAATCTTACAATGTGGAATTCCCATGGAGTTGTGTGTATTTTTTTCCATAACTAACAACTGCTTTCTTTAGGTTGGCTATTTCCAAAATGACTTGCTGATCAGAAAGGATGGCACAAGAAAGTTGTAGTAATATTTAGACATGTAAGTACAACTACTCGGCATGGTATCTAGCACATAGTAGGTGTTGCGCAAATACTGACAATTATTACTCTCACTACTATACAATAACTCTACTTTGAGGAAAACCAGATTAGGTCTTGCTAATAGGAAGGAAGTAACTTCATAAGGTTTATAATAAAGGACTATAATTATAATAAAGGGCTACAATTATACATGTATGATAAATGTTTGCAGATAAGTTCTTTAATTCCCTTAAAAATTGACCTCTTTTGACATCTATAGGCAATAATTTAATTGGATAATGCTACGTTTAGATTATTCATTCCATGGAGAATTTTCTTAAAGAAGCACTTTGAACAAAAGAGGGAAAAGAATAAACTGCTATTTTCAGCTTTCTTAAATGTACCCAATATTTGCCATGAGATCAGGGTCCTCTTAATATAAAGTGCACAATTTTCATCATGCATTCATTCTAGCAAAGTTTTATCTATAGTTTTTAATGTTAAAATCTTACAAATGAATGAAAGTCCAATTAATTTACATTCTAGTAGAGAAAGTGTGTGTCTATTCAGAAAGACAAAATAACAGTCTATGAAGATTGTCTGGCAGGGAAGACTACATAACTTACACCAACCATCCACCAGAATGAAGGTAGATCAGTGGGAGCTTTCAGGTTGATAGATTTGTAAAATCAAAAGTTGAAAAGACCTTTTGACTAAGCACTGTGAAATATTAGCTTGTATTATTCACCCCAAAAGAGATACCATGCACATTTTAATGTGGTAATAAGCAATTTGGCCTCCATATCTGACCTCAAGTAACATCAAATTTTATTGCAATTCCTTGTAAACTTGCATGAAATGTGCTTGTGTCAATGATCTCTTTGTCATAATTCTCAGTTTGTTTATTCAGTGGTATTAACTTCTAAACAACTGCTTTTCCAATTTTTCAAAAATTAAGAATAGTAATCTATTTATTCATACATACATATTTAAATTTATCTTGATTTAATTTTTTATGGTAGTGGGGTTTGAACTCAGGACTTTAGGCTTGCTAGGCAGGCTCTCTACCACCTGAGCCACACTTCCAGCTCAGTTTTTTATTTCTCATACAAATCCACATTTCTTGTCTCTTTAGGACAATTTTCTTAGATGAACTTCAGAGTTATAAATATTCCATTAAAACATATAAGATGGAAGAAATGTCGGTGCTTTCAAAAGAGGTGAAATTTCTAGAATTTCCATACTAAAAAAGGTAAAAATCTTCCTTCATGCTAAGATGAAAGAAGATCCCTAATGAGAAGGAAATTATTTTTCAGAAGCAGTCTCCTTAAGTAGTATTAAAGATATATGATCTAACTGGATGCCAGTGGCTCACACTTGTAATCCTGGCTAGTAAGGAGGAAGAGATCAGGAGGATTAAGGTTCAAAGCCAGCCTAGGCAAATAGTAAGACCCTATTTTGAAAAAAAAAAAAAACCCAGCACAATATAGGGATGGTGGAGTGGCTGAAATGTAGAGTGCCTGCCTAGCAAGTGTGAAGCCATGAGTTCAAACCCCAGTACCACACATATATATATATATATATATATATAATCTAAAACTGGTAGCTAACATACATAAATACCAAAAGTGTGGAGAATAATGTAAACAGAAGCTTATTTTATAGGATATTCTGTATGTTTGTCATTTTAGTATGTGACACTTATCTACATCATCATTAAACACCTCCCTATCAGTTGATGAAATCCATTAAAGACTAATAAATCTAAGAAGGAAATGTTATGAAAAATTGGTGCTATTTACACGACTATGTGTCTCTAAGCAAAGTTACTAAGAAAATGGAATGGCCAATTAACACCGATGGAAGTGACAGCAAAGTGTCCTTGGAATAGTGAAATTAATTGATTAGTATGAAACTTTAAATGTAATTACTTAAAACATTGTTGAATGATATGGTACTAATTTAAGTTACATGTCAGGCATTTTGCTAATCAGAACACCACTCTCTACTTTTGTAAGTCTGAGAAATGAAATCTATCTTAAATAATGCCAGATGTAGTGTGCTATATATTTTATTGATCATGGGGATGGTGGTGAAAGCAGTCTTGTCAGTATACTGTCCTATGCAGTGCTACTTAATTGGACCCTAAATAAGCTAACTCAACTGCACCCTACAACATGAGTATCAAATCCAAATCCTAAGATAACATTTCACCTATTAAGGACGATGTTTGAATAGGATCATTGATCAAACTTTTGAACAATGATTCTACTTCTGAGCCTTAGTTTCTTCTTTTGAACATAAGGTCTTTGAATACATATGCTCAGATATATGGCTGAATAACTTAGTTCCACTGGAAATCAAAGAGATGAATCTAACTGATGACAGGTTGAATGGAAAGATTTTGTCTCACATTGGACAAATAATTTTATTATGAATATTCACTACCTTAGTATAAGTGAAATACAAGTCTTACACATACAAATGAGTTGTAAGTATAGATAAAAGCTGGAGCAATATTATAAAATAAAGGCCAGGTCCATCCTCAAAATCCTTCATTTCTAAACGAAGACAGTATCCTAGATTAGGTTGTATCTAAGGAAAAAAATAAAGAATACTTCCCTGATGGGCAGAGAAGAATCAAGTCACTCAAGAAAAATTCAGGGAAGAACCGGTGTGACTACTGAAGACAGCCAACACCAAGAGATCTGTGGAGATTCCAAGATGGTAGCTAGAGGTAGGAAGGAGAAAGCGTGCCTCCTACAGTGAAATCTTGGAGAAATGCTGGAGACACACCTTATAGGCAAAGCCACAGAGAAGAGGCAAAACTTTGACCCCTCCACACCTCCAGGCTGCACAGAGAATCTCCACTTCACCTTTAACGGAGAAACAAGGAGGGCCCCCGGGCCGCCAGCGCCCAGACGGCTTGGGAAGATGCGGAAAAGGTGAGCTAAGCGATACGTGGTACTTCCACAGACAAACCTGGGCCAGATCAGCATAGCCCCCTGGACAGACCGACCCCCACCTGGGGAAAAAAGAGAAACTGAGTAATAAGCAAGAAGAATAAAGACACGTAGCAAAGAGGGTGGGGCACCCTTAGCACCCAAGAGGGGGGAGAGGAATCCTTTCTGGAACTGTAAATAAACAAGTCGGGCCTGCGGTCGGAGCGGGGGCGCGTGCCCAGGAACCAGGAGCGGGAAAGCTTGTGAGAGTGGCGGAGGGAGGAAAACTCCACAGTAGAGGGAGGAAGACCCACCTCCCATGTGAGCTGTACACTAACACGCAGGCCTGAGGAAGTGGGTGCAGTGTCACCTCCCCCAGTGTGCTTGGAAAGGGGAAAGCTTGTAGCAGCAGCTTGCCCACAGGACTCTGAGTAAACAAAGCCTGCAGGGCCAGGTGAGTGCTAAGCTCACTCCAGAGATCTGCATAAATAACGTCTTCAGCAACAGCAGGCTGACAGCAGCGGGCAGGCAAGACACAGCTGCAGATGGCCATTCACAGACCCGTCTCCAGACACTTCTTTTTCTCTCTCCCTACCTTTGATGAGAAAACCGAACTACACCTGCATGCTGAAAAACTTACAGAAACTGTATTGCATTTGAACTTGGGACACTTGGTGGGCTTTTTTTTTTGTGCAGTTCTGTTCTACTTTATGTCTCCCCTTTGATGAGACAACTACAGAACAACATCTGAGGCACCATCTCCAGGATTGGAGGCTGAGGGAAGAACACCAAAATTATTAAGACTGAAACTTCATTGTATTTGAATTTGGAGGTTTTTATTTTTTATTTTGTTTTATTTTATTTTATATATATATTTTTTCTTTCAATTACTTATTTTTTTATTTTTATTCTTATCTTTACTCTTTTTATTTTTTATTTTCAATCCTCTCTCTGTCTGTCTAATGCCTTTTCAGCTTTCAGTTGATTACTACACTGTCTCTCCCTGTTTATATCTTTGGAAACTTTTTTTGGTTTGTTACTTTGTTTTTTTTTTTTTCTACTTGATTATTTGTTTTTCCCATTTCCTTTAACTTCTTTGCTATCCAACCCCTCTCACCCTTCCATTCTAAATATCACTAGTGCTATTATAACAAGCCAGAAAATACTTAATTGCACACAATACAGGGACAATAATAATATCAAGGGCAATGATGGGAAGACAGAAAAAACAGGGAAACCAGTTTCCCCACAGCAAAAAATTAGTACAGGAACCAGAGGGAAATGAAGAAAACATACTCAGATCCAGACTCCAACAAAATGAAGATAAACTATGCCAAAGAACCCAATGAAGCCCACAAGAATAATTTAAAAGAAGACATACTACAGGTACTCAATGAGAATTTTATAGAGATGATACTGGATATGGTCACCAAAATGTACAGGAGACACTCAAGAAATTCCAAGACAACAAAAACAGAGAATTTGAAAAAGCAGAAGAAATAAAGGAAACCATAGAAGCACTATATAGACACCAAAGTGAAACACACAACACAATTAATAAAGAGATAAATGAACTCAGGACAAAAATAGACAACATTAAAGAGGAAACAACCAGGATATGGAAAACCTCAGAAAAAAGAATGAAACATAATTGCAAAACAAAATGGAAGACCAATCCAGCAGAATAGAACAAACAGAAGACAGACTCTCAGAACTCAAAGATGAAATGGTAATTAAAGGAAAAACTGAAGAATTATTAAACAACTCAAGACCTGTGAAAAGAAAATGCAAGAACTCACCGACTCCATCAAAAGACCAAACTTGAGAATCATGGGCATCGAAGAAGGAGAAGAGGTGCAAGCAAAGGGAATGCGCAATATATTCAACAAAATAATAAAAGAAAATTTCCCAAATCTAGAGAAAGATATTCCCATACAGATGCAAGAGGCCTCCAGGACACCAAACAGACCAGATCAAAATAGAACTACCCCATGACGTATCATCATTAAAACAACAAGTATAGAAACTAGGGAAAGAATATTGAAGGCTGTTAAGAGAGAAAAAACAAATAACATACCAAGGTAAACCCATCAAAATCACAGCAGACTTCTCAACAGAAACATTAAAAGCAAGAAGAGCATGGGGTGGGATCTTCCGGGCACTGAATGAAAATAACTTCAACCCCAGGATACTCTACCCAGCAAAACTATCATTCAAAATAGATGGAGCAATAAAAGTCTTCCATGATAAACAGAAACTAAAACAATTATGTGACCACAAAGCCACCACTACAAAAGATTCTTCAAGGGATTCTGCACCCAGAAAGTGAAACCCAACATAACCATGAAAGGACAGGCAGCACCAAACTACAGGAAAAGAAAAAGCAAGAAAGTAGAGAGTAACCTCAACTTAGGTACACACAATCAAACCTTCAAGCAACTAAGACAACTAAATGACAGGAATCACCACATACCTATCAGTACTAACACTTAATGTTAACGGACTTAATTCACCCATCAAAAGGCACCGCTTGACGAAATGGATTAAAAAGGAAGATCCAACAATTTGTTGCTTACAGGCGACTCATCTCACCGACAGAAATTAGCATAGGCTTAGGATGAAAGGCTGGAAGAAGATTTACCAAGCCAATGGCCCCTGAAAACAGATAAGACACCTAAAAAACTAGCTAGCATTTGTTGCCCTCAACGCAGAGAAACTAAAGCAGATACCTTAAAAGAAACTGAGGCCAACAGGAGAAGGGGACCAGGAACTAGAGAAAAGGTTAGATCAAAAAGAATTAACCTAGAAGGTAACACACATGCACAGGAAATCAATGTCAGTCAACTCCCTGCATAGCTATCCTTATCTCAACTAACAAAAACACTTGTTCTTTTCTATTATTGCTTATACTGTCTCTTCAACAAAATTAGAGATAAGGGCAAAATATTTTCTGCCGGGTATCAAGGGGGTGGGGGGTAGAGGGAGGGGGTGGAGGGGGTGGGGGCAGGGTGGGGAGAATTGACCCAAGCATTGTATGCACATATGAATAATAAAACAATAAAAAGAAAAAAGAAAAATTCAGTGAATTTCTAAAGCTAAAGGAGGAAAAATTACATATGTGGCCCCAAAGGGACTTTATTAAATATGAGAAAGGATTCTGTGTATTAAATTCTAATTTATTAAGGAAAGGATTATAGCTCATCTATTGGAACTGATCATTGTTCTGCTTTAAGTCCCAAAAAAATGACAGCATATTTAAGAGTCCCAGACTTGCTCTGTTAGGCTTAAAATTATGTTTTGGGCAATTTTATATGTACTTTCATATGCTTGAGACTTGCCACATTTTTCTTATACCCTAGGTAAAAATTAAAGAGAGGCACATGAAGATATTTTGAACATGTTTTTATGTTTAAGAATACATTTGATAGTGAGAAATCAATAAAAAAGAGTGACACCAGGGGATTAAAGAAGTTGAGATACCTCACCCTCTGCCTCCATATTAACGCTGAATGGAAACGAGGTTGAACTGTGGAACTGAAGACTGAAAGAAGCCACTCTTTTGCATTTCTCCTTTCTCTGAAAAGTTGAAGGTGGATCATCTGCAAAAAGTGTAGGGACAATGAATGTATTTCTTCTGTGATCACCTTCTTGATCTAAATACAATTTCATAAAGAGCAAAATTTTTGCCATAGCAACTTGTACATGCCTCACTTTGCTTTGCATTTTCATTTACTGACAGTCCCCCCAACTTAAAGTTCATTAATATAAATGATAGCATAGACTGATAAAAATTTAGAAATCAATATGGCAATCGGTATCAAAACTGTTATATGTGCATGCATTTTGATTCAGCAATCCAACTTCTAGGAATTTGTGGAACTTAGAATATAAATGTAATTGAAGAATTATTTATATTAGTGAAAGATGTATAAAACCTAAATATATATTACTAAGAATTTCTAAAGTACATAACATATAAATACACACAATAAAATTCTATGAAAAAAATAAAAATTATAATACTTATAGCTACATGTTTTATTTATTGTATGTGTGAATATGTGTATACATTATGTATGCACAAATGACTACAACCAAAATGTTGATTGTAGTTTTCTATGGGTTGAAGGATTTAGAGTTGTTTTTACATTCTTTTTACTTTTTGTATTGTTTGAAATTTTTATAATAAGCACATGTTGTAGGTGTTACATAAATGAGACAAAGATGGCCTCTCCATACAGGCCACGAAGTTCATTATCTTCACTCCTTACTAAGACTCATTAGCTCAAAAGCCCAGCCAGCACCAAACTCAAATGTTGACACTTTTATTGTTTTAAAAATAGCCCAAGCAAGCAGATTTATTGCTGTTCAGAGCATGCCTGCTTTGCATAACTTGACAGCTGTTATCCAGTGATAAGATAAAGCCTTGTGGTTATGAGACCCCCAAGGTGCAGCAGCAGTCAGTCCTGTGGATCGCTCCGTTCTGTGCTGCTGCTGAGTGACATCACCTAGATAAGTGAACCCCCTTTCTCATCCCACCTCTCCTTCTGAATGAGGCTCCTCCTCTCAGACATGGGAGGTGTGGTTCTATGAGGTAAGGGACTTCCTCTCTTACATGACCCTGTCTAGCTGCTGCCCAATAAAGCTGGTAGTGTGTTATTTCTTCCTTTGGTCGTATCTTTCACCTTGATCAGCACCCAACTCCTTTAAACACCCTGTAATAGGCATTTCGAATTACATGTAAAAATAATGAACCAGTTTTTCCTTTTCCTTTTTTTAAAAGGAATTAAATAAGCCCAACCTGCACCACGGGGAGACTGGGAAGGATCAAATTTTCAAGAAAAGGCACCTTGCAAAACCTGAGCCCAAGGAGATTTAAGTCTGCAATTAAAGAATCTTGTCCTGGATTTTTTATCTAAAATATTCTTTGTTTTAAATATTATCCCAGCCTTTTCACTAGTATGAAGGCAGCGGATATTTTAAGTGTTATTTTAGGACAGTTTTCCAGTTCTTTACACACATGAGTCACCAGGGACCTCCCACAACATCCTCCTAACTTCCCTGTCATGCTTGCTCCTCCTATAGAGTTGGTTTCATGTATTCATCTGTGAGTTGACTGCTGGCCAACAAGCCTCCATGCTTCTCTACCCATGCAATGCTTCCCTGCCTTTGGAAAGAGTCCTCATCACAGAGTCTTCAACTGTGTTTCAGAACCCAGAAAAAGTTAATGGATACTATCTATGTATTTCAGGTCTTTCCTCATTTGTAAGGTAAACAGCTTCTATGATGATCTCCCCCCACAACAAAGGAGCTTCACTCTACTGGTTGGTTAAAAGCTTGGTTAGTAACTAGGAAGTGATCACCAGGTAATACCAAATTTTAAGCTTACAGTGTTTATATGTCTATATGTATATTTTTTAAATTTCCAACTCTCATGCGAATTAGCAAATTCAGATGTGCTTATTTAGCATACTTAGGAAATGTAGAGCTACTATATATTGAACCTTTACTTGATTTGAATAGATGAGATAGAAGAATGATTCTCACTTTCTGCATGGGAACCTGAATCATATTTGGGAAAGCAGGAGAAAGATCTTCCTCAGTAATCTTTGCCCTCTTTCTCCTCAACTAAAAGGTACTTAGCATTTTTTCATCTGAGACACTTTGTGATTTAACCAGCAATGGTGAATGGAAGTAATACTCAAAGGTCTAGTTTTGTACACTTCCAAGCAATCTACAGGTAAAGAAGGTACAAAAAGTACCTAAAGTGAATTTCAGTCCATGTGAGCTTGGCAATTTCTCTCTCCTAGACTTGTTGCAAAAGTGACCTCCAGGTGAATGTGCCTTTGTAGCATGTCAGTATAAACCATTTTGATAGAATTATAGGCTTCTTTTTCACCTAGGATCCTCTGTTCCTTTAATCCATTTGTTCCTGTCCTTGTCTCTTATTCTCACTGTTCATTGGAAGTGATTTGCTCAGGATACAGAAAGTCACTCTGCTTCTTTCCAAATGTCAATCCTCAAAACTTCCTCACACACTCTTACAATGACTTCAGGAGTAAAAAGTCTCCCAAATTAGGCTTTAATTACAACCACTTTCAAGGGCACATCAGCCTCTCAGTAACCACTACTTTGTAAGCGTTCAAAGCATGGTTCTGACTCCACAGTGCCCCAGATTTTTCAGGCACTAAAGTGGTTTCATCATTTCATTAGTTTTATTTTATTTTTTATATGGTGGGAATATGCTTCAAAGAATAAATTTAAAGACTTTGGTTATAACACTTGTTCATTGCTGCATGTAAATACCACATTCTTGTTCTCTTCTCCACTTAATTTAGAACAACATTAAATTTCCACGCAGCTCATGAAAGTATGTGTGGATTATTGAAAGGTGGTTAAGAGATACATTCAGTTGGGATGGGTCTATGTGCACTTGTAAAAAAGACTGTTTAGTATGTCTCTCTCCTGGTTAGGTGCATTGGTTTCCCTTTAAGCACTCTCTTAGCCACCTCATCACTGTCTTTGGCTCAGGTCTCCAGGGTAGAAAACTTCCCTTCCAGGGAGCATGTCTTCAAACACTAACACTGTAAGGGACCACTTTACCCATTATAAGGGACTTGAGAAACTATGTACCCTACCAGCTGCTTGAGCAGTAACTTCCTGAACCTAATGCCTATCCCTTGCTATCCAGACCCATTTAGTAATTCTCCTAAGAGGAATTTCAATTCTGGAGCTGCCCATTAATTATTCTTCAGTGTAAAGAGAGTCATGTGGTGGGAATAATAATGGCAACAGTAATAATAATGAACAGCAGTAATAAACTCTTATAGATGGTGCACTTATTTTGTTCTGAAGCACTGCCTAAAATGCACTGCATATATTTTAACACATTTGGCCATCATAAAAATCTAGAAGTTGATACTACTGTTCATTTTTGGACAATCTTTTGATGAGGTGTAGAGAATGCCTTACCACTGATTTAGGAGTCTCTTTCCCTTAGGATCCTTTAATGACATGTAAAATCTTTTTCATATGATCTAGAACATACCTGAGGTATGCATTTTAGTATGGCTGGTGACAATATGTGCTACAACAAAATCTCTGGCAAGAAAGGACAAAAGGAGTCAACTCCTAGTGAGAGGAAACCAGAACTAGCCAGAAATTCAGATACACGTTGTATCTAATAGGAAAAAAGGAGATGACTCAGGAAGGATTTCTTTGGCCCTAAGGTTTGGCATGCTATCTAGCGATGGGAATATTCTAAGATACTCACTAAAGATACCTTTTGAGGAAGAACTGGTGAGAAAAATTCTAGTATATGGCATAAACTTCCTGTTGCCATCCCAATATCCATGTATCCTTTATTAGCAAGTAACCTCCAATGTTATCCAGAGTGACACTGTATTTCCCTGATTTCCTTGGTATTAAAGTGGCCATTAAAGTGAGCTATGATCAGTGAGATGTAAACAAAATTAAGTGGAGAAGACAGATACTGAGGGAGAGTCATTACACCCCTTCCCTCTTCTCACACCCTACTTCCTGGAATACAGATTTGATGGATGGAGTATCAAACACCACATTAGACTATTGTGCTGAACTTGCAGATGGAAGCCAGATTCTAAGAATGGTTCCCGACAACCATGGAGCCAGAACATCTGCCCTGCACTACTCACCTCCAAAATTTTGCATGGGATAAAATACATCTTCATAAGTTTAAGCCATTGCTATCTCTGGTTTTTTGTTATGTTCAGCTAAACAAGATTCTAACTGAATACATAAAGTTAGCTGGAGGTTTTACAACCTTTCAATCTTTTATCAGGCAGAAAATTAAAAAACTCTTCTATCAATAGACTTGTCCTGTGGAGAGAGGCCAAGTGAAGATATCTAAGCCAGAAATTTCCCAAGCCCTTGGACTCTCTGCTGCAATTGCTCTGTTACAAAACAAGAAGACTTGATTATTCAGGCTCCCTTCCAAATAGAAAATTTGGCAATTTTATATTCATGAGAGAATATGACACACACCAGTCTTGCTTAAGCCTTGCCGAAAGGGTATCAGGAAAGAATGTGTGGTTTTCTCCTGAGGGAAGAGGTACCTATAAGATTCTTCCGAAAGCCAGGCAGGCTGCATGGTCATTAAGAGATTTTCCTTGGCACAGAGTTGCTACTACTTTTGGATAAGGTCATGATTACCATTATCAGAGACCAACTGATTGGTACAAATACAGGCTCATTTAAGCAGGCTTAAGCAGACTTATTCAAGTATCCCAGTGATATCCTACTGAATGAGAGAGGACTGCCATGGCAGAATGTCCAAGCAGGAAAACTGGGAACTGAAAAGTGGAGAACACTGTTTCTTAAAGTCTCTGGTCAAAGTGGTTATGTAATCCTGGCTTTCTTCTTGGGCTTCTCACTGCTTGCCTGCTCTTCAACTTCAGTGTTGTGTGGTGAAAAGTGAAAAGAGCTTTCCAAGCTCTATATAACCTCCCTTGCAAGCTAGCACATGACACAGATTGAGACTTCATGTTGTTCAAACTTTAACTGAGTCTGATTGGCTCAGATTTAACTAGCAATGGCCCTTTGTTGGCAGAAGATCACAGGGTACAGACAAGGCAGGCAGGACTTGAGGGCTGGCTTTCTAGGAAGGAGTGTGAGACTGGGAAGGGACAAATTGTACTTTCAGAGCAATAGCAAGGGTCTTCCAGGACTCCTGTTTAGGACAGTATATATTTACTTATGGTATTTATTTACAAAGTCTTTCATCCATGAGACTCAACTGAAGTGACATACGATGAGTACCCATGTTGTATCAAGACAGCAAGTTGTACCTCGTATCCTAGCTGGGTTAGTAAAATACCACTGTTTCGATTTTCTAACACTCACACAGACATGTTTTAAGATATATGTGCATGTGTGCACTTCAAGTTATTACAGAAAGTTGAAATCAAATTTGATGTGAAATTTTGGTTAAGAATCTAACAGCATCCCTTCAGATAAATTAAAGTGTCAGAAACAGTACTGAAAACTGCTAACTTCTTTTTTGTGCTTCTCAAGCTCCTGTTACAAGCCTCTCCATGTCATAAAGACCTTGTTTACACTATTTGAAATGTTGTGGATCATCCTGGTAATTAACTAAATGCTTTTGTATTTTAGTTGGATAGAATTCCATCACTTTATTACATATTTACCATTGTTTTAGTGTAAAAGCAGTGCAGTAATAGATGTTCTTGCTTTATTATAATATATGTAAATGTTTAGTATTCTTATTTATTTTAAGATATAGATCAAAATAATAGATTCCATGACATCTTTTATATCCCACAGTAGTAATTATTTTAACCTTGAGACTATAAAAGATTTGGTCTTTTAATAAAATTTTCAGTTTTCTCAAAATTTGTTTTCTTAGTCTTCAGACTCTCAAGTATGAAATGACAAAATATAATACAAAAAGAACATCCTAACCTAGGAACAATAAGGTTCAGATTTAAATTTACTACCTATGGTAGCTTAGACAAGTCATTTAATCCTTTGAACTTCAATTTTCATTATACAAATAGGCTAAAATTGTACCTGAACCTCTTACTTTATGTAATTTGAGCCTTATCAAATAATGTAATTGTTATAAAAATAACTTGTAAAATGCAAAGATGTGCAGTATCAATAGATACTATCAATGGAAAGCTCGCCCACACTCCTACTCCTACAAGATGATGAATTGCCATTCTCAGAGTAAAAGTAGATGAAGCCTAGATAAACCAGCTCACCAAGGCTCACATTGTGAACAGCACAAAAGTAAACAGAACTTTCTATGTTAAATATGAGTGAAAAATCATGATTGGGGCAAACTGATGTATTATTTCATAAAGGCAGCAGCATGTCCATACAACATAGCAGAAGGACTCTTGGGGGAAACCCTCTACATTTAAATGTGATGCATGCTAATCAATCATCATTTTTCTGATCTTGTAAACTGTCAGACCACTGAGTAGATGAGAATCCCATGCATTGGTTTAAATACATCCCTGATGTGTAATCAGTATCTCCACCAGACTTTAACAATGCCATTTCAGTGTGCTACATCCTTCTTAGACTTATCAAAATGAGCCTTACCTGAAGCTAATATAATCAAATCACCTAAGAGCTCAATTCAGGCACAGAAATTGACTTCTAAAAATTGATACTAGAGAGGCTGAAGGGACAGCCTAGAAGAGTACAGAATGTGAGGCTTGCTTTCCTCATCCTTTCTCAGAATATATTAGAATGTACCTGTTATACAGACAAAAAATACCACGAGTATTACATACCTTCTCTAAATGAATTTCATATTCTGAGGTGGGATGTGTTCAGAGATGCTTAGCTCAGGAACTACATAGTATCTGACTCACTATTCTTGAAGTTACTCTGTTGGTAGTTTGTTGGCATTTGGCCCTGGATGGCTAGCATGGACACGGATGATTTGACATAGCTATCTGTTTGTAATCCCATTTCTAGCTGTTCAGATGACAAAATATCTGGGTCTCTATACCTATCACCATGAGGAAGTGAATACAAAACAAATACAAATCAAAGAAACACACTGACTGTAGAGCACTAGTTCTAAGGAAAAACTATACACCATTTCCTTCCTAAACACAACATTGACTTTTTTCAGAAGTCCATCTGAAACAGTGATGCAGACTGCTCTCCCAGTCTACATCCCAGTAGGTGAGGCAGTCTGGTCAGACCAGAGTCAAGTGAACAATCTTACATTGGACAGTTCCAGAGACAGAAGTCCCCTGTTCCTGACTCTACACATGGAGGGCAAAAAGACCATACAATAGCCTAAAATAATGATCTGGGACAAAAATGTTGGAAAAATTTAGCAAATACAGGCAGAATTCAATGGCTAATGGTTAAGTGGGGGGGGGGGAGGGGCAAGCCAGCATGTGTAGATACAGGAAAAAGACAAGATATGCACTAAAAAATTAACAATGTCTATTCCGGCATGCTAAAAAGGAGCAACTTGATCTGTTTATTCTAATTTTTTTCTTACCTATACATTCAAAATACATGGTGAAGTGCATTTCTTTTGTAATAAAAAGATTTCAACAAGAAAAATGAAAATGCTTCTATTACAGTTATGACATAACAACAAAAAAAAGGCTATACAGAGTATTCATGCCATCAATCAAGTAATGTGGTCATTTTCATGTCAAAGGCAAGAACTGGATATAATGGAGGAAGATAATGGGTTTTAAAACTCTGAGTCAGTTTTATCTCATCATTTCAGGATACAATAATCTCTTAACATCACTATATACTTATATACATCTACCATGAACATTGCCTGAACAAGTTTTTGTTACATTTGAATCAATTTGGTGGGAGAATAGGTTACTAGTTGCCCTCATGTTGAGAAATATCTTACCTTTACAGATGGAGTTTTTATGAGTTGATGATCCAATGTAATAAGGAAACTAAGAAGAGCTTTACATGAATATAAATTCATTTACTTTTTCAAACTTTTGACAATGATGATGATAAAGCATACACAGATTAGTCAATATTCATTATCTGTGGATTTAGTATTTATGAATTCACTCAGTCACTAAAATTTGTCACTCCCAAATCAATAAATTGATCTTTATCACATTTATACAGTCATGTGCAGATATGAACAGAGCAACAAAAATTTTTGGATTGACCAGCTGAAATCAAACAAATCCTTCTTTTCAGATCTCATACTGCAAATGTGTTTCCTTTGGTTAGACCACTTAGTATCATAGTCTTTGCATTTTGTAGAGCTTTTGTTGATTATTTTGCTTTTTACATGACCCCAAAGCATTGTGCTGAAGCACTGTCTAAGGTTCTGAAGTACAGGAAGGTTGTGATGTACTTTATGGAAAAAAGACATGTGCTAGATAAGTTTTGCTCAAGCATGAGTTATAGTGCTCTTGGCTGTGAGTTCAATGATAGTGAATCAACAGTATGTATTAAATAAAGTATCTTTATTTCACATCACACATAAAATGAGGTTATGTTGGGAGAAGTTTGGCTTTATACAGTGGAACAAGAGAACAGGGAACTGTTTAGCAGCGGGTACAAAGTTTCAGTTATGCAAGAGAAGTAAGTTCTGGAAATCTGATATACAATATGGTGACTATACCAGACAATATGTAATGTCTCATTGGAAGTTTTTAAGGGAGATCTTAAGAGTTCCCACCAAAAAAAAAGAAGGAAAATTGTAACAAGGTTATATAGTAATTGATTGATGAAGATGTGACCAGAAGGCATAGGAACACTTATCCTTGTAATTCCCTTAGAAAAAAATTTGCTAACTTAGAGTTCAAGGAAACGTTAAAGGACATAAAAAGTGTAGTCAATAAGGTAATGTTGATTTCTACAAATTTCTATTTCAAATAGAACATCTATTAAAACTGCAAAGTCTGGGAACAACTTACCTTTATTCATTTGAAAATTATTTGTTTAGGAGTCTTTACTCCCATTTCCTACATGGGGGCAGGAAATGGTTCCCTCTTTTACCCCCATTTCTCTTCACTCTTATCCTATTATATTAAATTCCTTTCTTAATAAACTTTACTATTACTTTTATTACAAAAATTATTTAATTGAATACTTTTTATTCTCTACTAAAATTGTTGTTTCTCTGGAAACAACAGTGAAGACTGTGACAGTACCTGATCTTTTGGAACACAAATTTTAGGGAAAGACAGTCTACTTGCTTCACAAAAAAAGACAAGTAAGTATATGAAATAAATGATTTTGCACGATAATTTATGTGATAAAAGGAACCAAGAAAGCACGAAGATCAAAATGAGAATGGGGGAACTTCCTCTAGGTGGTTTGGTCAGAGCAGGTGTCTGTGGGAAGAAACTGTTTAAGACTGAGACCTAGAAGGACAAAAGGAATTATCCACAAGACGAGTGAGACCTTGAGAATGTGCTTGGTACTCAGAACTGAAAGACACAACCAGCATGATGACAGGATGGTGAGATGAAAATCAAGTAGAAGTGGGAGTGATACAGGGCCAAATGATACAGGAATTGTTGACTCTCATACAAAGTTATCAGAAGCCATTGAAGAATTTTAAACAAAATATTAATGTAATTCTATTTGCATTTTAAGATCACTGTTGCTGCTGGAGGAAACTTGGTTAGAAGTCTGTTCTAATAATGAGGGTGACAATTTAACAAAGAAGGTAAAGCAAAGAAGCTGGAGCCAAGAAGTATATATTTAAAGATGGCTCTAGGTTTCTGGAAACAAAACTTACTAATATCACATACTGAAATGGAGAATTCTTGGCAAGCAGCTCTATAAACCCTAGTTTCCTCGTCTATAAAACAGGAAAAATAATGCTTCTCTCATAAGGATATTCTGAGGATTGAATAAAGTACTGCATGTAAAGCACTTATGGTATTATAAGTACTACAAGAATACTAGCTATTACTATTAGATATGTTATAGAAATGAAGCTGTCTCGAGTTAAAACCTGTGTTTCTCAAGTGGTTAAATGTTTCCCTGGATTTTTTATTCTAAGGAATGATGGTGAGTTCGATGTGAAATCAGAATGCTATTTGTCAAGAGGCCCATGAATATTAAAATCCTGATTTTTATCCCATGACCCTGCCTTTCTGTGAAGTCTCCAAATAAAAATGGCATTTTATTTATATTCAACATTTTAGCCATGAAAACTCAGTATCATTTACTATACCCAGAAAACCTATACCACCTTCTAACCAAAACAGATTCTGACTCATCCTGTAACACCTCCACCCTAACATGGACTTTGCATCTAAGCTTTGGCTGTGTGAGTAAGAGCCATGGTCAAGCTATTAAAAAACTCCACCTGCTGTATTGAAACACACTCACAGTCATGGATTCCTGTTTGGACTAGGAAAAGGAGTAGAACACAGCAGTCTCAGAGAACAAAAGGTCCGCTTTAAATTGGCTTAGGAAATTCCCTTTACCATGGATCAAGCCAAAATGGATTTATTTCCCTCCCTGGCAAAATTAATGTAGATCATGTAATTATAAGGACGTGATATTATACACCAAATAAATTAGCTACAGTAGAATTATCTTCCTTAGAGAACACCAGGAAGTCTAGATTATCTTTCAGACAACCCTAGCAGTGCCTTAAGAAGGAAGGTGCTCCAGTTGTGTTTATTAGTGCAACAGGCATTTATTGAGCACCTGTTCCTTAGGCCAATCACATAATAATCCTATTACATTGAGTCTTTATAATTTTCATTATAATGATAACTGGACAGTATTACTCTTTTCTGGTAATGATGGTGTTTTTAAATAAAATAAACAAGTTCAGTTTAATCAAATACAGCTAAATGTCTAAACTTTAGAGAACAATATAACAGAGAAAGTATCTCTTTTCTGTTCTAAAAATTTTCATTTATCTAATCAAACCAGCATAAAATTCTTATTTGCCACTCAGAGTAAAGCTGTAGAATGAATAATTAGCTTGCTGCCTGAGCTTGGTTAATATATCACTTCCTCATGATGAACCCACTTTACTTCCCTGACATAATATTTTATCATTTATTCAGCATGCCTGTGTTTTAAGATCAGCTATATATCTGAAAGAGTATTTTTAAAATAGCCTGTTGTCATATCAAGATCCTCTTTCCATCAAAAACACACGCCCAGGCTCACACACACATATATACTTGGAATCCCATCTTACCATTCTAAGGTGGTAAGTAACCAAAAGAAGAAAGGGTCTTTTCAACAGCAAAGAAGTCTGAATGGGCAGGCCTCTTTGATTTAGCTGTCTGATTTCAGCTATTTGTGATTGAGTAAAATGAGTTAATTAAATGTGTGTTCAAGATAAAGTACCAGAGACTAATTATATGTGGATAAGAACACAGAAAATTATATCTGGACACATGTTATAGCTCCAGGAAATTTCTACTCAATAATCTATTAGTACAAAATCAATGAATCCCCTACAGTTTTAAAGAGTTCAGTTGACAGTCACCATAATTTAAAATATATAGTAATAATAATGATTGTTGCAGTTAGCAAGGCATGAGTATAAACTAGAACTTACTCTTGATGCCATCTGCTACAGTGAAAGATTTGATAGTATGATTCCTTTAGATTGTAGACATGTTCATTATAGCAACTAATCTGTACCAAGAGGCTGAAAGATAGTCATCATTATTTAAGAATTGGTATATAAAATATATCAAATATGTATATATAAACATACTATATGAATCTAAGAATGTGAATGTAATAGTACACAATCCCTTAGAATTTCATGAAAAATACATGATTTCTTTTTGCTATTTCCTGGAACATTCAAACTGCTTCAAGGCTTTCCTTTCAAATATCAGTCTCTCTCTCTCTCTCTCTCTCTCTCTCTCTCTCTATATATATATATACATATATACATATACATATATATATATATACATATATACATATACATATATATATACATATATATATATATATACACATATACATATATATATACATATATACATATACATATATATATACACATATATATATATATATATATATATGTGTATATATATACACATACACAAACAAAATTCTACATTGATTTGTATCAGATCATATGTCTTTTCTGTATTCCGGGACAACCAATGATGACCTCAACCTTGAAGATCCTTCTGTTACTCAGCCCTACTATATGACAATGAAATTTTTGATTTCCTTGAAATTTCATAAGTTCATTTACCAGATCTCTCAGGGTTCTAGAACAGCTTTTTCCTCAAGGTAGAACAGCTTATTTCTAGTATTTTCACCCACTAAAAAAAAGGACAAACAGAAAACAGTAAGTTACATTAAAATGTAAACTTTAGACTAAAATAACCAAGAATACAATTTCTATCCAATTAAGTAGCACAGTCTACATTCCAATGACTGCATTAGAAGATACCAGCAATACTTACTGAATGTACTGCATGCTAATTAACTAGGTAACTGAAACATCAAGACAATATAGTTCCCTCTAAGTGCACTGAATATAAAAACAAGTGACAAAAAGTATGCAGCATACCAAGCCTGTCTTCATTGTAATAAACCACATAATTACCAAAAAGCCTAATGTTATTGGAGATAAAACAGACACCTTCTAACTAAAATTTGCACAGAGATGAAATCTAGTTAGCTTTTGTTAAAACAATAATGCTATGGAGCTCAAGTAGAAATACAAAAGAACAAAATGTTCTATCTCCTAAGAGGACAACACAAAATGTGCTGACAGTGGAGAAGAGGTATTTTACTTGGGTAGGGGAAAAAGATCAACAAACAACAATAATTGAGTCAACTTGCAACATTCCAGTTGTTTGATACCAGTTCCAACTAGTCTAAGTACATACAGGAGTAATGACAATGGAATAGTATTTTGAAATGGACCATTTATTGCCTCTACTAGAATAAAATACCTATATATTTATAAAATAGGCAAGTCTGAGGCATATACTCTCATTTTGTAAAAAATTTTACAAATTAAAAAATCAACAAATAAGAAAGCTATATAAAAAGGTATAAAATATATTTTTAAAGTTATTAAAAAGTCTTTGAATGAAAAAAGGATGTTTTTAATAAGCTTTGTCTTAAAAGATTATCCCAAAATGGAAAAAGTATGATAGGAAAGTTATGTTTGTGACAAAGTTGGCTATAATTTAAAAATTAACCTAAAATTTTGCTCTAAGGAAGAAATTTAATGTACTTATGTAAAACTAAAACCTCCATCTCTATTGTATAATAACAAGGCTATCTTAAAAATATTACTCTGCACTTAGTCACATTTGCAAAAACACTAGCTTCAAGCAAAGACTTAATGTTTTGTCAAGACAACAAATTTGCCATATTTTCTGTTGATTTTGTTAAGCTTTTGGCTACTTAGGAAACTGAACCTTAACTAAATCAAAGTTTATTTAAGTATCTGTTTAGATCAAAGTCTTTTAAAGGGCCATCTTATAACAGGTTATATATCACATTAGTTTAAGTGATTCTAATGCATTTAGTGCCCTATGTGTCTATGAGTCAACATAGAGCTATGTGTCTAAGTTTTGTCTAAATGTTGTGCAAATGTTTATAGAGCTAAAAATGTATAAATACATATAAAATAACCAGCTAGTGCTCTCTTTTATCAAAATGCATTACACATAAAAATGGCCCATGAAACTTTCAGTGCTTGCTTGTATTCAGTACCATTCATATAAAAAAAAGGTCATTTGTGCAGTCTGTTCTTTAAAACCTGACCTATGTCTACTTGTCTTAACTAAATGAGCATTATTTTATATATGAGATTCACTGTATATTAAAAATGAGGCTGTCTGGGGTCATGGGCATGGTTCCCCTAACTTGAAAGAGATCTAAAAAAAGGATACACAAATACATACACACACACACACACACACACACACATATGCACGTGTGTGTGTGTGTGTGGTGTGTGTGTGTGTGTGTGTGTGTGTGTGTGTGTGTGTGTATGACATCTGCATAGCTGCTGGCTCCTTTGTATGTTAGACATATTTATGTTCTCCAAATATATGTCTTTTAAAATTCAAAACTTACGCAAAACTTTACCATCTTTACCAAGATGGTGTCTTCCCTCGTGGACACAGCCTTTGTCCTTGTATTCCTAATTGTAATAAGGAGAGCTTGCTGGTGCAATATAATGCTGTCAGTCATAATTATTATCCTAAAATGCAGTATGTAATGAAAATAACTAGAATGTTTTGTCAGTTGGTTAACTGTTTTTCAAAATTTTAAGCACAGCTATTCTGTCTTTTGTCACTGAAGTTTTGATCCTTCTCTGGAGCATTTGCATTCAGAATCATAGAGGATAACTTTGACAAGTACTTATCTGTCAAATGAGTTAGCTTTTAAATATTTGCTTTTGCTGTTTATAGTGTTAAAATACATAGACTTTGTGACTGCTGTCTTTTGAGATTCTACAGAAGTACAAATTCTAATAATAGCAACACGAGTGGCATTTTTGTGATGTTAGGACACCCTACAGAACAAACAAAACTAGACTTAAGAAAGGACCTGGGAAGCCCAGTCTAAGAGCCTTTTCCTCTAAACCTTTTTGTTGTTTAAACACAGCCCAAGGGTCTTTTTGGTACTGAATTCCAACTGACATGTCTGTTAATTCCCTTCCAGTATGGGGTCAGATCAGACCATCCAGGACATCTCATCCCAGCAATAAGGAAAGACCTACTGGGACAAAGCTTATCCTGATGATAAGCAAGCCTTAGAATCAAACTATAGGGTGATTATTCAGTGGATATCTTCAAAGAAAACTCTTCAGAGATAAGGAGAGAGGGAGAGGAAGAGAGAAGGAGGAGGAGGAAGAGGAAAAGAAGGGAGAGGGAGGAAGGAAGGAAGGGAGAAAGAAAGGAAAGGAGGGAGGGAGGAAGGAATGAAGGAAGGAACTATTTAGACAAGGGTGAATATTGTCAAGATTCCAAATGGAGACACTTGTGCCAACCTTTCCAAAAGTTACTAAAGCTGAGAGGTTGTGAAGAAATTTTCATACACTGGTTACCCGACACTAAAGCCCATGCCTCTCTACCTTCTATCTGGACAGAAACTTATAGCCTTGCCTTTCTATTGCCTGGTATTTCTGTATTCCCCCTCCTTATGTATGTATGCTTGAGAAGACTAATGCTTTTTGTTTAATAGATCAGGACAAGTTTAAACTAATATTCACAACTTATAATCTCTTAAAAAAAGAGGAGGGCTATCTAATTCATACTTCCACTAATAGGCCTCAGAATTACATCAGACATAAGGACAGTGGTGGGAGGAATTATTTCTTTCTCACTGATTTATAAAAACCTGTCACTTAAAGTAGCCAATGCTTTACGCACCCTAGCCTAAATCTTCACTTACTTACAAAAACAAACTCTAGTGGTGGCAGTCTTACAAAACAAAAGTACCTGAGGTACAAGTATCACAGCTTAAGGTGAGACATCAGAACAAGTTCAAACTAACTTTCATAAATTAATCCACCAAGTCTCTCAACTTAGAAAATGAGCCACTGAAGGATGGCTCTCCTGGGAAAGTACCTGGTCATGGTTATCCTAGCTTCTCTCTCCTTCTTGACAGTCTGAGTGTCTATTGTACTCATTTTCACCATTGACTGTGCCTTATTAACTTTCTGACCATATTTATTTCTTCCTGCCTCCAGGTCATAAAGTTACAAATTCTGCTACAATGTGGGTTTCTTCCCCTACTGTTGGACCCTCCAGTTCTTAGTTCATTCAATCAAGCTTCTATACCATTTTATTCCATTCAATTAGACTCCACTGAGTCCCCATGAACTGCTATAAAACCTTTTGCCAGAACAACAAATACTTAGACAAGGACATCTCTATGACCCAACCCAGCTTGAAGCAGTTACAAAAAGAAGAAACATTCACCAACTTAAACCAGGATTAATTTGTTGTTCCATCAGGGGAGAATGTGAAGGATAGTCCTTACCTTAAGGACCTGGTAGGAATAAAATTCAGTAGCCTGGTAGGATGAGAAAGCAAAGGCATACCACATGAACTACTAGAATGCAAAATGTTCCCATACATGAAAATCAAGCCAAGATCTGAGACTGTTGGGGTCCGAGGCCGGCCACCCTCTGAGAGGACAAAAGACACTCAAGAGACAAAGTCACAAGGCAAGGTTTATTTCTAGCTAGCTAGGGTCCGAGTATCTGCCTGACACAGCAGGTTTCAACAAGGACCCTGAATGCAAAGTTTAAGTTGGTTTTATACTCTTTAAAGTATCAATCATTGTCACACAGGAATTCCTCATGCCCCTGGGGTCACATTTTTTTGACATTGCCCACATCCTGGTGGTGGGGTAAGATTACTTATTAGGAACTGGAAAAAACACCAGATGTTTACTTATCAGGTTTACTTGTCAGGAACTTGAAAAACACCAGATGTCTCAACATATTGACTCACATTCCGTTCAGCAAGATCAATCAGAAACACTCCCTGTTCTCAGAAACTGTTCCACCTCCCGTTGTTCCAGGGAGTGGGGCTCGAGGTTACCCAAGGGTCATGCCAGTTATAGCTGATTTTAGGCTAGGTGGGCTGCAAGTTAAAGTACCCCAACAAGACAACCAATCAAAAAGGCCCATTAAAAGGAAGCAGCCAATCAAAAGCAGCCCAACCCAAGGTATAAAACCTACACTCGATCATGCCTCAGCATACTGTACTGCATTGTATAGCTGCCTGCCATCTCCTCCTTTAACAACATCCTAATAAATCTTTGATTTTCCTACTCTCCCATCTTGGTAAATTCTTTTTCCAGTCCTGCAGCTCCAAAATCCGTGACATTTCCCACCTGGAACTTCGTAAGAATAGTCTTTACATTCACATTCCTATAAGCATCCTAGTCTTCTCATCTTACACCCAAATCACCCTTTTAAGCTCTACTGACAACACTGTAGGCTTCTCTAGCTAACATCTCCAAACTATTCCAATTTCTTTCTGCAAACCACTTCTATAGACTTAAGAACCACATGGTAAGGCTTAGTCACAACAGCCCTGCTTTTCCAATTTTCTGTGTTAATCAGGCTTATTCAGCACTGTGACCAAATACTTGAGAGAATCAACTTAAAAGGAGAACATATTTGTTTTGATGCATGGTTTAAGAGATTTCAGTCCATAGTCCTTGGCTGCACTGATTCTGGGTCCATGGTGAGGCAGAACATCTTAGCAGCAGGAGCATGTAGCAGAGGCCACTCACCTTGTGGCCAAGAAAAAGCAGATAGAGACATAGAGAAGCCTGGGGCAAAAACAGCCATTGAGGATATACTTCCAGGGACCTACTTCCTCCAAGTAGACCCAGCCTCCTGTTTCTATAATCTCCCAATACAGCACCACCAGCTGGGGACCAAGCCTTCACTACATGAGCCTTTTGGAAGGATACTTCATATCCAAACCATAACAGATCAACACTTTTTAAATTGTCAGTAAGAAATAAATTGCTTTTTAAATTGCCATCGCCCATCAAACTGAATCTCTTAAAACGCACTATCCAGAATAGAGCTATCTTAAGGATTCATTTGAATTATCTTAAGTCAATTGAATTATCTTAAGCTCTATCACCTGGAGCTTCTGATCAAAACTAATTCTAAAAATAAAAATGTCAGTACACCTTTTTATTTGTCTTAGAGTATAAAGTCTTGTCAGACATAGTGCCAACATTTAAAAATCAGTGACATTACCATAAAGACAGCAGGATATAAAAAGGTTGAAGTATTACTGTTTCTTTTAAGAAATGACTCAAAGAAATAACTGTGTGTAGAGTAAGTGGAATTATTTTTTTCTGATTATAGTTTTAATAGTCTTAAGGAAAGTACTATATATTGTATTAAAAAGCCATACGATTATTCAGTATAAGTCCCCAGTGCTACATTTAATCAAATGTGGTATTTGATTTGGTTTGTAGTATCAAGAGTATCTTCCTGATTAAGAGAGCTGTGTGGTTTTTTAAACCACTGTTTAGAAATGGCTGTGACTTCCCTATGTTAACATTTAAGTTGTAAACATTTAAATTGTAAATTTGAAAGCCCGCAGAGATCTTCTACATTTTGTATTTTCTCAGTAGAACCATGGTAACCTATTTTTTTCACTCTCCTTTGGAAATCACGAGTTTCATTTTCTCTTATCAGCCTTTTTATTTTATATTCATTTGAAGAGTCAAAGAAAAGTCCTTAGATACTTTAGATATGGCTAGATCTCTCTTTGTATCTTCTCAAGGAGACCGTGACAATCCATTTATCTCACAAAATGCATCATGTGACTGATTCTGTCAGTGTTAAAATACTTCTTCCTTTTACAGAGGAGAAGTGCCTCCTTTTGTTAGAGAATCGATGTTCAGCCAGAGTTACTTATACCAGAAGATTGTTGACATTTGGATAGAGGGGAAGAAAGTTACACTGACTTCTGACACCAACCACTCAAAGTTGGGCCAAACTCAGTTTAGGGGGACAATCCATCACAAGACTGCTCTTACTTTAGGTATCAGCTGCAAATTCAGGGGCTCTCAGGCTACCCTTATACTGCCTCCTTCGGTTTGATAATTTACTAGAATGATTTTGTGGAATGCAGGGAAATGCTATACTTACATTTACAGTTTTATTGCAACAAAAATGATACAAATCAGAAAGAAATGCACAAAGAGCTCCACCCTTGAAGTTTACATTGTCTTCTGCCTATGAAAGGAAACATCACCTTCCTGACATATGGATGTGTGGTAACAGAATATTACTAACCAGGCTTCCTCAGCTTTGGGCTCTGGAGTTTTCCTGGGATTTTGTGATTGATTGGAACATTGAGACTCTGAGGTTGATCTCAATGTTTACCTCCTTCTCCCTGGAGATCAGACTGATATCATGTGACTCACTGTCCCAACCATCTGTTCACATCATTGGTTTTTCTAGCATGGCCAGCATCCATTCTGGCCATCTTGTTAACATAAATGACTTTGGGGCCTACCATGAATAACAAGTAAGTTTCTATTATTTAGGATATTCCAATTGCATGGGGGACAAAGGCCAACCAACTTCATTATTGCATAAGAGTCTATGAAATCCTCTAATTATGTTGCCATCAATCAGAGACAATTTGGGGGAAGTAGTAATGTAATTTTAAGCTAAAACTACAGTTGATCTTTGTCTATTGGTTTATTATTCAAAATAGGCAAGATATAGTTAAAATTTTCCAAAAGTACAAAACTTTCTGCTAAGCAATGTCTTACTATAAAATTCTTACTTCCAAGGAATTTTACTTCAAATAATAATGAACATGTTACATATTTCCCAGCAGAATATATATTAACTAGCTAGCACATTATAGTAATGATAAGAACCAGGTTTTAGAGTTAGTCCTAGATATAAATTCCAAATCTATATGTAGATCCTAGATTTGCCATTCATTTCTGAAATGGGAAGTACATTAAGCATTCTTTCATGATCAGATAATCCTTAAGTATATTAAGTGTCCAGTATACAAATCCTATTATAATTATTATATGTGTGAGCTAAAATCATAAGGATATTTATTATATATATACAGATAGATAAAGTATAGAGAGAGTTGCTGGGAAAAAAGAACTAAATATCCTATTGACCCAGAAACATTTTTTTTGGTGGTGCTGGTGGTACTGGAGTTTGAACTCAGGGCTTCATGCTTCCTAGGCAATGGTTCTACCACTTGAGCCTCTCCACCATCCCTGTTTTGTGTTGGATATTTTCAAAATAGGGTCTCATGAACTAGTTGACCAGGCTGGCTTCCAACGACAATCCACCTGATCTCTGCTACCCGAGTAGCTAGGATTGCAGGCATGAGCCATCAGTGCCCATCTGAACCATAAAATTTTTGTACATTGACATTCAGATATAGGTCATCAAAGTCCACTGGAACAACTGGCATGTATCAGCATGTGTTGGGAAATATTCAAACCCACCTGCTAAGTTTTCAACTGCTTAAGTTTCTTAAAATTCTCTTCTTGATCACCCTTTACCTTTAATGGTATTTCTGTGCACGTGTTTATCCACTTTGCTGGCATTAGACATAAAGGATGCCATTTTATCTCAAATATCTTTCCATCTCTTCATTAGAACATATTTATTGAGTACATATTAAATGCCAAGTGCAAAGATGATCTGAATATGCATTATTTAATACAAGGAACAAAACTCCTTTTTGCTCAAGAAAAAATATTGTTTAGAATATTCAGAATACTATTCAATATTCTTAAAATACAAAATATTATATTATAGTGAGCAAAGATAGCAATTAATAAGAAAAAAATGAAATATATAGTGTTTCAAATGTTAAATCTATGAAAAATACTTTAACAAAATGGAGATAAAAACAATTGGGGAAAAGTTGCAACTTGAAATGGAGTTCTCAGTTACCCCAAGAATGTAAGAAAGAGAAACATGGAGCCATGGGGCAAGATGGAAGATTAGAAGTTGCTCCTGTTTGACTCCATGAATGAAAGGATTCAGGGGAACAAAGGAAAGACTATATTCTGAAGGGAGGATGAAGGAAAGGAAGAAGCATATAATAATGAAAATAACAAGGCAAAAACTCACATGGTACTCTTGTGCACTGAACTGTTCTCTCTCATCATAATGATCGTAGCGTTGTTAGTATTTTTATTTATATTTTCAATGGGAAAAGAGAGGGTAATTTGTCCTTGCTTTCATGGTAAAGTAACAGAGCACAGACTGTGTTGTAAAATGGGAATGATGTAGGGCGAAGACTAAGACTCAAAGGACTTGTACCTCCTGGAGATAATATGGTAAGTACTGGACTTCAACATGTGTTCTTTCAACAGCCCTGTGTGTTCAATGGTTTATATAGAATAGTACCTTTAAGTTTATGGTGGGAAAGAGGTCAGGAGTAATGAAAGAATCAATGAAAATTGCCTGCTATTTATGGGAACTCTCACAGTTTCTAAAGTTGTGTGTGTGTGTGTGTGTGTGTGTGTGTGTTTGTGTGTGTAAGAGAATTTTATTTTTATTATATTGATTAAATAGGGCTGTCATAACAAAAGGTCACAGACAAGGTACTTAAATAATAGACATTTATTTTCTCATGATCCTGAGACTACAAAGAAATCCAAAACCAAGGTTTCAGCAGGGTTGGTTTCTTCTAAGGCCTCTGGTTGGCATGTACATGACTGTCTTCTCCCTGTTTTTCATATGGTCTTCCCCCTGTGTGTTTGTGTCCTGATCTCTTCAATAGGACATCAGTCCTATTGCATTGGTGCTATACTAGTGATCTTATTTTTGCTTAATTATCTCTTCAAATACTCTCTCCAAATAGTGTACCATTCTGAGGCACCAGGGCTGAGGACTTCAAAATACGCTTTGGTGAGAAGAATGAAATTGAGCTCACAGTAGCTAGTTAGTGTTGTTACTTAAAATCTTCTTCATGTAGAAGCTGGAAAAATCTCTTCACACTGAACCTTAAAGGAAGATGCTAAACTTACATCAGCTAAAGGATATACAGATGCAGACTTTTTATGGCACCTGGAGTCATTTACTTTGATGGGTTTTTCTCTTGCACTTTCACTCTGTGTCTCAGACATGGGAAGAGGAACAGCAGGTAGCAACCACACCTGGTCTACTCTTCACCTGGGATGAAGGAAGCTTAGTCAAAAGATGACCCATTAGTCAGTTCTATCAGCATTTCAGGAAAACTGCTACCATTGCCCTCTACTACATGATGGAAAAGGGAAAAAATACTTTTGAAACCGTAAGCTAGTTCCCCTTGAATTTTTTAAGCTAAGACAAATTTAAGTTGACAGACATTTGTCAATGTTGAGCATTTAACTTGGTTTTATAAGGTTTTCAGGCTGAGTTGGATACTTCAATTTTGTCTGTAGGAAAGATATTGAGAATTATTCAGAATGCCTATTGATGGAAAGATAGTGCACATTCTTATTAAACGTCTATATGTAAATATACCCCCAGACTGTAGACTCTTTCATCTTCTGAAATACACAGCTGATTAAACTCACCTAGAAATAATCAAGATTCTGTTCATAAATGGAACAAGTGTAATTTTAGCTAACGGGAGAAGAGGCATTGTCTAGTTTTCAGGAATTCTGTACAACAGTAAACTCAGAAAAGTCCACTAAAGTGATGATGTAAAAGAGACCTTCAAGTCACTTTTTGAATTGCTTTAATGCTGAATAATGACTAGTGACTCTAACTCTGGAGGTGGAGATTTGGGGTCCACCAGGATAGTGGAAGAGCTATGAATACATGGGGTGATATCTCTTAACACACAGTTGAAAGGAGCACAGCAAGGAAGGAGCATCATAAAACTGTAAGGTCCTTAAATTCCACATTAAACAGGAGGCATTAATGTGAAGACACCTTCTGACCCACAAGATCTCAATGTCTCATTTTGTATTTCAGTCAAAGTTTAATGGGTTATATGTATTTTTTGTTTGCAAGGATTTGGTCCATTTCCTGTTGGAGATCTTGCTGTGGGTAACATGCTTACCAAGGTAAATAAGTTGAAGTTCACTTTCTCTCTCTCTCTCCCCTCTCTCTCTCTCCTCTCTCTCTCTCTCTCTCTCTCTCTCAGCTAGCATCTGAACCAGCTTCTGAACTCAGGGCCTCATGTTCACCAGACAGGGGATGTACCACTTGAGCTACATGCCCAGTTCTTTCTGCTTCAGTTATTTTTTTAGATAGGGTCTCACATTTTTGCCCAGGGCTGTCCTCAGACTGTGATCCTCCTACCTAGGCCTCGCACATAGATGGGACCATAGGCATACAATATAATGCACAGCTTGTAAGTTGAGATAGGGTCTTTTTACCCAAGCTGACCTTGAACTTTGATCCTCTAAATCTCTGCTTTCTGAGTAGCTAGGATTACAGACATGTACCACTGTACCAGTCCTTTGGTCTCTTCTAAATCCCACTTCATTACACAGACCTGGAGGAAAGGCAAATCTTTATTGTAGAATAACAAGCAAGGTTAAGGTGATTTGAGAAGAGCTCCACCTTCTGAAATTTTGGTAGTGAAACTAAATGTTCATTGTGGTTTGATCTACAAATGGCAAGTTTCAGGTTCTAGGATTTATTAGATTGTCTACTACTTGTTGAAAACAATCACAGCAATGATATTTTCCCAATCTCTTATAACTTATCAGGCTTTTTGCATGCGTCATCATTCAACCGATTTTTTACAATATAGAGGGGAAAGTCCAGGATTCAGATTTATGCATGGGGCTGAGTCTTGGTTTCCTCTCCCATTCTGGAGATAATCATAGAAACTCTATTTACCTCAAAGCATAGTTGTAAATGTCAAAAAGAATGGCAGTATGTAAAAATAATTTCAATTCCATTTTGGGGTGATTTTATAACACTGTGTTAAGCTGCAAACTCTGAATTAATCATCTACCACTTGCTGATGGTGACTGATGGTAAGGATGGTTCCATCATCCTCATGTAGAAAATGTCAATGACTTGACTGATTATATTGATGGAAGAAGTTCTTACAGTCATTTTACCTATGAAGACTGAAAATTTAATATATTTAATGATTGTCTTGGAATATATCAATTTACTAGTAAGGGAAAAAGGTGAACAGTTGCCAAAAGAAAAAGTCAGTTATTTCTTTTCTAGAGAAATGTGATGATGATAATAACTACTTACTGAGCACTTATTTAGTGCCAACCACCAACGTGTTTTGTGTATATCATCTTTTAATTCTTACGCAATGGTGTGTTTTACAATTCCCCCAAGAATTTACTTCACTAGGAAGCAATGAAGCGGGGATTTGAGAGCAGAGTTATAAGTTCTAAGGCCTTTTATTCTTTCTAACCAAGATTTTATCATACAAATGTTGTAAGATGCTCAATTATCAAGTGTTCTATCTGACTATACAGAGATCTGGCCAGGACTCAGTAGAAGACATCTAAGAATGTTAAAATACCTGTCAGAAGGCACCTTAAAACAGACATCTCTGCAAAAGCCTCAATTATATTGAGCCTGTGCTTCCCAAGAGCTTCTTCATACTAATGTAACAAAAAGAGATGAGATATTTTTCATCAAAACGTTTCTTAGGAAAACCATTGTTTGTGTTAGAAATACTTTGAGAAGTTATTAAAATATAGAATGGAAGCTTGAATGGTAGGGAATTATAGAAAATGATTGCTAATATGCTATACATAAATCAAAGAGGGGAAAACTTGTTCTGAGAGAAAGAAAGTTAAGCAAGGAAACTGAACTAAAAAAGAAGGGGAATGATAGAGGCAATAAGCATGGGTGCTGAGCAATTAAAAAGCTGAAGTATGAAGCCAAAGGAACCAGAACAAAACAAATGCTTGTTAGCAGTTGTCCAATTGGTTGATTGAGGGGTATAATGCACACACCCTGTTTTTACTTCCCTAGAAAATCTTCAGGAACTTTTACTACAAAATTAATAAGGTTTTTGAAGAGCAGTTTCATTTGGAGGAGACTGAATGTTGAATTCTGAGTTAGCACAGACAGCATAAAAGAGACAGCACCTATGTACGGAGAATCTAGAGGATGAGGAATAAACTCAGACTTATGTAGTTCTCTATCTGATAATAGTGGACTATTACTATACTATATGCTGTATATATTATACATTATACTATTATATACTAGTATGTATTAGACTATTATACTCAATATAAAAAGAAGAACTTATAAGATGAACTAATATATGTTACAATGTGGGTAAGTCTTTAAAAATTAGGCTAAGTGAAAGAAGCCAACATAAAAGACTACATATAGTATGATTGCATTTCTTAAAATGTCCAGAAAGGCTCAATCTATAAAAAGAGAAAATAGATTAGTGGTTTCCTGGAGCTGGGATAGGAACAGGGAATGGAGTGATATAAATCTTCTAAAATTGGACTATGGCATGTCCACATGTGGTGGCCTATGCCAGTAATCCCAGCTACTTAGGAGGCAGAGATTGGGAGGATCATGGGTTCGAGCCCATCCTGGGCCAAATATGATACTCTACCTAAAAAGTAACTAAGTAAAAAGAGTTGGAAGTATGGCTCAAGTGGTACAGCACCTGCCTAGCAAGCATGAGGCTCTGAATTCAAACACCAGTACCACCAAAAAAAATTAACATAATAAAATTAGACTGTGGCAATGATCATATGACTCTAAACTCACTGTCACTGAATGTTTACTCAGTCTCAAAGTAAGTTAATTATGTGTGGAAATTTTGCTCAAGAAAGCCATTTTTCTTCCTGATACAGGGTCTCATTATGTATCCTATGCTGGTCTCAAACTCACAATACTGCTGTGCCTGGCTTCTGAATGCTGGGATTACAGGTGTGTACCACCGTAACTGGCTCAAGCCATTAATTTTTTAAGATACTACACAGAGGATTTGTTTGAAATGCTACCACTTGTGGAAAAGAGCAGAGCATCTCTGGAAACTCACATAAGAAACAAGCAACAGTTTCTCTACAGGGAGAAACAGAGGCAGAAGGGCTGAGAGGGGGATGAAGAAAAAAATCATTTGTAATATTTTATGCTCCTTGAATTTTACACCAGGTGCATATAATCATTATTCATAAATAACATTAAGACTTCTGCATTTCTTAGTTATAAGATACTTGGCTGCTGTTGATAGAGATGTCATTAATGGTAAAAAGGTCACTGGAAGGATAGCCTAACCAAAAAATGCTATGTTATCTGGTTTTGGAAACAACCACTTTTAAATCATAGAATGATATTGCTTTGAGTGGCAATATCCTAGAATCAAGGGACCTGGAAGGAACAGTATAGAGAGACTGAGATAAAGAAACCTGCATATTTCACTGTAGTGACAGAGCTGAAAACCAAAGGTGCAAAGTCTGAGTGAGGCCATTATCTCTTTGATATAGGAGTGACCATTCAGAAGGTTTTTGGGGAATAACATGTTATCCACACTTTATTATATTTCACTCATTTTGTCATCATCCTTTTTTCTAATAGATACTATAATGTAGCAATTCAAGAGCAAACCACTAGAAAACGTGCTTAATTCACCTTCTTCAGTGTTTTATTTCTTCTAAATCACTATGCTTTTTGGAATTTAAGTACATTTATTTTTTGTAGAGATGGTTTTGCATACAACTGAAATTGCTAAATAACTGTCAGGTTCCTGCTCCACTTAGGAGACTTGCACTAATTGGTTGTAACAAGTTAAATCCCATTATAATCCGTTCCCTAATAATAAATATCTTTGTAATCTCAAAGATTTTCAAGTCTTAATCCATGGCTCACTTATTATGCCTGATACTGAATGCAGCAACCTTCCACATAAATGAAGGCATTAGAGCAACCCCTTAAAACTTGTGGTAATGAAATTCCGTAACACTTGATGAAGGAGAGCATCCAGTAAATTACTGATACTTGGAAATCTGTAAGAATATGCCCTGAGAAATGAGTTTGTAGTGGCTACTGTGATTGTCTTCTATTACCTGGAATATGTCAATCAAAGAAGGATTCTAAGGTTTCTTTTCTTTGTGACTAATACCTGCTTAAGTTCTTGATGTTCCATTATGACTAACTATTCTCAGTAGCTTGGAGATGATTATGATATCATAGTCTGAGAATATGTTAAACGATGTTTTCTAAATGAAAAGTTCCATTTAACCTTGGAGACACAATTGAAATTTTATTGACCACATGGTAATTCTTGGGAATGACTAAAGATGAAAGGTAAACAATAGATAATATATGCAAAAATTTCTAAGGGAAAGCAATATGGACACAGCTAGGGTCAGACTTTAGAAATAATTTGATGTCTAGTGAGTTAGTTAAAATTACATGGGTTCTGAGTTAGACAACCTATGCCGAAATTCCAGCTTGGGCACTAACTAGTTTGTCTAATTAGATTGAGAAGGATACTAAAATTATTTAAAATTCAATTTCTTATATGTAATGGGGATTAATAATAGTATATTCTGCAAAAGGTTGTTAGAAGGATTATACAAAATACTGTATTTGCAGTATATGTGAAACCCTCATTCATTATTGGGCAAAGTCATAGCTGTATGGACTTTTCAAAACAGCAAGTTTTTGTCCAAAAACCAAGTGCTTTGATTTAAACATGATCAAGCACTCAAAGACTGGGCTAGGTACAGAGGCTCACACCTGCAATCCCAGCAACTCAAGAGGTAGAGACCTGGAGTTCCAAGGTTCAAGACCAGACTGGGCTAAACATTAGCAAGACCCCCATCTCCACCAATAAAGCTGGCTATGTTGTCACATACCTGTCATCCCAGCTACATGAGAGGCATAAGTAGGAAGATTGCAGTACAGGTTAGCTTGAGCAAAAAGCTCAAGACCCCATTTGAAAAACAACTAAAATAAAAAGGGCTAAGGGTATGGCTCAAGTGACAAGAGTGCCCTGCCTAAAAAGTACAAGGCTGTGAGTTCCAAACACCACTACTGCCAATCAATCAATCAATTAATAAATAAATGTTACAAAGGCTGTCCAGAGAGCCAAGAGGTGCTAGCAGAATGGTTCAAGATTTGTCTGGATAATGACTAAAGGATCTGGAATTACATAATAAGAAAAAATGGCCTTGGGACTTAAGTTACCTGTGTGGACTTTGTAAATTAAACTTCTGAGTCAGCTTCTGCCCTATAAAATGGGTATGATAAAGTATCTTGTGAGAATTCAGTAGGTCTATAAATATAAGGTAGATAGCACAGCACTGGGCAGTCTGAGTACTGGATAAATGATAATAACGTTGGTTAGGAAGATTATTATAATTACTGTTTACATGTTTTGAAATATGGAGGACAAAGACATAACTTTCGTACAAAGTAAGTTGTGTATAAGCTACTCATGGAAAAAGAAGGTGTTTCTAAAACCTGAAACAGTAAAGTAGGAGAGAAACAGAGTCATGCAAAACCAGGTCACCATGAGGAAAGGGATATCAAACAATTGACCAGGTGACATGAGCTCAAGGAGACCCTTTAGGGAAACAAAAAAAAGGGAAGAAGGAGAAAATAAATACACTGATTTCCTGATAAATACACTGATGGTAGAGTGGGTGGAAAAGGGAAGGAAAACAGGGGAGTTAGTGATAAACAACAGCTGCAGCAAATGAAGGAAAAACAAAAACAAAAACGGATGCTAGGTGCATGGTCTAAAAGACTATTCTGTCTGGAACTAAGATACTTAGATTTGGAACAAAGAAGCAAGGAAAGTTGTTACAGAAATTTCATTGCTAAAGAAGCAGAGAGCAACCCAAGAGAATGGGAACAGAGACAACCTCCTTCTTGGGCTGCAGAACAGGCACCAGATAGCTCCTGAGGGTATTGGAAGAGATGAGTCAAAAAATGAAGTTCCAAAGAAGCCATAAAGCACTAATTAAAAACACGCAAGGAGCAAGTAAAATGAACAGGAAGAAAATAATACAAAAAAGAACACAAAATTGGAGATATGACTTAAGGGACTCTCCAAGAAGAGAAATTGGGTATATTCTTAGTGGGAAAAAAAAAAAAAAAGGCTGATGGGGGAGAAGAAACAAACATTTCTTATAGAAAAATTTTAAATGACATATGCTGGTATTCCTCTTTCCAGAAGGACAATCTTAATTCCTAGCCCTCTTCCTCCAAGGGTGGTCTGTACTTAGTGACTTGCTTCTACAGAATAGGTTAGGAGAAATGTAGCAAAACTTACCTGAACCAGGTAAGGAAGGTTAATGTGGACATCAGTTACTATATGATACAATGTGTCGGGGACACCTCAGCTACATGGTATCCTTTCCAGAACACAAAACTCCATTCTAATCATGAGAAAAACATCAGACAAATCCAGACAGGGGATATTCTGCAGGATATTTGACCAATATTCCTCAAGATTGTCAAAATAGTGAAAAATAGGAAAAGACAATGAAACTATCATAGATCAGAGGAGACTAGAGGTGGGGGCATTAAAAATAAAGACAATGTGGTGCATTTGACTTAATCCTGAAACAGAAAAAAGACACTAATAGAAAATCTGGTAAAATTCAAGATCTGCAATTACTTAACAGTGCTGTGCCAGTATTTGTTTCTTAGGCTTGTCAAATTTATCATGATAACATAAGATGCCAAAAATAGGTGAAACAGAATGAAGGATGTATATATGGGAGCTCACTATACTATCTCTGCATCTTTTCTGTAAATCTAAAATTATTCAAAATTATAACAGCTCATTTTGTAATAAATGATAACATGTCAATGACCCCAGAAGTGAACAGAAATAGCTCTCAGTGGCCAAATAATGATAGAACTGGTTTATAATTTGAAGAATAAGGTAATCACCTTACCTTTCTATCTGTGAAACCATGGGAAGCTAGACCAAATAAAAGGCTCTTTATGACATTAAAGAGCTCCCCTTCAGTATTCTTAATTTATTTTTCATGTCAAGGTGTTCTTCACCAGTAAAGCATTTGGGATAGTGAAATTCTTCAGTAGGTCAGACTGCCTGGGTTTGAATTCCAGCTCCAATGCGTAGTAGCTAGGCAAGGTGCTTAACTTGCAACACTGAATTTTCTGAAAGGGGGCCAAAAGTACTTACTTCATAGAGTTGGGATTAAAAGAGATAAATGCGTAGTATAAGGACTTCTCCTGTGTTGGTCACTTTCGGTGACAAAAATACCTGAGAAAATCAACTTAAAGGAGGAAAGATTTATCTTGGCTCATCATTTTCCAGAGGTTTCACACGGCTTCTAGGCTGTGAAAAAGCAGAGCATCATGGCAGGGAGGGAGCACATAGTAGGGCAAAGGTGCTTGCCTCACTGCAAAGGGGGAAGTGGGACACTAGAGACAAGATACAGCTCCCAGTGGTATGCCCAAGGGACTCACCCACCACCTTCAACTGGGCCCACTCCTAACTTTCCATGCCTCTCAATAGCTCAGATTACGAACCTGTCATTGAATTAACCTAGCACGCATTTGGTTGTTTTCGAATCATTGTGGAACACAGTGGTCACCAAAGGCAAATTATTAAATTATTTTAAATGTAAATTTTTTTAAATAATGAAAATACTTTTAAATACAAATATTTAAAATATGAATTTTTTAATAGATAATTTTCTCACATGCTACATTTTCTCCTGCTTTTACTCATGAGACAAATATTTTCATCTATTAGATGCTTAGAATATAGTAGACAAATAAGACAAAAGCTCTCAAGGGCTATCACTCTGGGAGTAAGAAACAAAAAATAATAGCCACAAGTAAATTATATACAATGTGTTTCAAGGAGGTAACTTCTAAAGGGGAAAAAAACAGATCAGCAAAATCTACCCACTGTCTACCTCTCTATTCTCACACTAAACTGTACAATTTAATGAAGCTATGCACACGAGTATTTATCTAAGGGATCAGCATTGTAAGCACAGAGAAGTCACTACAAGTCCCAAGGCACACACATGCCTACCTATAATTGATTAGTAATACCGCCACTACCTAACAAATAAGCAAAAATGTCAGCTACTGCTAATAATTTCTTATCAACATAACCCTCTTCTCCTAAAAAAAAAAAAAAAAAAACTTTGTGAGAAGCCAGGTTCCAGTGGCTCACGCCTATAGTCCTAGCTACTTGAGAGGACTGCAGTTTAAGGCCAGCCCAGGCAAAAAAAAAGTTTGCAAGACCCCAGCTCAACCAATAGCTGAGCATGGTGGCATGTACCTGTCACCTCAAGCTTTATGGGAGGGAGGCTGAAATCAGGGAGGACTGAAGTTCCAAATCAGCCCAGAGGTTGTGGGAGTTTGGGAAAGGCCCAGCATGGAGGTGAGTGCCTGTAATCCCAGCAATAGTGGAACGCTTAAAATAAGATTATGATCCAGGCTGGCCTTGACAAAAAGACCTTATCTCCAAAATAACTAGAGCAAAAAGGGCTGGAGGCACAGCACAATACCTAAATTCAACCCCTGGTACCACAAAAAAAAAAAAAAAAAATCTGTGCTAGAAAAAGGACACATTTATATTAGTTCATTTATTCATTCATTCAACAAATATTAGGTAACATTTACAGTGCTAAGGGCACAGGAAAGAACATGACAGGGACCACTTTCTATTCTAAGGTGTAAAGACCTTAGGATAGGACCTGAGGTTTGACCACAAAGCCCACTGGTGTACAGAATGCTTTGTCTTACAGAACCTTCACTGCCTTTTTTTTTTTTTTTTTCGGTACTGGAGTTTGAACGCAGGGTTTCAAAGTTGCCAGGCTTTACCACTTGACCCACAACTCCAAACCTAATGGGTTTTGTTCTTGTTGTTGTTTTGGAATTATTGTTATACTAGGGATACACTGTGACATTTACAAAAGTTCTTACAATATATCATAGTTGAATTCTGACCTCCAGACAAGTGGGATGTTATGGACTGAAAGCACCTCAGTCTCTATCTTAGGTTACAGGTATCAGGCTCATTAGGTTTCTTTACCCAAACAAATGACAATTTCAAAAGTACTGATAATGGCATTATATTAACATCTGATTTCCCCTTCCTACCCAGAGGGGCCAAAACATTGCTACTGGAGTCTAATCATTTTTCTATCACTTTCCCAAAATTCAGCTTAATGAGAGAAAAACCAAGATTAATACATACCCCAAGTGTCAGATGCTATGCCATGTGCTATGGAAGCTAAGAGGTCTCTGTTCTCTGACCTCACCATGTGGTGCTATGCTGCCTAGGATAGTCTCAAACTGCTGGCGCAAGCTAACCCCCCACCTCAGCTTCCCAAGCAGAGGAGATACAAGTCACCCTCTTTTTTAGTGCTTTCATTTCCTACTTGAGCAGTAAGTACAGCTCTTAAGACCACATAGTATTAGCTCAGGAAATCACTATCAATTTTTTCCTTATGCCTCAACCCAAAGCTCTCTCTCTATACATAAATACATATATGTGTGAGTATATATATATATATACATATATATATATACATATATACATATATATATATACATATATACATATTTTTTGAGACAGGGTCTTACTATGTATCCCAGGCTGGCCTCCAACTGGCAACCCTCCTGTCTCAGCCTGAGTACTGGAATTATACCCAACATAAAATATTTGAGGAACTCATGCCTGTAATCTTAGTTACTCAGGAGGCAGAAATCCAGAGAACTGCATTAAGTTCTTGAGACCCCAATTTTCAACCAATAAAAAGTTGGCTGTGGTGGCACACACCTGTAATCCAAGCTACTCAGGAAGCATAAATAGGAGGATCGTGGTCCAGACAGACCTGGGCATAAATGCGAGATCCTATATTGAAAAATAATTAAGGCAAAAAAGGGCAGAGGGCAGAGGGCGTGGCTCAAGTGGTAGCACACCTACCTAGCAGTGCAAGGCTCTGAGTTCAAACCACAGTACCACCCCAAAAAAATTAGTTTTAGCAAAATACATTTCATATAATTTATCTGAACCCTTTTGGCAACTGGAAAGTAAAAGTTAAAAAAGAACAACAAAAAAGATTCGATGAAAGGAACCAAATGCAGTATTGATGACTGATTACTTACTTTCTTTTTCCCTGTTAGTCTAAACAGTACTTTAATACTAGCTGAAGCTGGGAGAGGTGGCACCTGCTGATAATTCCAGCACTCTAGCAGCTGAGATGAAAGGATCTGGAGCTTGAGGCCAGTCTGGACTACAGAGCCACACCCTGCCTCAAAAAAAAAGACACCCAAAAAGTACAAACTAGTTTAAGACACATGTTAAGGAATGTGTATGAGAGAAAAAACACAGATCAAAAGAAAAATTAAATGACCCAAGCCTTGTATGCACATATGAATGATAAAAAAAAAATAAAAAAGAAAAATTAATGCTAAACTAATTTTATCCCCTAATTTATTTTTTGTTTTGAGTCTCAAAGTCCTGGACTTGAGTGACCCTCTGGCCTCAGCCTCAAGCAGCATGTTTAGCTTGCTTTTCAATTAAGCTAAGTCCTCAAAACCCTTATTCTCTTATCTCCCTGGAGTACACTTCAGCAGAAGCATTTCCCTTTTTCCTTCACTATCATTTTCCTCTTAGGACTAGCCTAAAGAAAATGAAAATGTCTGTATATGTGTCGCCTGACTTGGCATTACATTACCTAGCTCTATGGTCTGTGTTTTCACGGCATCATCAGCACATTAGGGCATGAGGGAAGAAGTGCTTTTCCTACCTAAATGTCCTGTCAAGGCAAATTACAGCTATCCTCTGCCATTAATTTTTACCTATGAGATTAGCAAACTTTACAAAAACTGTCAGTAAAAAATGTGAAAAAACAGGTGTACTCCCCAACTGCAAACACTCTGACCTAGTAGAGTTCCACTCCTAGAAATTTAACCCACAAATAACGTAGGAACGTTATTCTCTGCAGCACTGTTTGCAATAAGGAAAAAAAAAGATGGCAAAGACTGTATCTTGGCAGTTTCTAGAAACCTTCCTTTAAAACCTAGGGGCCTGGCTCAAGTGATATAGCACCTACCTAGCAAGCACAAGCTCAAACCCCAGTACTGCCCTCCTCCCCCGATCAGAAAAGCATAAAAGGTTGACATGCAAACTTTTGGCCTCTTCCTGCATCCTGCTGCTTGGAATGGGTGCATTCACTAGAGACCCGGCTAGGTCAATGAGGACTCAGACAACACATTTAGAATAAAAGAAGAGAAAGAGCCTAGGCAATCAGAAAAGTGAAGGTGCAGACAAGGGAACAGAATGCATGGCTATTTTGATTCTGGCATTTGATCCATGGGGTACATACAATTGCCAAAACTCACTGAACCGCTCACTTATATCTATGAGTTCTATTGTTGGGGTCCAAGGTTGACCACCCCTCAGAGGAAAAGACACTCACAATAACGTAAGCCACAAAGTGAGGTTTATTTCCAGCTAGCTGGGGTCCGGGTATCTGCCCGACGCAGCGGGTTTCAATGAGAACCCCGAATGCAAAGTTCAGGCTGCTTTTATATTTTTTAAACATTAGTCATGGTCACACAATTTTTATGGCCCCTGGGGTCACATATTTCTGATATCACCCACATCCTAGTGGTGGGGCAAGATTACTTGAAGATTACTTATCAGGAACTTGATAAACACCAGGTGTCTTAACTCATTGACTCACATACCGTTTAGCAAGATTAACCAGAAACAGTCCCGGTTCCCAGAAACCATCCCACCTCCCTTTGTTCCAGTAAGTGGTGGCTTGGGTCATGTTAGTTATGGCCGGTTTCAGCCTGAGTGGGCTGCAAGCCTCAAAGGTACCCTAACATTTCCCTCTTTAGTTGTTCATAATGAGGAATCATGCTCATCTAGGCGACGAGCGTAAACATTCTCAGGGCTAGGTAACTTTTCATATTGCTGTCTCAGGACCATTAGTTGGACTGTACTAATTCGATCTTTCATGAAGGTCACTAGCTTATTCAGAATACAAGGACCAGAGATTAAGATAAGCAGTAGTATGACCAGAGGGCCCACCAGGGTAGAGACCAAGGTAGTGAACCAGGGGGACCTACTGAACCAAGCTTCGGACCAATTTTCTTGGGCTTCCCTTTCCCGTTTCCTTTTTGCCAGTCCTTCCCTCACTTTAGCCATAGAATCCCTAACTACCCCTGAATGGTCAGCATAAAAACAACATTCCTCCCCTAGAGCTGCACATAATCCCCCCTGCTGGAAGAACAATAAGTCTAGGCCCCGTCTGTTCTGAAGCACTACCTCAGCTAGAGAGGTAAGGGATTTTTCCAGGTGACTAATGGAGGCTTCTATCCTCTCTATATCCTCGTCTGTGGCCGCAAGCAGTGAGGACATCCCTTTATGTTGAGTAGCCAGGGAGGCTATGCCAGTTCCTGCCACAGCCACTCCTAGGCTAAGTAGGGTAGCAATGGTTAATGCAGAAATAGGCTCTCTCTTCTTTCTCTCACCTGTTCCTGTATTCCAGTATGAATATAGGCTCTCCTCAGAATGATAGATGATGCGGGGCAGCACAGTCACTAGGACACAGAATTCTTTAGAACTGTTAGACATTAGTTGATAGGCAAGGGGTAAGCCCGGACTGTGAGCATACCCACCATTTATTGCCTTTTGGAATTACCCACTTAATACCATCGCCCCAGGTGGGATTGTTATCTATAGTAGCACATTGGTCCTGTTTTTCCACCGGCTCCTTCTCTAAGCAGGTTTCTTGGCTGCTCACTTGTTGTATGGTCAGACCTTTCTTATGGTCTCCCCAGGAACAGAGTGGGGTTTTCACTAGTCAAGACATTATAGGTGACTTTTAGCCCTATTACCTCATAGAATGGGGGCCTCACATCATAGCAAAGCCAGCAGGAGATAGTCATATTAGGATTGGTGTGGTTCAATGTTAGGAATGCAGCATTTACCAAATTTCAGAGGGGATCTGTGGACCCGGTCATGAGACTGGCTTCACCAAGGGAGGGCCAGTGCTTAATGGTCCTGGAGTTTTAATACTAGCCTTTGTGTGAGGCCGGGTAGGGACCGGGGTTGTGCGAGGTCGGAGGCGGCTCTACATAGGGCGGCTTGAGTACTTTGTTGGGGCCTACCATTTTGGACGGTGGCCCCATGGGCTCAACTTTTAATCTGATTACTACGGTCGAGCCAGAATGTCCACCATATTTATAAAACACAAGTCCCCACACCTTGCCTTGTATCCACCCAGGGGTGTCCTCTTTGCCACTGTCAGTGAAAGTGACCTTGATTCTATCTGTATCTGTGGGCTGGCATTTATGGGTGGGTAACGGAATTCTGCGTCCCCAGGGTACCCCATTTACAAAGGCAAATTTGACTAGGTCCGGTTTTGATATCCCCCACTTCCATTCACCATCGTTGGATGTGACACATGCCCATGACTTACAGAAAGAGTATTGTATCCCCCCACAGTCCTTGTTCTTTTTGTGGCCGGGGCAAGCATAAAAACCATAACGTCGGGCTGACTCCGGGGCAGTAGACTTGTAGGCAGGATTGACGTCTCTAAAGCAGAATTGAAGCTCCGGCCACCAAGTTCCTATGGGGGCAGTGTGAGTAGTCTCGTTAAGGGTGGTATGAGTCTCCCCGTCGGTGAGTATCCAGGTTTGCTTATAGGGCTGGTGAGGGTTGGTTTCTGCGAAGCTCCTGCTCTGGGTGTTGAGCAAGATCAGAGCGACCAGCCAACCTATCCGTGGCTGCTCTTGAAGACTCTGCATGTTCCCGGGGTCGCAAAAGCTTCACCTTCAATGGGTTATCTGGGTACCACCATGCGGTCCACTCTCTAGCGTCTTTCTGTTCTTGCTGACTGGCTTGACGCACGTGGGAGTGATGGACCCAAGGCCTGACGCCGTCAACCTTAAGAGCAGTGGGGATAACCAGAATGATCAGGTAAGGACTTTTCCATCTTTCTTCCAGAGTGCAGGCTCTGTGCCTCTTTACCCATACCCAATCCCCCGGGACGATGCCATGTTCCGGGTTCGATGTGTCCTTTGTCTCATACAAGGCGTGCACTATGAGCCAGATTTCACGTTGGACCTCCTGTAGGGCTTTTAAGCTGGCCGTACTGGGGTCTTGGTCCGGTAGGGTTCGGACAACGATGGGGGGTGGAGCCCCGTATAGAATTTCAAAATGTGTCAATCCATGTACATATGGTGAGTTTCGAACCCGGAAGATGGCATAGGGTAGGAGGGCCACCCAGTCTCCGCCAGTCTCGATGGCTAATTTAGATAAGGTCTCCTTCAGGGTCCGATTCATTCTTTCTACCTGCCCTGAGCTCTGGGGGTTATATTTACAATGTAGTTTCCAATTAGTCCCCACTGCCCGGGCCAGCCCTTGTAGGACGTTACTGATGAAAGCCGGACCGTTATCAGAGCCTAGAGTTTCGGGGATGCCATATTTGGGTATGATTTCCTCCAGCAAAACTGGAGCTACAACCTGGGCAGTCTCTCATTTTGTAGGAAAGGCTTCCACCCAGCCTGAGAAGGTTTCTATCAGAACCAACAAACACTTATACCCATACCTTCCCGGCTTCACTTCAGTAAAATCCACTTCCCAGCTCCGTCCTGGTGCCCTCCCCCATACCTGTGTACCTGTATGTAGAAGTCCCTTTTTGCTGGGTTTCATAGCCTGGCACCCGGCACATTGGTCCACAATCTTTTGCATCTGGGCTGTTTGGTGCGGGAACCGGAGGCGGGCCGACTTGAGGAGGGCGAGTAGTTTCTTCTTGCCTAAATGGTTGGCTCGATGTAAACTGGAGAGGAGAAACAGTCCTAACTTTTCAGGAAGGATCAGCCGCCCTTCGATATCACGATACCAGCCTTGCTGATTGGGCTCCGGGCATCGGTGATCTTGGATCTGCTGTTTGTCTTCCGGGGTGTACTCGGGTCGCGGTGGCAAGCGTGGAAGCTCGGGCACGGGTAAGGTCAGCGCTAGGGTCGTGGAGGCCAAAGCAGCATTTCGGGCTGCTTCATCCGCACGCGGGTTCCCTGTAGCTTCTGGAGTCTGGGCAGATTGGTGACCAGGAACATGTACTACCGCAACAGCTTGGGGCTTCTGCACCGCAGTCAATAGTCTCTAGATCTCCGGGAGATTATGTAGCTCCTTTCCTTCTGCTATAATGAAACCCTTTCCCAGTAGATGGCGCCATGTACATGGACGGTACCAAAAGCGTAAAGGCCTTCAGTATAAACAGTCACTCATTTTCCCTCAGCCCGCTTGAGTGCCTCTGCCAATGCGATCAATTCAGCCTTCTGAGGCAATGGGGCACTCCAAATTATGTTCCCACCTTGGTCCACCACCACTGTGCCCACCTTACGCACCCCATCCAAGACGAAGCTACTCCCATCTGTATACCATACCAGCTCACTGTTGGGTAGGGCTGAGTCCTGGAGATCGGGGCGCACTTGGGTGATTTCAGCTATGATCTCCTGACAGTCATGCAGAGGAGCTTCCAGGTCCGGATTTGGCAGCAAGGTGGCCGGGTTCAGAGTCAGTCGGGCATTGAGCATCCATTTACCTGGAGGGTGCTTTAGGACCCCCTCTACTGCATGGGGGGGGTTACCACCTTCAGATGTTGCCCAAAAGTGAGCTTATCTGCATCCTTTACCATTAAGGCAACTGCTGCTATGATCTGCAGGCATGGGGGCCAGCTTGCTGCAACTGGGTCTAATCTTTTGGATAGATAAGCAACTGGACGCTTCCAGGGCCCTAGGCGCTGCATTAGTACCCCTTTCTCTATCCCCCTCCTTTCGTCTACAAAGAGGGTGAAGGGCTTTAGATGGTCTGGCAGCGCCAGGGCCGGGGCTCTCAGGAGGGCGGTCTTGAGCTCCTCAAAGGCCTTTTGTTGATCTGGCCCCCGGGCCCAAGGGGCCTTGTCCTTAGTTGCCTCATATAAGGGTTTTGCCAGTTCAGCATACCCCAATATCCACAGCTGGCAGTAGCCTGCCGTCCCCAGGAACTCATGGACTTCTCGAGCCGAGGTGGGGACAGGGAGTCTGAAAATAGTTTCTTTCATAGCATTCGTTAGCCATCTGGTTTCCTCTTTTAGTTCATACCCGAGGTAGGTGACTATTTGTCTACAAATTTGAGCCTTCTTTGCCCTGGCCCGATAGCCCAACTTCCCCTGGAGGAGGTCTCCAGTGGCTTGCCGGCACTCAGCTTCAGATGCAGCTGCCAGAAGCAAGTCATCTACATACTGCAAAACTGTGACGGAACTGTGGCTCCGGCGATATGAATCCAGATCCTGATTAAGAGTCTCATTTAACAGAGTAGGAGAGTTTTTGAAACCTTGTGGAAGTCTAGTCCATGTTAGCTGTCCGGGGGTTCCCGTATTTTCATCATGCCATTCGAAGGCAAAAATGTGTTGACTGTTGGGTGCCAGGGCTATGCTTAAAAAAGCATCTTTCAAGTCCAAAGTAGTATACCAATCATGGGAGGGGGGCAAATGGCTCAGCAAGGTATAGGGGTTGGGGACTGTGGGGTGGATGTCCTCGACCCTCTTGTTTACCTCCCTTAAATCTTGGACTGGCCTATAGTCTTTTCCCCTGGGTTTCTTAACGGGGAGGAATGGAGTGTTCCAAGCAGAACAGCAGGGCCGTAATAGTCCGGCCTCCAGAAGATGGTTTATGTGAGGAGCAATCCCCTTTCGTGCCTTGGAAGATATGGGATACTGACGGACTCGGATGGGCTGAGCCGAAGCCTTGATTTCTATTATTACCAGGGCTCGATGTTCCGCCAGCCCCACACCTGCTATTTCTGCCCAAGCCTAGGGGTAGGTTTGAATCCAATAAACCATTTCAGGGGACCACTCAATAGGTTTCGGGGGAGGGTCCCGCAAGGAGAACAAGCGATGTTCATCCTCGAGAGACATGGTCAAGACTTGGAGGGGCTGTCCTTGTCCATCTGTCACTTTGATACCGTCCGGCTCAAAGTGAATGTGAGCCCTCTAACCTTAGTTAGCAGATCACGTCCCAGAAGGGGGGCAGGGCACTCAGGAATGACCAGAAAGGAATGGGTCACCTGATGTTGGCCCAAATCCACCTGACGCTTGCTAGTCCATTGATATGCCTTGGACCCAGTGGCTCCCTGCACGAGACTAATTTTCTGGGACAGTGGCTCAGTAGGTTTATTAAGGACTGTATATTGGGCCCCTGCATCCACCATGCATCTCACGGGCTTCCCCTCCACATATATGGTTACCCAAGACTCGGGGAGGGGATCCGAGTGCCGTCCCCTCTAGTTACCATCCATTCCGGCTAACAGGACCCGGGTGTCATTATTGGGTCTGCTATTTGGTCCCAGGCGACCCTGAAGTTTGGGACATTCCTTTTTCCAGTGTCCATATTCCTTACACTAGGCACATTGTCCCTGGTCTAGCCTGGGTCGATCTCTTCGGGGACATGTGGGGCCGGTCCTTCCAGAACTCGGTCCGGCCAGACCCTGGACTCCTGCTAGCAATATCTTAGCCATCTCCTTTTGCTGTTTCCTGTTTTCCTTACTCTGGTGTTCCCTGTTCTCCTTCCGAATCCTTTCTTGTAGTTCCTGATTATCCTTCCTGATTCTATCCTCTTGTTCTTTTGGGGTTTCTCAGGTGTTAAAAACCCTTTCGGCTACTTTTTTCAGATCCCAGATAGTCATTTCCCCAAGTCCTTCCTGCTTATATAGTTTCTTCCTGACATCTGGGGCAGCCCGATTTATGAAGGACATTATCATGGCTGACTGATTCACCTCTGCTAGTGGGTCTGGGGGGGGGTACACTGTCTGTATGCATTGTAAAGACGCTCAAGGAATGCAGCCAGGCTTTCATTCTCCCAATGCATTATTGCCTTTACCTTAGCCAAATTGATAGGGTGGCAAGCTGCCGCCCAGAGGCCTGCCATAAGAGTCTGGCGGTAGACCCGGAGACACTCCCTACCTTCTGCATCCCCATAGTCCCAGTCAGGTCTGTTCAAAGGAAAACGATCATCAATCAGGTTCGGCAGGGTGGTTGGTCGTCCAGTGTTGCCGGGGACATTCTTTCTGGCTTCAGTGAGAATCTGCTCCCATTCCTCTGTGGTGAATAGAGTCTTAAGGAGCTGCTGACAGCCCATGTGGGACTGTGAGTATGCAAAATGGACTCGAACAGATCAGTCAGGCCTCTAGGGTCCTCAGAAAAAGGAGGATTCTGGGCTTTCCAGTTGTATGGGTCACTACTTGAAAAAGGCCAATACTGATAGGTGCGTCTCCCATCGGGACCAATACCACCCAGGGCCCGCACTGGGAGGATGGGGGCCCTGGTGGAAGAGGAGGAGGGCTCCTCCTCTGGGGTTTCCTCTTGCCTACGGGGCCTGAGTCCCCTCGCCGGTCTGGAGACCGGGGGTGCAGATGGGGAGGCTGACGAGTGGGGAGGCTCAGGGGGGCCAGCTGCCTCTGGCTGGAGCAGCACGGCAGCGGCATATGGCGGGGGATTTACTTCAAAATCTAAGTCTATCAAGGACGGATGGAGAATCGGTTCTTCCTGCAGAATAGGCTTTTTAGGGGAAGTAACGGGAATGGGGGTGTTCCCCGACATGGCCAGTATTGTAGGCCAGTCTGCAGGTGACTCATGGATAAATGGCTGCAGCCAGGAAGGAGGTTCCTCTACCAAAGTCTGCCACATAAGGATATAGGGATATTGATCAGGGTGGCCGTGAAGACCGGGTCTATTAATGATGTCTCAGACCTTCTTAATCGTGTCCAAGGAGAAGGTACCTTAAGGAGGGCAGCCTACATTGAAGGTTGGCCATTCCGCTGAACAAAGGGCGTTAAACTTACCTTTCTTAATTTCCACACCATAATTGTGTCCCTTAGCATGGATTTCTAAAAAATGACTCACAAAGAGGGTCTTAGGAGTTACCTGAGCCTGTCCCATGATGATCAGGAGAGAGGGACAGAGGAGACAACAAAGAACAAGAGAGACAATTCCAGCAGACAAATTCGCACAGGACTCTCTAACATGCACAAGTACCAGCTGGTCAACCAGACTACACTCACAGGCGTAATTCCATTCACACCAGATTCAGGATCCTTACCCAAAGACCACCCAAATGGAGTCCACTGAGGATGTCGGCGTGGTTCCTGACCGTCGGGGATGTCTCCCACGACTTCCAAGAGTGGAGCCTCCAGGGATGTAACCCCTTCCTTCCACTCAACAAGAATTCTCAACCAAATTCAGACAGGGACTCTAAGTCCCTCCAAACAGAGGTGGCCAATCCTCCTTCTGTGGTCTTTCTCAACTAAACCTCAGTATCGGAGGCCATTTGTTCCTCTCAAGGAGGGGCCGATATCTCGGTGGAACCTCCAGATGTTGGGGTCTGAGGTCGACCACCCCTCAGAGGAACAAAAGACACTCACGATAACGTAAGCCACAAAGTGAGGTTTATTTCCAGCTAGCTGGGGTCCAGGTATCTGCCTGATGCAGCATGTTTCAACGAGGACCCCGAATGCAAAGTTCAGGCTGCTTTTATATGTTTTAAACATTAGTCATGGTCACACAGCAATTTTTATGGCCCCTGGGGTCACACATTTCTGATATCACCCACATCCTGGTGGTGGGGCAAGATTACTTGAAGATTACTTATCAGGAACTTGATAAACACCAGGTGTCTTAACTCATTGACTCACATACCGTTTAGCAAGATTAACCAGAAACAGTCCCTGTTCCCAGAAACCATCCCACCTCCCTTTGTTCCAGTAAGTGGCGGCTTGGGTCATGTTAGTCATGGCCAGTTTCAGTCTGAGTGGGCTGCAAGCCTCAAAGGTACCCTCACACTATTAGGTTCATTATTTTAAAAAAAAGCATGAGAAAAAGAGCAACACCATACGTGTTACAGCAGCCTCAGTGCACCTATCCATCTATCTGAACTTTAATGTAAGAAATACTTCGTTGTTTTTGTTTCACAAATATATTCCAATATACCAAAATGACAAAGATGTGTTAAGTGAAAAAAGGCAAGAGAGCAGTCTATTTAGAGTATGCTACTATATTTGTTCCTTTAAAAAGGACAGGTAGTGACAAAGACAAGGCATCCTCTGAAGATGACAAAATCCCAGAGCTTCCCTGATCCTGGAGTGAACACCTTGATCAGGCTCTGTGGATATGAGATACAGTGACACCCTGGCAACCATGAGGTCCCCACAAACCACAAGTACTCCGTTCCCTGCTCTTTAAGAGCTGCTGCCCACTCAGCCTACTCTTAAGCAGAGTTCAAGATGGATTTAAATGCTCATGAGCTCTGCTGACACATTCTGGGGAGCAAACGAGAAATGGAAATGTTTTTAGGTTGATGAAAAAAATTTAAATAAAATATAGAAGAAAATACATACTAAAAGAACAGATAAGAAGCAAGTATTCCAAAAAGAGGAAAATGTGTCCAAGAGACAAAAAAAAGAAACTTCACACCTTTTTATTTTTTTCAGTTTTGCAGTACTGGGATCCAAACTCAGGGCTTCAAGCTTGTGAGGCAGATGCCCTACCTCTTGAGCAGCCCCACCTTTTGCACTTTGAACCAAGTGAACACACTACCTACTTAAAAAACAAATGTACAGCTGGAGGTGTGGTTCAAGCAGAAAAGTACATGAAGTCCTAAATTAAAACTCCCAGAAGCACCAAATAAACAAACAAACAAATAAATGTTCTTTAAGCCATAGTTTCAAGATAACCCTGTACTGACCCAATTTTAAAAATACAGGAAAGGGAAAAGGAAAAGGAAAAGGAGAGTGCTGAGAACTCAACTCTTTTGAAGGAAAAGGGCAAGAAAATATTTTAGTCAAAAGGAGCAGCACTGGGGTCTTCTGCTGCTGTAAATATACACGATGCATCTCTTTAAGTTTCTCATTATCTGCTCTTAGTATAAAATAAGCAAAAGCAACTAACTAAATCAGAAAGGACAACAAGCCTTTTCTCCAGTTTCTCCAATTTGGGGAAGGCATTATACAAATGCCTTTTTCCAACTGGAATATAAATTGTAAAGAGTGGCAATTAACCAGATTAGATACTGAAATAAAATAACACTTGAGAAATGTATCAAACTGACATTAGATGGTTTTAAAATATACATATATTAAACTCTATTACTTTTTCATGGAAGAATCATGAAAATTACTCAAAATTAATTACTCTTGAGTCAGGTATGGTAGCACATGCCTAGAATCCCAACACTAGGAAGGGTGGTTGGAAGGGTGAGGCAGGAGGATCTGGAACTGGAGGTAAGCCACTTAGCAAGACCCTGCCTCAAAACAAAACAAAAAAATCAACTTATCTACATCAATTAAGTCTTGACTACTTTTATATAGCATGATTCATGTATACAATTTCACACCCCACTTTCATGTACTTATTTCTATGTAATGCATAAAATAAAAAATGCTTCTTTACCTTGGAAATAAAACATGAATTTTGGATTTTCTTTTTTGTTGTTGTTTCTGTGCTCCTAAGAACCAAATCCAGGGCCTTACACATGCTAAGTACACACTTTACCACTGAGCTACATCACCAGCAACCCCTTTTCCTGACACTACTGCCAGAAAATGGCTATCTCAATCATAAAGCAGAGACCTCCAGGTATCTATTGATCAATCCCAAATACATACAACCTCTTAAGCTGTAAGTATGCACACATTTAAACCCATAAAGAAGATATCATTGGGCTAGTGGAATGGCTCAAATGGTAGAGCACCTGCCTAGCAAGCATGAGGCCCTGAGTTCAAACCCCAGTACCACAAAAAATTAAAAAATAAAAAAAAAAGAAGAAATCATTTATCCCTCTGGTTGAGAGCAACATAAACATCAAATTGTTGGGCTGAGGTTGTAGCTAAGCGATTAATAGCGCTCCCCCAGTATACATGAGGCCCTAGGTTGGATCCCCAGCATGGCAAAAAAAAAAAAAATTAAATAATAACCAAACAGCGAATTATTTCAAACAGAGTTGGAAGGTTACAAACAAGATCTAAGAATTTAGAAATTCTAAGTAACCCAGTGTAGATACTTCATTTTGGTCCTCTGGAACATAGAGGCACAGACAATAACCATTAACTCCTTCAAAGTAAAGACTTTTGAGGTCAAAGACTATACCATGTCATTCTACAAAACAAAATTTCAGCAACATAGACTTAAAAAAAGATAATCAAGCACAGAAGGCTCAAAGCAGGTAATAATTACCATTTGGTGAGTGAACTGAACAGCAACAGTTTGGAAGTAAATACAGTGCAGAGAAATAAAATTAAGCTCTATTTCTCTGAATAACATGTTTGTACTGCAGCCATACAAATGGTACATTCCTTAAAGAAAACTAAGTAATTATACTGAGGTTCATTAATGAAGGCTTAAAATAGATTTCTCCTAAAGGGAAAAAAAGCTAAGGTTGTGCCTGTCAAAAACATTAAATTGAATTCACGGTGAATCTTCAAGAATGATACCACTGTTATTTTAATAAATCCATAAGACTAAGATGCTTTGCAAGTAGAAAGGTGGAAAATTACTTCTTTTTGGCAGTAATGAGGGCCTCATGCTTGCTGGGCAGGCACTCTAAAATCTGAACCATGTCTTCAGTCCCTTTTTTTTTTTCTTAATCAGGAAAAAGGGTTTCTTCTAAATTCTCCTACATTACCAATTTCAAGAGTCCAAAATTTCAAGACTTTTAACAAGAATTCACAATGGATTATGTAACTGTAGTCAAGAGGTACCATGTATTTAAATCAGAGCCATTAAACTTAAGATTCAAGTGTTCAGTTGAAGAAGTACTCAGTTATATGCCTGAAAACACTCAGGACTCATAAGAAGACCTTTACCAAAACAAGACTATAATATTCTAAGTACTCAAAACAAATAATATGGCTGGCAGATTTGACACAGGTCTCAAAATGTAGCCCAGGCTGGCCTTGAATTCCAAGATTCTCTTGTCTCAGACTTCCAAGTGCTGAGATTTCTGGGATTACAGGCATGAGCTACCAGGTCAAGCTAATTATATGTGATAAAGAGGCATGCTCCCCTTTTTATGTTCCTTAAAAGGACAAGGGGGAAGGGGAGAAATCCTATGAATCACTCAGAACAGTTCTTAAGCTTTACAATTCTTCATTCTCTACATTTTAAAATAGGGCAATTTGGGGCTGGTGGAATGGCTCAAGCAGTAGAGTGCCTGCCTAGCAAGCATGAGGCCTTGAGTTCAAACCCCAGAACCACAAAAAAAAAAAAAAATCTAAAATAGGCAACTAAAATTCAAGCAAGATAGGCACCCAAAGTACAGATTTACAAAATAAAGATAACTACAATAAGAACCAAGGTGATTTTCTGGTAACATATACAACAGTATTTTAAGTAACTGGGATAATTGATAATACAGAGACTAAGTACCCAGATCAAATAGAGGAAGCAAATTCTAAATAACTATCTTTTAGATTCAGAAAAAAAATAGTAACACAATTTAAGTTGTCATTTAAATTTCAAGACCATCAAAATGTTAGAAAACAAAGGTCCTAAATCCTTCATACTAAATTTTTTATACAATCTAAAGACATATATGCTGAAATGTTTAAGGCAAAAATATTTTACACTATAGTACTTATAAACAGGGTCACAGCTGGGAGCGTGGCAAGAGGTAGAGGGAATGGCCAGCAAGGCCCTGTACCATCAAAAAAAATTAAATTATATTAAAAATTTTCATTTTCATAGGGTTGGGCTGGGCACAGTGGCTTATGCCTATAATCCTAGCTACTTGGGATGTGGGGATCAGAAGGATGTGAGGTTCAAGGCAGCCAGAAAAATCAAAAGCTGGGCATGGTAGCATGGGCCTGAAGTCCCAGCAAGGCAGGAATCCTAGTGAACAGAAAGGATTGCGGTCCAGGGAGGTCCAGACAGAAACCAAAGACCCTACTGGAAAAATAACAAAAGGAAAAAGACTGGAGGTGTGCATGAAGTGGTAGAGCACCTGCCTGGCAAGCACAAGGGCCTGAGTTCAAACTCCAGAACAGCCAAAAATAAAAAATAAGACTGGGTACAGAGGCAAATTCCTGTAATCACTGCTACTCAGGTGGAGATGGGGAGAATCAAGGTTCAAGGTGAGTCTGGGCAAAAAAGTTACCTAGACTTCCAACAAATAGTTGGAATGGAAAAATGAGACCTGTTGAAACTTCTAGGAATGGGGGAAGTAGGGTCAAAGGAGAATGATGGAGGGGGCAAATCAATTACAATATATTGTAAGACCTTTGGTAAATGTCACAATGCACCCCCAGTACATTTTCATTATAATAACAATAATAAATAAAGCAATTCAGTTGGGTGGGTTGGCATGCACCTTCATCCCAGCTACTGGAAGGCATAAATAGCAAGATAAGAGAGTTGAGACAGGCCCCAAGCAAAATGAAAGACCCTACCCAAAAAATAACTGTAAAGCAAAAAAGAGCTAGAGGGTGGCTCAAGGAGTAGAGTGCCTGTCTCATAAGCATGAGTAGCACCAAAAATAAATAATTTTAAAATTCTAATAAATAAGGCTGGAAGCACGGCTCAAGTGGTTTGGGGTTCAATCCCTAGCAGCCCCTCTCCAAAAACATCTTTAATAAGTAAAAATACATATAATTAGAATGCACAGTTGCATGTGAGGAAAAATTATAAGTTATAATCTATCAGCTAATAAAACAAAAAATGTGAATTCTCCAGTAAAGTTAATATTTGGCCTGTAACAATTAACATTGATTATTTATATTTACCAAAGGGGAGGGGAAACAAGGTATTAAGAGAAACAATAATAAAAGATCAAAGAATAAATTCTTAAAGGCTATTTGTCAAAGAAAATGAGTAAGATCTGTAAAACTATGCTAAGAAAAAATGTGACAGATGTTAACTAACGCACTTAGCATAAAATTCCGCATATTAAAAATGTTGACATATTATTATTTTATCAAGCTAATCACTATTACATGTTAAAAGGAAAATGCTGCAGGAAAGATAACGACCCCTTGAAAAACTTCAAACTCTCATATCCTTTTTGTACTTATTTCAGGATACATTTCTTACAGTGCTCTTTGTAGCACCCCAAAAGGCCACCATGTTATGATAGAGCTTTTCATCTAGGAAAGATGACAACCTGAACTACAGAAACCTATTCCCTACTGCTAAAGTGTATGGGGGCTGTGAAGGTACTGAGAACCTCCAGAGAACAATCTTGATACTGAACTTCAAATAACATCTCTTGCCCTACTTTGGAAACAAGTCTGCCTCTCCTGGTTCCCAGACAAGAAGCAAATGTGTCCTTTGAGACATCCTTATCAAACTCAAATTTCATCTTCAGAAACTCCAGCTAATCAATAATCCAATTCTGTAGGCCCAAGAGTGAATTTACAGTTTCAAATAAAAAATTTTATAAACAAATTTAATTTTTTAGCTTTTGAAAAGTACTTGCCTAGCACGCATGGGACCTTGGATTCAATCCCCAGCACAAGGAAAAAAAAAAAAAAACAGCAAATGAACACAACTCAGTCTGCTAAAGGGGTGTCTCTAAATTAACCAATAGAGGACAGAACAATTTTTTGCAGGGGTGGGGGGAACTGGGGTTTGAACTCAGGGCTTTGCACTTGCAAAGCAGGTGCTCTATTGCTTGAGCTACACCTCCAGCCCATTTTGCTATGGTTATTTTTTGGAGATGTGGTTCTCTCAAAACTATTTGCCCAGGCTGACCTCCAACTGCAATGCTCTTAGATCTCAGCCTCCCAAGTTGCTAAGATTAAGGCTACAATTTAAGTAATAAGACATATCCTTATTAAAGGACAAGTTAAATCTTCAATTATGTACCCACACTTAGGGCCACTAAGATACGAAGTTTGACTTTAGTAGAGGATAGGCTAATGCACTTAAACAATTAGAGCGATAAACAACTGTACATAGAATGAAGTACTACATGGAGTTTGGGGAAGGGAAAAGGTTACCAAGGGATAGATGAGTCAAAGAATGTTTTAAGGGAACAGGTTTCTTATAATGGATGATTATATTTAGAGAATGGAAAGGGCAAGTCAAGGCTGAGGAAACTGCCTAATATGAATACTAAGATTATTAAAGGGAGTCTCAACATACAGGAGAGTGGGACCATTTTGTAAAGTTTTAAAAGAGATGTTGAAACATAATACCATAAAAACCCAGAGCAGGTTCTTGTTCAAGAGGGAAACACCTATAATTCCAATGCTCAGGAGGCTGAAGCAGGAGAATTATGCCAGCTTGGGCTACATACAGAGACCCTGTCTCTAAGGAAAAAAAAGGGAGAGAGACAGAGTAACACCATCCCAGTGGAATTTTGTCCAATTCTGTATACAAAAAGATTGAAGGGAACAAACAAAAACCATCAGAGATAGTTATAGAAATCTAAGCACAGAATGATCATAGGTCTAGAATTGTGCTTCCAGTACAACAGCCAATAGTCACAGGTGGCTTTTGAACCCTAAAATAACATTATAACTGAGATGTGGTTTAAGTATAAAATGCACGCTATTCTGAATAAACTATATTAAGTGCCATTTATTAATTTTTTTTATTTGGACTGGGGCTGTAACCTCAGTGGCAGATCACTTGCCTAGCATGTGTAGCCCTGGGGGTTCAATCCCCAACAGTGTAACAAAACCTTATTTTTCTGAAAAATTTTAAACTATATACATGGCTCACGTTGTATTTCTATTGGATGGTGCCACTCTACATAGTTATCTCAACTTTTCTGGCATTCTCATGCCCATTAACATGTTCCCACTGCTGGAAGAGTGGCTCAAGGTGGTAAAGTGCCCACCTACTAAGCATGAGATCCTGAGTTAAACTCCAGTACCACACATACACACACACAAAAGTTCCCACTATTGTGTATGTATATTCGTAACTGTGATAAATAAGTACCACTGTACTAATATTTTACATACAATAAGATGAACGTAACAATGCTAAAAGGACGAAAGACACATTTTAATAGCCCCATAGGTTTCAGACTGCATCTATGGAACAAAATCGCTTAAGAGCCCTTGCCCACAGCTGCAGAACTCTCCTTCCCCTCTGGAAGAGGCACAAGAACATAAGACTTGAGCTATGATAAACATGGTGTAACCACAAAGGTACCAACGGCATAAAAGTTGAGCTCATTAAATAAAGAAAGGGAGCAAATAATGAGGTCTGATCACACAAGTAACTCAGTCAAGCTTCACCTTTGGACTTTTTATTATGGCTAGCCAGCGAATGAGTTGGTTTTCTGTCATACTAACATTCAAAAACCTAAATGATACAGCTGATTTCACTAGTTTCTGAGAAAGTTACAATACCTACATCTTTGGATAGAACCAACAAATTAGAAAAGGCTTTTCTTTTCTAATTTTCACATAGAGGGAATCTAAGGAAAATGAGTTCAGTTTTCCACAAACTGGGTGTACTAAGACTCACTCCAATCATCGCATTAAAGCAAAGGTTTCACATAGGACCTAAAGGGTGGGCAAACACTGTAAGACAGGGGGGTGGAAAAAAGTAACATGATATGACAGTTTTATCCCAGGAAGTTACACTTCTGTCAAAAATAGTGCCTACAACTTTCTGATTCAACATTGGTCCTAGGATCTGTGGTACCCTCCTTAGCAGGCAAGTTCTGCACAGTCTTTCAGGGATTTGACCTACACAGAAATTCTAAGAAGCTCTAAGAGTAACGACTGGATCATAAGGAGTGACAAAAGGCCAAGAACATAACTTTAGATAGTCTGAATCTGAAAGAGGAAGAACTGCCAGCAAAGAAAGGATAGATGGGTAAAGAAACAAGAGGGGAGAACACAAAGTCAAACAGAATAAAGATTTAACTAAAAGATCTGCTTTTAACATTACTTCCTTCCTCAAAAAGTGTTACTGGGTATAGACTTCCTCCTTTTTTCTTGGGTCAGTACTGGGGTTTGAACTCAGGGCTCATGCTTGCAAGGCAGGCACTCTACCACTGAGCCCTTCTGCCAGCCCCTCTTCCCTTTTAAAAAGACCAATTAGAAGTTTTGGTGATGGAAAAGAAACAAAGTTCTCTTCTCTGGATCCTTAAATAAACACCTAGAGGATAAGGCTGCTATAATACTCGTGGTCTCCCAAAATTCAAGTTTTTCTCACACACAAAATACATTCAATCCTTTTTAGAGTCCCAAATATCCTAACTCATTCCGACAACTACAAGTCTTAAAGTCCAGAGTGCCATCTAAGTCACATATGAGAGAGAATCAAAGGTGTTATTCATCCTGAGACAAATTCTCCTCCAGTTCAGGAGCCTGTGAAATCAAAGTTCTATGCTTCCAACATACAAAAGTGGATGAGGCACAATACCAAAAGGGAGAAACAGCACGTTTTACCAAATCCAAAACGCAGCAGGCAAAATGTTACATCAGAAGGTTGTGGAATAATCTTCTCCTACTTAATGTCCTGCCTTCCAGACACACTATGCTGGATTTTGGGCTCCTTAAAAATCCAGGTAGCCAACACTCCCTTGGCTTTGCTGGGCAAAGCCCATGAGGCACCGCTCACAGGTTGTCAGGTGCCTACATCATTCCAAACTGGAGTTGCTAGCTGGTGACTCTTCAGGAATCTTTGGTGCAACCCCACCCCCATGGCTCCACTGAGCATTGCCCTAGTGGGGCTCTCCAAGGTATTGCACCCCTGAGACACTTCTCTGCCTGGGCTGCAAAGCTTTCAGAGTCTCCTTTGAAATCAAGGTGGAGGCAGCAATCCACTCCTCACCCCACTCCCAATGTTATGCACTGTGCCCTGGAGGAAACCATACAACATACACACTGCCACAGTTTAAGATCTGTGTCCTCCAAGGAGATGCAGCCTACACTACACCTGGCTGCGTCCACTAGAGGCCACAGCTAGAGTGGCCAAAGGGTACTACCCTGGAATGTGGGGAACAGCCTTGAAAGTATTCTTCTGCCTCCAAGGCCCTGGCACTGTGATGGGCAAAGCGGCCCTAAAGATCTTTGGACATGTCATCAGGGTTAGGCTTAATGAATAGAACCTGGTGTCTTTCTACCCACACTAATCTCCTTATCCAAAGTTCAACTGCCCACACCCTGGGTGCTCTCACTTAAATATAGTTTTTCATTCTTTATCACATGGGCAGGCTGAGATTTTTTTCCAAATCTTTAAGTTCTCCTCTTTTGATTATAAATTCTGTTTTTTCTCACTTCTCATTTTACAATAATCAGTCATTTACACCCTTGACACTTTGGTTAGGTATTTCTTCTGCCAAATATCTTATTTCACAGTTCATAACTTGTTTCCCATAAAGCACAGAGACAAAAGCATAATTCAGCCAAGCTACCTGCCACTTTATGAGGATTGCCTTTCCTTAGTTTCTAAGAGGGTCCTCATTTCCATCTGAGTTGTCATCAGAAGAGCCTTTGTGGTCCTTATTTCTACCAACATTCTGTTCACTATAATCTCTAAGGTAACTGAGGCTTTCATCACAGCTCTCTTCTAGGCACTCACCATAACTGCCCTTCAGGTTCCTTTTACAGCAGTGCATCTCAAAACTATTCCAGCTTCTACCCATTCATTACCCAGTTCCAAAGCTGTCTCCACATTTTTAGCTATTTGTTACAGCAGCACCCTATCCCTAGGTATCATTCTCTTTGTTCATTAGAGCTGCAAAAACAAAATTCTACCGGGTAATTTATAAAGAAATTTACTGCTCGGTTCTGAAGGCTGGGAATGCAAGATCAATATGGTAGGAGACTCGTTATCATTCCTCATAGATGGGACATTCTTACTCTCTCTCAAGTCTCTTTCATAAAGGCACTACAAAGAATTACAGATATATGAACTTGTCCAAACTAGAGGAATGGTATCCAAAAAATTTGTACATTTTACTATATAGAAATTTTACCTAAAAAATAGTTTCTCCTTTTCTTTTTTTTTTTTTTTTTTTTTTTTGACAGGGGCTCTAACCACTTGAGCCACTCTGCCAACTCTTTTTTTGTGATGAGTTGTTTTCAAGATAGGGTCTCATGAACTACTTGCTCTGGCTTCAAACCACTAGGATTACAGGCATGAGCCACCAGCACTCGGTGGCTACAAATTTTGCTAACGGTAGGCAAGCTGAAGTTGAAGTATGCAGATGTAAAGTATACCTACATGGAAATACAACAAAAATTAAGACTGATGAATGGACAGAAGGATAAACAAGTGGTAAAATATAGCAAAATATTTTACAGAATATTCTAGAAATACAGAATCTAGGTGGTAGGCATCTAGATACTTGATGTACAAATACTTTTTTGTAATGATTAAAATTTTCAATATAAAGCGTTAGGAAAAGAATGCAAGTCTAAAAAAAAAAAAAAGAATGCAAGTCTAGAAATGAAATGGCTCATGTATTTCCCAAAAGGATTCACTTTGAAAGGAAAAGGTACATACATGCCTGAGATCTGATTGTCCCTCTTCTACCTCTAATTTTAGACTGCCTACACAAACTACTTCTGGTCTTAAACACTTTTTCTTGCCTCAAATAAAGTGCTAGCTCACTAAACTTCACTCATTCTAAAACAATCCAATCTGAGTCTACTTTCTTTGTCTGCCTTGTGACATGATAATCTATTCCCTATTTTCACCTGAATTTCTAACACCACCCCTCAACTAAACTGCAGATGAAAAACATATGGCCAATATGGCATGACATAAATGGTTCATCTTCTTGGCCTGATTCTAGCCTCTCCAACCCAATGCCATCTGTGAGAACAGGAAATTAATACAAAGGTAAGGGTTCTTGCACTAGACATTTCATCAGTGTGCCACAGGCCCTGGCACAAAGATTCTCAAGAAGTGTTTGCTGGATGAAGAAAACTTCTTCTTAATAATATGTTACAATCCACACTTATACAGTGCTTAGCTTCAGTTATACCTACACTGGGCTGAGGGTAGGAAATAGACAAAAGGTAGGTTTCTGAAGTTGAATACTCGAGAAGATCTAGAGCCTTTTCTGTGGATCAGCAACTAGAAGATGGAGTTGTAGATAAATGATTAAGTTATTTTAACTAACACTGAGAAACACCTTACTTACTACTACTGGCCTGGGTAATATACCAGATTTATCAGCTTCAAAATACCATAAGCATAAACTAGAGAGGAAAAGATAAAATGAGGCAAAGAAAAGAACTGACAGGAATTCAATTTCCAAATGACCTAAATGCATTTGGAGCCAATCTGTTTTTTTCTGTTACTGTTGTTTCCAAAGGACAGCAGATTAGGCACTTGCTGAATTTTGCTGTCACATGTGACCTAACAAGCAAGGCATTCATTATGCCATAGTAGCTTCCCCAAGTATCTGGTTCTAAACAACTGCAAATTTTGGAAAGTAACACTAAACGATGTCTCTCAAGATAACTATGTTGTCTCACCAATAAATATTAAAGCAAGATTAAAATCTACTGGACTATCAAAACTGTAGAAATTAAACTGGATGAACATAAACTAAAGTTAGAAAATACAGTAGAAAATGTTTAGGAGATTTTAAATTCTATATATTAAAAAAACTGACCCAATAAACATGTCTTAAAGAACTTCTAAAATACGGCATTCACTCTTTGTACCATTTGTCTTTATCCATTGGAAAGATGCCACATCACTGATGACTGTTTGATTTAGTTCCCTCAAATGCTATAAGGGAATAAAATGACCAAGAATCTTAAAATAAGATCAATCTCAAATTTCCATGAAACCATTTATATGAAGTAAAAGCTGCTTCCTAGACCCAAAACCGCAAAGCGTGGGTGAAAAACATTCTGCCATATAAATGTTTCATAAGAGTTTTGGCTTGTTATACACTGGTACACGTAAGCTGGCTTTTTTTGTACCTGTCATTGTTCCTTAGTCATATTAGAATAAACTAAGACATTTATTCTCCACCTATTAACTCATTTCCATAAGGAACAATAAAAGTTATAACTAAGCAAAACAGAAGGGGAAAATGCACTACAAAATAGCACCCATTTTATCATCAACTACAGATTTTTTTTGGGGGGGGGAGACTGAGGTTTGAACTCAAGTCTTCACACTTTCAAAGAAGGCGCTTTAAGACTTGAGCCACACCTCTGTTCATTTTGGAGATGGACCTCAGGAATTATTTGCCTGAGGTTGGCCTCAAACCTCGATCCTTGAAATCTTAGACTCCTAAGTAGTAAGGATTACAGGAGTTAGCCCATGGGCACCTGGCAACTATAGGTTTTTCAACACACATTTAGATTGAGTTCCCTCTCTTCTCATTTATATAGTACACCCAATTTACATAAAGCCATGTAGCCTGCTTCAGAATGTTACTAGTTGCTAAAGACTGTGCAGGACCCTTTTTGTATCTCCTTCAATTTCATTACCTAACACTTGTGACTTTTTTTTTCTTTTGTCAGTACTAGGGTTTGAACTCAAGGCTCCCTGCTTGCTAGGCAGTGGGACTGCCTGAGCCAAGACTCTAGCCCCCGTTCTTTCATCTTAATGGATAGGCTGATTAACACACAAACATCTCACAATATCAGCAATTTTGTATGCAGTTTTGGTTATTTTTATGGGACTGGAGTTTGAAGTCAGGGCTTCACACTTGCTAGGCAGATGCTCTACCACTTGAGCCATTCTGTCTTGTGTTGGGTATTTTCAAGGTAGGGTCTCTCCAGAACCATTTGCTCTGGCTGATTTCACACGGGGATCCTCCCGATCGCTGCCTTCTCAGTAGCTAGGTTTACAGGCGTGAGCCATCATTAGTTTCACGTTAATTCAGGTATTTGATGCATCCAAAGGCTCAACTTTTATCTTCAGAGCTTTCACTCAACATCCTCACCATACCTTTTAACTTCTTAAAGGGCAAACGAAAAAAAACAAAACAAAACAGCTTTCAGTAGTACACACAATCAATGGCTGTGGAATTCCCCAAGGTTGTGTTGAGGATCAAAGTAAGATTTATCAGAAAGTTGTCTTGTGAATTATCAAATCCAATAGTAAGGAGCTGGAGACAGCTAAATTGTAGAGTGTGAGCTTCATCCATGAGCCCCTAGGTTCAATCCCTAGCAACCCCCTACCCCCCCAAAAAAGAAAATCCAATAGTAATTAACATATCATTTTTGCTTTCATTTCCTGCATTAATGGGCATAATATCACTTCTATCTGCATGTTGATGCAAACTTCAGACATATTATTTTCCTAAAAATCTCTGAAGAGCAAATGGAGGGAAGGAAGTGTTTCGAGGGGAAAAAAAAACATACTATTACAAGTCAAGGTCACTGAGAAAGGATTGAGGACTTCTACCCAAGCTTCCTGTTGAAAACACTAATTTTAATTATGCTTCACTTTTAAGCCAGCTTACCTTGTGAACTACATTCTATTTACACGATTCTAAAAAAAGGAAGAAATGATGAAAGTACTGCCATACTGGAATACATGAAGAGGGTTAATACTGCAAGTGACTAGCTTCAGACCCAAGGTGCTTTGTTTCTGAAAGCTTCTGAAGAAAAAGTGTTCATAAACAAATCTCTTGTTTAAAAAATTTTGCAATTTCATATTTGAAAGCACTACAGACAAAATTTTAGTTACCTGTCCAGACAAGCATTCCTAGGATATGTGGATATATTATATTAAGTTAAAGCCCAACTTAGTAAGAAAGCAAGAAATAAGCTTGCGTGCACCCTTGAAAACCTTCAATTATCCATAGTGATGCGGGGAATGGGCAGAGACAACCTAAATAAATTAAATTCCCAGGTAATTACGACTTAAGAAGAATGTTGGACTAATTCAAACTTACTCCTCTTCACAGTACAAAAACTTCATTTAAGATCCAGTCTCCCTACTCTTGGCCATTCCCTCACAAAACACGCTAATAAGCAGATACCTGGACGAAAAAGTAAATCAAGCAAACTGAATAATCAGCACTCTAGCCGGTTCTATGTTTTCAGCAATTCCAATCACAAACCATCAAACTATGAATTTAGCACCCTGAAAGGCAATTACACTGAACACCCCAACCCCCCCTCTTAAAAAAAACAAAAAACCCTCCTACTCAGAGATTTTTCTAAGCCAAATGCTTTTGATCCGTACTAACAAGGCTGGTTTGAAATAAACTTAAAGCACCTGACAACCATGGCATTAAAACTGTGAAACGCTGACAACGAGCCACTTTCGATTCAAATCCGCCACGATTCCCGGCGTTCAAAGAAGGCTGAATTTCCTTCTTTTTCCCCCCGCTGGTCCTCCCAGCCCTGCGGAGCGCCACCGTCCCCGCTTGGGGCCTGCTATGACATCACGGCCCCTCTCGTGCAAACCCTGACGTCACGAACACGCGGACCCACACTATGACTTCATCGCCGACCAGGGCCGACCCGCACGGGACTCGCGCCAGCCTAGAAGTCTGGGAAGCCTCAGGGTCCCCGTCCCGCCCAGTCCCCGAGGAAGGTGAAGGACAAGCGCCAGCTCACCTGCGCGGGGCCAGGGAAGGACAGGGTGGCCGAGCCCAGGCGGCGGGCGCACCCGAGGCTACGCGACCCCTTCCTGAGTCCTACTTCCTCACCGGCCCGAGGAAGGGCGCCGGTCCGGTGCCAGCTCAAGGCCCCTCCGTGATCCCCCGGCCTCAGGGACCCGGGACCCCGCTCCCGCCCGCCGGCCCGCACGACCTCTGTTGTCCGCGGATGGCCCGGCGCCGGGCCGAGAGCGCCGGAGAGGGGGCGCGGGGCGCGGGTCCCTGTCCAAAAGCGCCCCGCGCGCCCGGGACCCGCCGACGGGCCCCTGCCCCCACCCGCCGCGCGCCCCGCACCCCGGGAACGCCGACCGCGCCGGGAGGGGGCGGGGAGCGGCCACGGTGGCCGCCGCCGGCCGGGCCGCCCTGCCCTCGCGCCAGGCCCCACCCCGGCTCCGGCCCCGACCTACCTAAGCTCCTGCCCCGGCCGGGGCCTGGTCCTGGAGCTGCACCAGCCCGACGCGACGGCGGCGGCAGGCCTCCCTCTCTGCCCTCAGCTGAGGCAGACAGAGCGCTCGCTCCGAAACCCATTTGCTTGGCTGCAACGGCGTGACGTCACGCGCCGGCCCAATCGACGGTTGCCCGGGGGCGGGGCCTCGGAGCCGGGGAGGCGCGGCGCCCCCTGCCGGGCGCTGTGAACGCAGAGCGGGGAAGTGAAAAGAGAGCGGGGACCCGCGTGTGCCGGCCCCTGAGTGGTGGGGGGACAGCGTCTGAGCGCGACCCAAGGCAAGGAATCTCACCTCACCCCGAGGCTAGCCAGCGTGGTGGTGACGCCCGGTGCAGTCAACAAAACTGAGTGTACTGATACTCGTGGGAGGACGGGAAGCTGTAAAGGGAATGAGTTACCGCTAGGCATCCTAGCCCACTTTGGTCCTGATTCTGATGCTGCTAAGAGCTGGGAAGGCTGAACTTCAGAGTTTTAATTTGTAAAATGCATTGTGTCGTTCTCTTCCAAGCGAACTGTGGCAAGTGTAGCTCCCAGAAAGTAGATAAACTTTGAGGTTTGACACTCTCAAACTGTTGGTCATAGAAGCCTACAGGTTTGTTAATGGTGAATATAAAATAGACTTTTAATACTTCAGAGGGCCAGTCTTTAAGTTTTTTTGATCATTGTTTCATTAACAACATTAACCACATAAGACAGTAAACAAAATGTCCACATTAGGACAACAAAGGAAAATCTTTCACCCTAACAGCCTAGCATATGGTATATTTCTCCCAGACCTTTTGCTCCATGTGTATTTATTTTATAGTGTAATCATAGTGTACACAAAGTTTTGAATCCTGCTTTTAAACTTTTTAAGCATTTTTCCCATTTCTACATAAGCTTCATAACCACTTTTACAGCTGCAAAAATTTTACCTGAAGTCAACATGAAATTTACTACATCAATTCCCTATTCTTGAAGAGAACTTACTTCCTTTTTGCCATTATAAAGAAACTAGGGGGCTAGTGGTATAGCTCAGAGATAGAATGTGTGCTTAGTGTTGCAAAGGCCTTGAGTTTGTTGAGTCGCAACAAAGCAAGAGGGAAGAAAGGAAGGAAGAGTAACTCTGATGTTAGCTAGCCCATTTTTCAAAAGTAGTTTTGTCCAGTTATAAAACTACTCTTAACAGGGTGTCATGATCCACTCCTGGAAGCTCCGGCACTTAGGAAGTGGAGACAGGAGACTCTCATGTTTGAGGCCAGCCAGGGCTATGTAGTGAGTTGCAGTGCAGCCTGAGCTACATTGCAAGATCCTGTCTCAAAATGAAAACGATCGTAAAATATATATGTATGAAATATTAAGTACCAAAAGATAAAATAAATAACCTCTGTACTCTCCCCCACCAAGAAATAACTAGTTAACATCTCCATCTAGGTTTTTATCTATTTTTTTAATAAAATTTGAGGAGGCGCCAAGCATGTAGTACAGGCAGGCAAGTTTAAGGCCAACCTGGAGTACAGTAAGACTATCTCAAAAAAAAAAAAGAAATTGAGGCATACATCTCAGGCATCAAACTGTATGCCTTATTTAGTATATGATGAACATTAATTCAATGTATTGTGCTTACTTAAAACTTCTTTATATTACACTTGACTCACAGCTGTAAAATTTCAATGAGTCAATTATGATCAATAATGCAGATATGATACAATGTACACAACATATTGTTTCATTTACAGTTAAGCATTTGGCCACTACAGGTATTGTAGAGTGAAACATAGTGAAGTTTCCAGAGCCCTTCCCACGTCATCACACTGTACCTATGAGTTTTGTATGAGTCAGACATTGCAACTCCAAAGCACAACACAAATGCCATTAAACTAAAATGACAGTGGTTTACATGCAGAAAACCCATCATGCCAAAAGTCCCATCTGAGTCCCTGTGGCTGTAGTGCAGTGTTTCTTATACTATCTATGGTTAAAGACTAGGGATTTTGTTTTTAATATTTGATAACATTGTGAACTGATTATTTTGTCATAAAATGTAATAAAACTGAATAAAGCAGCTATAAAAATGAAATTAATAAAAGCCCAAATTGTTTGTTATTAAAGTCAATGCATAAAATTACCCTGTCAAATTGCTAGTAAAGTTTAGGGTTAAACTCTTAATTTCTGCTCTTGTCACAGACTAAACCAGTGGGCCACACTGAACAGCACTGCTCTAAGACAAAGAACTAGAAGCAATGAAACCATGTTAGCAAATCCCTCCCTTGATTTTTCTTTCTCATTTGTGTAACAGGAATGATCCTCAGGAAACAAGGCCATGGGAGGCACAGGCCCTGTGACAGGCTCTCAGGAGGGAGCTCCCCAGGTGGGTATGGAGCCACAGTGAGGCCACAGAACTAACAGGAGCTGAAAGAGGGACAAAGAAAAATGGCAAAAATGGTCTAAATATGTACAGAATGCAAGCTTGGTTATTCCATCAATGATTAGAATGGAGTTGCCTATCAAACCCACAAACATGGTATTAAACTAAACCCAGGGCAGTGGCTTATCTTGTGTAGACCCCGTTTCTTCATTGTTCTTTGCTCAGAAAGAGGAAAAAAAAAAAAAGAACCTACTACTTATTGCCTAATAAGCTCACTCCTATCTCCAAAGGAAAATCCCCCCTCTCATCATCTACCTCACCCCAAGATCTTTGTCCTCAGAAAACTCACCCCCTGCCTCCAGAGAAAGGAAAACAAGGGGCAGAGGGCAGGCTAGGCCCATTTTTATTGCAGAGCCTAGGCCTCTGAGTGTGATAATGCTTTCCTTGTCTACTTATTATGAAGATCAAGTAAGAAAAGGGAGTAAAAGTACTTTCAAAAATTTTAACTTGGCCAGGTATGGTAGCTTATGCCTTTCTTTAATCCCAGCACTCAGGAGGCCAAAGCACAAAGATCATGAGTTCAAGGCCAGCTTGGGCTATATAGTAAGACCTTGTCTGAAAAAATTAATATTGGGGTGGATTCTAATAACACCACAATGATCTCCAAGTCCCATCTTAATGTTTGACTTTTTGACAAGAGTTCTAAGTATAAGCAATAATTTTCATTCCTAATGTTCCCAAAACATTTAATATTTAAATAGTAAATTGAATGTTTAAAATATTTTGTCTACCTGAACTTGAATCCAGCACCACAGAAATCAATAAAAGCTATTTGTTAGCACAAGTCAGGCAATCTCTATTCCATTGCAAGACCTTTGGGCATTCTCATTCCTCATCCTGGAAGGTTTTTCTTTCCCCTTTCCTATACCTGATTAATCCCAACACTATCTTAGGTGTTGGCTGAAGGGACTCTTCAGAGCACCGGGAGAACTACAATTTGTATTTAGGAGGGGTCTGAAACAGAGGGAAAGCTAAACCAGGAAATGTACTCACATTTGCCTAGATTTTACCTTTATTGGGGATGACATGGGAGACAGCTGAAGCCTCAAGTCAGAATTTCCCCAGCCATCCTATCTAGTCTTCCAAAATTGGGATCTTTCCCAAAACTGTTTGGTTCTTTCATATCACTACTTACACTAGTTTTATTTACTATAACCTGTCACTCTTCGTGGTAGCTTGAAAGGATGGGGGCTTTTATTCATCACTGCATCCCAGTACCTAGAAAGTACTCAGTAAGTAACAGATATTTTTAAGTTGAATGATATAAAGTATGACAGAAGTTTTTTTGCAAGAACAATAGTGATCTATACTTAGACTCATCAGCTCGTGTTGTGGGCTAATCAGATACAAGACAGTTTGGGAAGGGAGATAGGGAAAGGTGAAGATCTTGCTCCAGAAGCCTTCCTCGTGAGAGTTTCTCCGGATGTTCCTTCCACAGCCAATGAAGTAAGACCAAAAGAGATGACCCAGATAAGGCCATAGATCTTGAAGCCTGGAGCCGATCATGTGAAAATACCAGCTCTAAAGCCAGTGCTTGGGGCTTCTTAAGGGGCCAAGAGCCCTGAGACATATGCCTAGGAAACAAAAAGCCAAAATAGCAACACTGCCTTAAGAACCAGAAGGAAAAATTCAGAAAGGGAGAATGTAGATTTGCATATCCCACTGATTATTATAGTAGAGAAGGAGTTAAAGGCGGCTTTATTCCAAGGACAAAAATACACCAATCAAGAAGAAAGCATCTCACACACACACATCATCATCACCACCACCATTGTCCCTAAGCTCTTTGATACTTCAACCTCCTCTTACAATTGGAACTCCTTCCTGTGGCTCATCATAATCAGATATTCCTCTCTCTCCCTCCCTCTATTTTCCCCATCTCAGCTAAAATGTTCCCTCCTCATAGAGCCTTCCCTGATTATCCAAGCTGGTATTTCAGTCTTGTTTTCCTTCATGGAACCCATGCCTGGCACGTAATAGACAATACATATGTCGAATTAATGAAAATATTCATTCTTTTTCTCATTCAAAGATTTAATCCAGGACACAATGTTAATCCCCAGTGGATGACTAATAAAAAGAAGACTAGAAAGCCTTGTGCATTAGAATGAAGACCTGAATAAAGACATTTAAGCCAGTTGCTGGTGGCTCACACCTGTAATCCCAGCTACTCAGGAGGCAGAGATCAGGAGGATCTCAGTACAAAGCCAGCCCCAGCAAACAATTCATAAGACCTGATCTCTGGAAAAAAAAATCACGCAAAAGGCGGGGGAGGCACCTGCCTAGTATGCATGAGACCCTAAATTCAACCCCAGTTCCGCCAAAAAAAAAACAAACCCAAAAACCTTGACCCAAAGTAGGAACATCTGAACCCTACAGAAACCAGCTGACCAGCTAGTCATGACTTGGGGGGGCTTCAGCACAAATTACCCTTGCTTAAATTTTCTAAATCACCAACTTATGACAAGCATATTTATATTAGCCTCTTGGCATATAAACAGGGACTAGCATCCATTGGGTTACCTGGCAGGTAACTCATTCTTACATTTTTCATATTTTTAATAAGTTCCTCGTCTGTTGAAAAGTAGCGAGAAAGAAAATGGAAGGGGATGTCACTGCCTACTAGATGCCTATCAGCAATTTCCCCTTTTTATCTTTTTTAAAAATGTTCATCTTAGCTACCCTCTCTGGGCTTCAGGGGAGGTGGGCCCAGAACCATTGGTGGCCCTAAGTCATCGGTTTTCAATGAGTTGATTGATTTTGCCTCCCAAGGAATATTCGGCAATGTCTAGAGAGTTTTTCAGTTGCCGCTACTTCAGGCGAAGCACTGTTGTCATCTGGAAGGGAATGAGCAGGGATGCTGCTCATTATCCTACCATGCATGGTCTCCTTACAACAAAGAATTATCCCACGCAAAAATGTCCATAATGCCAAGATTGAGAAACCCTGCCCTAAGGTAAACAGTGTGGTCCAATCTCCTTGTTAATGATTGGCTCCAGTAAGGGTATGTGAGGTAGTTTAGTCAATAAAACACAGAAAGAAGTCTGTGATTTTGCTGGAAAAAGTGTTTTTCTTACCTTTACACGGAGACATTCTGGAGCAGGGATTGTAGCTCAGTTAAGTGTTTGCCTAGCATGCATGAGGCCCTGGATTCGGGGGGGAAAAGAAAAAAGAGGCGTTCATTCCCTGTTGAAATATATTTCATACTTTTCTAAATATAATCCTATTTACCATCAATCACACACAAAGAGAGAAAGACAGAGAGAGAGACGGAGATGCAGAGAAAGGGAGATGGAGAGACCCAGAGAGAAACTTGTAAGAGGAACCGGTTCCTTATCTGCTGCTCGATGTCTTTGATTGCATATTGTGGTGTCTGGAACCATGGCTGTTTGGAATCCTGAGACTCTAAGAGGAGTGAGCTGAAGAGATGTAACAGGAGTCAAAGCAGCAGGATAGGAGCTACCTGCATCCTGCTGACATTGCTGAACTCTGAGCTAACCAATCCGTGAGCCTGATGACAAAATGAATTCTGTTGCTATTTAAGTAATTCGTAGGGCTTTTAACTTTTTTGTGGCTGAAAACATCCTGATCGATATATATTTTGTGTTTTGTTTGATATGGTGATAAATTAAAATGGGGGAGACCCAGGCCTACGCCTTTGGGAGTGAACTCTACAACTGTCCAGTAATAAATTTTTTTTCTTTTTTGTGTTTCCAGAATAATTTTGAATTAATGGTTCCAGAGGTTGGTAAAATCAGAGGAAAAGAAAAAGCCTTTGCTTATTAACGCTTATGATTGTGTCTATAAGTAAATGAGCAAGAACCCATGTGACGTTTTGAAATCTTTAAGGACGTGACATTTCCCAGTAATTGAAATTGAATTCCAGGGAGCCTGCAGCGTTACATGAGACTAGCTGGTCTGCCCTCACTCTTCTTAAACTCTAGCACACCTACTTTATAGACACCAGCTACCGCAAAGGAGGAGCTGCCTGGCTAAAATAACCTAGTTATGTGAGCTTGCTAAAATGGTCCAGGGAATAGATTTTGCTCAGAGTTGAGTTCTTTGGAAAAGCCAGGAACTTCTAATGCAGTTTTAGAGTTTGCTGACATTTTCTTACCAGGCATAATGAAGCTTTTAATGTCAAGCCTTGCTTTCAGATACTAAATTCAAAAAGCGCAGAGCTCAGATACCAGCATTTTCTTACTCAAAAAAAAGGAAAAAGAAACATGATTGTATGAATTAGTATTGAACCAGAATTCAGGTTGCCTTCAGAGTTTTGCTTTGGAAATGTTTATGGTGCTTCCACTTTGTTTAGGGGGTGAAGGGGAAGGTACGGGGACTTGAACTCAGGATCTCATGCTTGCTAGGCAGGCACTCTATCACATAAGCCATTCTGCCAGCCCTAGCTTGTCTGAACTGCACCTCTATCTGTGCTCCATCTGTCACTCTTGCAGAAAATCCCACTGATGTTTCACACTTTGCCTCTTGCCTCTTCAGCAAGATGAAATCTGACAATAATCCATATGCGTATCATTAAAGAAGTAGTCCTTACTTGAGAAGTGGAGGCAGGAGGGTTGCAAGTTCACGACCAGTCTGGGACTGGTGGAATGAATCAAGTGGTGAGTGCTTGCCTAGCAAGCTTGAGACCCTAAATTCAATCCCCGATCATAATTTTTTTAAATGTACAGAATAATGACCTCATAAACTTACCGCAGTTATGGCATCTATTGCTCTCTGCTATGGTTTGGACATGGTTTGTCCTCAAAAGCTTCATGTATTGGCCACTTGACCCCCAGTGTAGCAATATTGAAAGGTGGCAGGACCCAATAAAATAAAGGAAAACAAAAGGAAACAAGGCAAGAGATAAGGCCTAATGGGAGGTGACTGGCTCATGACTGTCCCAAACAAGGAATTCTTGCTGTTCTTTCTGAGGGGTTAGCTCTCACAGGAGTGGAACAGTTCTCAGAGAGTGACTTGTTATTAAAAGAATGAGCCTGGCCTCTCACTTCCTCTCTTGCCACCTAAGTGCCCTCATATATGATCCCACCATATGATGCCATCCCTCAGCAAGGGGTCCCTCACCAGATGCAGTGCTATGCTGTTTGAGCCTTCTGTTGAGCCTTTCAGCCACTACAATTGTGACCCAAATTTTCCACCCAGCCCCCAGTATTTTACTATAGCAACAGAAAATGGACAAAGGCACTCCCCTTTGTCCACTTTCTCTAGTTCTCTTGTCTCAGAGCCAACATTTTCACTGTCACATTAGGTGCTCCTCAATGCCCCATTGCCTCAGTGACTTCTGCCATCTGTTACTTTCACTGCTGCTGCACTGCTAGCATTCTGTTTCCTTCTCTTTTCTGCCTCTGTCCCTCCTCTATCTCCCATATTTTGTTTACTTTCTTGCTAATACGCTTGATTTTTATAGTCACCATCACCGAGGAAGATGCATATCGCTCTGTATATGATACCATTTCCCTTCCCTATGGAAGCATAGGTTCAAATCCTCTCCCTGCCTCAGCTTGTTCCTCCCTTCCCTGCTGTGTGGGGGCTACTTTTGCAAGTGCATGCATTTCTTTTTTACATTGCCAGTACTGCCAAAGCTCTAGCTCTCAGTCCTCTGAATAAAATGAATGTGTGATTAATTTGTGTGGGTACTAGATCCATTCTTAAGTTCATTAAATACGTCTCAAAATGTCCTAAATATGTTTTCACATCTGTGCCATTATGAGCATTGGCACACTCAAGTTCTAATTTTCTGCTTTCAGGAGGAAGTAGTGTTCTGATAATAAAAACCCTGTTGGAACATCACAAAGGAAAAAAATGTTAAGCTCCAAAATGACTGGCTAAGCTGGCCTTCCCTCAAGAGGCTATGCAAAGTGTAAAATGAGTAAAATGGTACTCGTCACCTCTTCCATGTCAGTCATTGCTCTGCACACGGCACCCAGAGAAGAAGTAACACAGTGGTTTAGACAACAGCTCCCCTCCACCTTCTGCAGCATCACTGCCCGGTGACTTCTTCCCTGACTCCCTGAACAAATCAGTTGTGCTCAGGGTCTGTGATCTCATGATGCTTTGTTTCCACTTTTGCTGTTACGTATAACACATGTCTGTGGGGCTCATCTTTGTACAGAGCACCTGCTCTCCCTTTGTGAGCTGTGGTGAATCTGTAAGTGGATGAATGATGAAAGAGGACAATTGCATTTACTACGTCAAACTATGCAGAGGTAAAGATACTTCATTAAGTGCCACATTTGTTGATTTTACATAGATGGAACAAAATTAAAGCGTATGACCCTCCTGAAAGGGCATCGGTTTGTGATCCTCCCCTGAGTAGTTCACTGGACTTTATTTCCAGAATGTTACCACAGTGTGTCTTGTTGGCCTTTCCCAAGGCTCACGTGGCTCTTGGTGCCTTTTCATAGCTAACACTTCTTACACGTTTTCTCCAGAGAGTCTGACGCCAAATGGTATCAAGTGGACCTTAGTACCATGGATGAGATTATAATTTGCACATTGTTGTCAAAGATAAATTATGTGAAGTCAATTTAAAAATCACTAAGTTACATTTTAATGAGTTCGTGGCAAGGGATGTTTTAAAAGCACAATTTAATATTCGTGTAGGCAGCAACTGAACCAGACAGTTTTAAATCTCCTTCCAGTCTGAGCTCCTCTCCTGCTTGTTCCCTGTCATTCTCATATAACTGAAATCCACAGCAAAGCTGACAAGTACCTAATTGTTTTAATAAGCCATTTTCCAATACTAAAGAAAACATAAGCTGGGTGCCAGTGGCTCACACCTATAATCCTAGCTACTCAGAAGACAGGGATCAGGAGGATCACAGTTCAAAGCCAGCCTAGGCAAATATATCTTGAGACCCTATCTCGAAAATATCCAAAAGAAAACAGGGCTGGCGGAGTGGCTCAAGTGTAGAGCACCAACCTACAAGTGTGAAGCCCTGAGTTCAAACCTCAGTACTGCCATATGCATATATATATATATATATATATATATATATATATATATATACAATTTTACATATGTTTATAATGCATATATATGTATATATATATATATATAATTTCCTTTATCATGTGCCCCTAGTTAGTTACTGGGGGAAAAGAATGAACAAGGAGGATCTGGACAGACAGAATGGAAGACTACATGAGAAATCAGGTATGGTAGTGCACACCTATAATTCCAGCAACAGGAAACAGGAGGATCACCAGTTCAACCCAGCCTGGGGAAAGTTAAGGAGACCCCACTCGAAAACGAAATAAAAACAAAAGGGCTGGGGCCATAGCTCAAGTGGCTGAGTGCTTGCCTAGCCCACACAAAGCCCAGGGTTTGCACCCTAGTACTGTGTACAAACACATGCACAAAGATGACAACATCAGAATATGTGCATACAATGAAATAAGAAACCACAGTTAGAACTGGTGGAGGGGCTCAAGTGGTAGAGCACCTGCCCAACAAATGTGAGGCCCTGAGATCAAATCCTAATACGAGAGAAACTTTCAATCTTTTTTTTTTTTTGGCAGCACAGAGTTTAAACTCAGTCCACGTGAAGCCACTCCACCAGCCCAGCTACATGCCAACAAAACACGTGAATACACACAATTCTAAGATATAGGGAAGCTACAATTATAATAGAAGTATAAAGATGTAGGTGGAAAAGATCTACAAGGACTTCAGAATAAAAGTTACCCCCAGGAACAATGGGAGCAGAGAGGTCTAAACTGGAGCACAAAGGAGGACATCAATTGTATCTATATCATCTTTCTTCTTTTTTTCGTTGTCAGTACTGGGTTTGATCTCAGGGCCTCGTGCTTGCTAGGCAGGTGTTCTAGCACTAGAGTCACACCCCTAGCCCTTTTTTACTTTAGGTGTTTTTCAAGTAGGGTCTCAAATTTTTGTTCAGTAGGCCTCGGACTGTGCCTTCTATGTAGCTGGGATTATAAGTGTGCCCCACCACTCCACTCCCGGCTTGTTGATTGAGCTGGGATCACTAGCTTTTACCCTGGCTGGCCTCCAGCTGCCAACCTGTTGGTCTCCATCTCCCAAGTAGCTAGAAATTATACGCATGAGTCACCATGCACAGTTAACATCTTAAGTAAGGAAATACTTGAACCCAATATAGCTTATTAACATTTTTAAAATCTAAGTGATAAATGCATGGATATTTGTCAAGTTACTCTGAATCTTTTTTGTATCTGCAATATGTCTTGTAAATGTAACAAGCAAATGGGAAATTTTTACTTGAAATGTTTAGGAGAGGTTGGATGTGAAAAGAACCCTGTTAGTAATACTGACATGAAGCAAAAAATGTTAAATTCATTCTTATTTTCTCTTATCCAAAAGCACTCATGAAACCCAGACTACCAGCTAAACATAAAAATCTTACTGTCTGAAACAAATAATTTGGGCTGTAGCTATGGCTCAAGAGGTAGAGCAAACCTCCTAGCAAGCACAAGGCCCTGAGTTCAAACTTCAGTACTACAATAAATAACTAGAATAGAATAAAATAAATACATAAAATAGATTATTCTTCGTTAGGTGGAGGAAATGAAGCTAAGATTCCTGTCTGGGTTTATCCTGGCCTTTCTGCTCTAATTCCACTAAAAAGATAATAACAAATTCCAGGCATTAATAAGCCACCTGGAATTTGAACTCTAGAGGCAAATGCTTCTGTAACATAGTGAAGAGCATACACACAACTGGCAATGTGACAGAATATCAAAGCTTTAGCTGGGCACTGGTGGCTCGTGCCTGTAATCCTAGCTACTCAGGAGATAGATCAGGTGGACCTGACCTATCAGGTATGAAACTAGACCCAAGCAAATAGTTCATGAGACTCTACCTCGAAGAAAAACCATCACAAAAACAGGGCTGGCCGAGTGGCTCAAGTTGTAAGAGAGCCTCCCCAGCAAGTGTTAGGTCCTGAGTTCAACCCCAGTGCTGCCAAAGGAAAAAAAGAAAAAGAAAGTAGAAAAATTCTTTTTTGGGGGTGCTAGAGATTAAACTGAAGGCCTTGCACATTCGTAGACCATTGCTCTACCTCTGAGCTACACCCCCAGCCTCCAAAGTTATTTTCTCACTCTTAAATCATCCTCCTATCCGTTTTCCTTCGGGTTGGTTCCATACCTTCTGGAATTGTCTGCAAATAATGCACAGAAATGCACAGCTGACCTTTTACAAAGCAGTACCGCAAAATAATCAAACACAGAGGAGGAGCCAGAGAGCCAAGAAACACAAAAGGATGAACCCACTCCACTCCATCCTGGGTCTGTTTTGGTGGGACTGGGGTTTGAACTCAGGGCTTCACACTTGCAAAGTAGTTGCTGTATTGCTTGAGCCATGCCTCCATCCAAGATCTTTTTGGAGATATAGCAAAGGCGTTGTGTCGGCCACCATACCAAATGTCAAATTCTTGACCTCTGCTTCACTGCAAAATAAGATTGTCGTGCTAATGAAGCCTCAGCGAGCTCTCAACAAGACACTGATAATTATCCAAATTTTTTATTTTTGCCTAAAAGGTTTCAAAGTCTGATGGAAACTGATCGAGTTCATGCTACAGTCTTAGGGCTCTGTTCTCTGCTGTAAGAACAAGGGTGTGCGGATAAAGTGACTCTTGGGGACTCAGGATGGCTCTGCAGGGAAGCTCCGAGAGCATTACATTGCCTGCTTTGTGGTGTACATACTCCCCTTAAGGTCAATGTCAAGCTACTCATATGAAGACAACGTGGAATTGGGAAGAGATGTGTCTAACCAGCTCTCATTGCACACTGCAGTTAGGAACTTTTGATGAGGAATTTACAGTAAGGGGTTAGAAAGCAATGTATCCTGTTCTTGGGCTTTTCTGCCCTTCTATAACAACTGACCCCTGACAGGAGGATCAGGAAGGACCACCTGGACCAGCGGCTCCCAGTTCAGTTGGCAAGTGGATCCTCAGTGTCTATCATCCTGAGGAACACTAGGACAAATTCTCTCCTGTTCCTATAGGAGAGCCACATGAAGATGGGATTGGCTGAGGGAGGGATCCTTTCTCTTACGCCTCGCCTGTCTGGAGGTAGCATGTGAGCCGTTCTGGACACTGGACCCCAGACCTCCATGGCATTCGAGTTGGATATTCCTTCTTCCTTGTGATCTGGTCATCCAGCACATTCCCAAGCGATTCTTCTCAGGCCTCTAAGAACGCATTTGGATTGTCAGGAACTTAAGAATCCCTTTCCAAACACCTAAAATGTATGCATTTTTCTCTCTTTAAATTATTAAGATTTCTCTCAGCCCAAAGAACTCTCAACTGATGATCATGAAGCTTCTTTTATAGGGAACAAATTAGCCTTGATAATGCCAGCAGTTCTTTTCAATTGTCTGAAAGAATTTTGGTTTTGATGTTACAGTGGTTTAGATCTTCACATCTGCACTGGAAAGATTCTGATCTCTATTCATAGGTGAATTACCTCTAAATTGTTGTTGGTTTTTTGTTTGCTTGTTTTGGTGAAAATTCATTTCTTTTCCTTGATGCAATTTTGACTTTCTTTTGTGTGTGTGTGGCACCAGGGTTTGAACTCAGGGCCTCATACTTGCTAGGCAGGCACTCTACCACTTGAGCCACTCAGCCAGCCCTTCTTGATGCAATTTTAAAACAACTCAAAGTTTCTGCCAGTTTTTGTTCTCTCCCATCCTGGTTTTTTGTTTGTTGTTTGTTTTGTTTTAATAATTGCAGTGACAATCTTACTCATTTGGAGGCTCTTAACATAGTCATTAAGTATACCAATTAATTTACCTTTATCAGTTAATTTTTTTTCTCAGTACTGGGGTTTGGACTCAGGGCTTCCTGCTTGCTAGGCAGGCACTCTACTACTTGAGCCATTCCCTGTGTCAGTTAATTTACTATACATTCTTCATGTATCTTTCAACAAGTAATTCTGCTATATTAATCTATTTTTTCACTCTCCTCTGGGGTATCCAGTTCTCTGTTTTTATAATTTCTTTAATTTAATTTTTGGGAGAGGGCACAGTCTTGCTGTGTAACTCAGGCTGCCCTCACCCTCAGGTTCCTCCTGCCTCAGGGCCCTGGTGTGGGATACACACACTTGGCAGGTGCCACGGTGCATGGCCTGCTGTGGATGTTTTCTCCCCAGGAGCAGCACCCTACATTCCCACCTTAGCACACTTTCACCCAGAGACTGCTTCCAGCTGTTTTTATGGCTTAGAACTTGTCCCATTTGTAGTTCAGCATCTCGGACCCTTTTTTCTGTTGGGTAAGTTCACTCACTCTTCCATCCCATCCTTCACCTTCTTGGGTGCTCAGCTTTGTGCCTTCTTGAAAATCAGAATTTTCCACCCAAGCTTCTTTTAGAACTTCTGAAGTTGTTTTCACTCTTGTCATGTATTTTTGAAAGCTGTTTTGGTTGCAGCTACTTGAAATCTTATGTAGGGTGCATTTTTTTTTTGGCATGTTTTCAGTTTATTTTTTGTTTTGTTTTTGTGGTTGTTCTGGTTTTTGGTGGTATTGGGATTTTTAACTCAGCGCCTCATGCTTCCTAGGCAGGCACTCTACCACTTGAGCCACTCTACCAGCCTGAAATCTTATGTTTTGATGTAGCTTCTAAAGACTGAACCTTTCTTATAGTGACCATTGTCAGTTCACATAGACAGTAACAATTACCAATGTTAATAACAACCTCTGATTTTGATGGTTGTATCGTGATTATATAGGAGAGTGTCTTAATATACCCCGCAAAAGCATTTGGGAGTGGTTGACAAGTTATTCCAAATGGTTTAAGATTTTTAAAAGTTTTCTGTGTTGTACTTGCAACTTATCTGTGTTTCAGTTTTCTTTAATTTTACTTTTGGAGTTGTTTTTAGGTTCACAATAAAATTAAGCAAAAAGTACAGTTTCCGTACACCCCCTGTCCATACACATATAGCCTACCTGTTATGGACACCCCATACCACAGTGGTACATTGGTTACAACTTATGAGTGTACACTTATATCATTATCATCTAAAGTTCATAGTTTACTTTATGGTTCATTCTTGGTTTTTGCACCTTCTCCAAATATGGACACATGTTCTATGCAGCATTGTGGTATTGTATAGAATGTTTTCACAGCCCTAAACTTCCTGTGTCCTGCCTAGTCATCCTCTCCCCCGACCCCCTGCCCAATCGCTGGTAACCACTAATCACAAGTTCAAGGCCAGCCTGAGTTACACAGTGAGACCCTATCTCCAAACAAAATACCAAACAAACAAAAAGTGTATTTCAAGAATGTGCAGTCCAGACGCTGGCAGTGAAAGCATTATTTTCAAATGATTCCTGCATGCAGTGATGAAATGTTTAATGGCACAGAAGACCCTCAGGTGCTGCTGTTCAGAATGATAATTTTGGGGGGGCACCACTGCTGAATGGAGCACTCCCCACAAGGCAGGAGTGTTTGGGCTACCTGAGCATCGACTCAGTCTAGAACCTAGTCCTGCAGCCATCAGAAGCCCAGGCCTTGTCCAGATCAATGAGTAGCTCCATCTTGTTGACAATGAAACTGGAGTGATCCCCAGAGATTGATTGATTTTAGTTGATTTTAAGCGAGTAAGAGTGATTTGGTCTTGCTTATGTGGCTGATCTGGCCTGGGCTGAGTTGCTCTAACTAATCTTGGTTAGGCTTGCTCATGTGTCTTGGGCTCAGCTGATGTAAGCTGGGATGTGATAGCTCAAGTTCAAAGTATTTCTGGGGCAGCTGGGAGTCAGTTGAGTAGGCTGACCCCAACTGTGCACCAGCTCTCCCCTCCTCCTAGAACAACGGGAAAAGCCAGTCATGTTTTCCATTGGTCATAAGGTCATAGAGGAGAGAAGAAAGCCTTTGGAGGGTAGTTATCCAGTTTGTACTTTTCATTAATTATTATTAGTTGTACACATTTGTGGGGTATAATGTGATCATTTAATACATGCACACAGTTCCTATTTGTATTTTGAAATTTTTATAGCTGTACGATGTCAGAAACCATTCTAGTGGCCTTTTCTCTCCAAGAAGTCCTCAGGAAAAGGAAAGGTGTGTGACCTGAGACGTGGATGTCCGTTTCTTCTTTTGTCCTAGGCTTCAATCCATCAGCGCCAGAACCGTATCATCTTTGCCAAAATCTGTACCTGCAACATACCTGCCCTGCATTCTCCCTTTTACTCTGTATAACTCCATTTTGAAACAAGAGCTTGAATCTAATTCGTAGAATCTCTTAGGGTGCAGACACCCTAAGAGAAAGGAAAGGTGGGGAAAGAAGTTTGGGGTTCTCTATTGAGAAGACAAGATTTCTCCTGTGTGGAGCCATGATAGATAATAGGAAGAGACCATTTGGAAGATTTTGGGTAGCCACGAATGCAGATTTTCATTGTATTCATCATAATTATCTCATGTGATCTGGCAACTCAGGACCTAACTGCTCAGCTATAGACTGAGCACCAAGAAAATCAAAACTCTTTGAAGGTTCCCTACCTCTGCTTAGCCTCCTCTCTGTGGGGAAATTCAGGCTGGCTATTTAGCCAGAGCTGCCTCAAAAGAGAACAATTACTACACTTATGGCAGGGACTTTATGCTCAGTAGTGCAGAGCTCCCCAGGCACACTACCAACTGTGACAAAAGATGTGGAGTCTCATTGGTGCAGATTGGATTCATCACAAATTTCCTGGAGGCGTGATCAAGCAGTAGAGTGCCCACTTTGCAAATGTGAAGTCCTGAGTTCAAGCCCTGATTCCACCAAAAGGCAACATAACAATAAGCATTCCAGATGGAGTATTTTAGTCTTACCTACAGATCATGAAAAATGGTGGAGATCCATAGCACCCTCATAAACTACATATTGTTATCAGAACAAAAAGTACAAAAAGATGTTCATATTGAGAAGAAGACACAATAAAGATGCCTGGACCACAAAAATACACATACTCCTCAAATTCACAAGAATATCCGTTGAAGGACTAGGGGTGTGACACAAGTGAGCACTTGCCTAGCAAGAACATAGGTCTGAGTTCAAACTCAGTACTACCCCCACGTCCAAAATCCTTTCAGTGAATGTAAAACTGCAAATGGTTAAACTTTGATAAGAATCTAGGCTCTGAAACTTCCATCAGAATCTTCCATCAGAAGAGAACACGTCTAGCGCATGCTTAAGAGCACTGGTGAATTTGTAGTGCCATGGTATCTAAAGCCTGAGGAACAGGAGCAGAGCCCTGTGCCACAGCAGCTTCCTGCTAAAAAATGCAAATCATGGGCTGACAAAGTGGCTCAAGGGGTAGAACACCTGCCTGGCAAGTGTGAAGCCCTGAGTTCAAACTCCAGTACTGAAAAAAATGCAAATAATTTTTACTTCAAGTTGATTATAAAGTACTTTCATGAAAATATATTTTAAGTCCCATTTCACAGACTTAAAAAAAAACTTTGAGTTGGCCTATAGAACTCTACTAGAGACTGAGTGGCCCAATTTACTCCCCTTTCAGAGAATCTGAAAGTGAGGGAGTAGCAGCTAACAGAAAAAGTTGGGTTCCAGAAATAGAAGACAGGCTAAGAATACAGAGTAGAGAGCCAAAGTTATCTGCTTAGAGGCGGTATTTACACAACTGTCGTGTCAGTAGACTTCCACACTATCTGGATTCTAGCTTTTTATGGAGCCTTCACAGAACTCCCATCACATAAAATGGCCTGAACTCATATCTGCTTCTGTAATCTGGAAAAGTCCAACCCATTGCACCCTTGACAAAAGATGAAATGCAACACAGGGTAGGTAATTCTAAGTGTCCAAAGGTTGTCCATTGGATTTGAGCTACATCCAAAGATGTAGTACTTATGGGAAGTACTCAGGAGATGCTTGTTGACAGTTGAAATGAGGGCACTAAGTGCTATGGTATCCAGAGTGTGGAACAACCACTATTATAAGCTCAGTGTGAAATGTATTCTGGTTGTCCTCCCACCCCGGCTCCATCGTCTGTTCTTTCTCTGGCCTCCTCTGTCCCTTAAAAAGATGATATCCAAGGAGGACCTCATGCTCGGTGCTCCCTTATCCTGTGGTTTCCTACTGGGAATGGCCAAAGAGGAGCATGACCCCTGCTAATGGGAGGAAGGAGACAGATGGGAATTTATTTCCCTCCACTGTGCATGCTTCTGACGGGTTGTGCTACTCCACGGCCATAGCTACTGTGGGGAGTCTCTCCATGGCTCCAGCTCCCCAGGTCTCTGGTGTCACTGCTTCCTTCCCGTGTCTCTTCAGGCCTGCAATAGCAATAGTTTCCAGCTTTTGCTAATCGCTGGGTAGTTCACAGTCTTTGTTGGATCCCTTATTCCTATTCACTATTTTCCTCTGAACATAGTGTCTTCATTAAACTCTTCCATGCAACCATTAAGTGTGTCATCCATTTCTTGCCAGGATCTTGACTGATACATTGTATTCACATTCTAGAAAGAAGAGCTAGTTCTGTACTTCTCCTTACTGCTTGACCTTTTAAGTGGGTCATGTTCACAGGGTCTGAAAGGAGGCACAATGCAGCCTTGTACTTCTAGCATTGCAGATGCAGGGCGTGACTCCTCTATCAGCCTCTACTCCCCCAAGTTCTCCCACTGAGGCCAGATTTCAACCTCTGTCTCTTCCCTACGGCTAGATTCCCTCTCTTTTTAAATCTTTTCTGGGGCTAGTGAAATGGCTCAAGTGGTAGATCGCCTGCCTAACAAGTTTGACATTCTGAATTCATACCACAATCAAGAAAGAAAAAAAAAAATCTCCCTTTCTCCCGACTCCAAGGATCCATGCTTCTTGTACCAACTGTCAGTCTTCCAACATAACCTGGTTCCTTCAATCTGGAGGATCAAGGTGGAAGACGGGAAAAAAAAAAAAAAAAGGTATCCTAGGTGGTTTTCCCTCAGGTTGTGGCATCTGTAGCCTGAAGGTGTTTCCTACACTGGTGGAAGGTTTGCTATAGGCTGACCTAATAAGCATCTGATTCTGGGAAAAGGAAGAATGTGGAGGGGACTCTATCCTACCGCCTTAGAAACTACTTCTTTGAGAAAAATCGAACTTCAGTTTAGTTTTGTGTGTGTGTGTGTGTGTGTGTGTGTGTGTGTGTGTGTTGTTGTTGGGGCTTGAACTCAGGGCCTACACCTTGAGCCACTCCACCAACCCTTTTTTTTAATTTATTATTTTATTTTATTATTCATATGTGCATACAAGACTTGGGTCATTTCTCCCCCTGCCCCCACCCCCTCCCTTACCACCCACTCCGCCCCCTCCCTCTCCCCCCACCCCCTCAATACCCAGCAGAAACTATTTTGCCCTTATTTCTAATTTTGTTGTAGAGAGAGTATAAGCAATAATAGGAAGGAACAAGGGTTTTTGCTGTTTGAGATAAGGATAGCTATAGTGTGAGAGTCCTCTCATTGCTTTCCTGTACATAGGTGTTACTTTCTAAATTAATTTTTCTTGAACTGACCTTTTCTTTAGTTCCTGATCCCCTTCTCCTATTGGCCTCTGTCGCCTTAAAGTTTCTGCATTAGTTTCTCTGCATTGAGGGCAACAAATGCTATCTTGTTTTTTGGGTGTCTTACCTATCCTCTACCTCCCTTTGTGCTCTCAGTTTATCATGTGATCAAAGTCCAATCCCCTTGTTGTGTTTGCCCTTGATCTAAAGTCCACATAGGAGGGAGAACATATGGTTTCCACCAACCCTTTTTAGTGATGGATTTTTTTCAAGATATTTGGCCAGGCTGGCTTCAAACTGCTATTCTCCTGATCTCTGCCTCCTGAGAAGCTAGGATTACAGGCATGAGCTCTGGTGTCTGGCTTCTTCTCCCTTCCTTCCTTCCTTCCTTCCTTCCTTTCTTCTTTCTTTCTTTCTTTCTTTCTCTCACTCTCTCTTTTTTAGGTTGTACTGGGGTTTGAACTCAGGGCTTTGCACTTGCTTAGCTTTGAAGAAGAGATAAGATTAAATAAGGACTAGTGGAGTGGCTCAAGTGTTAGAGCACCTGCCAAGCAAGCATGAGGCCTTAGTTCTAACCCCAGTTTCACCAAAAAAAAAAAAAAAAAGACTAAATAATGTGTAAGAAGAAAGAGGACATTTTAGAAAGCAGGGAAGCAGATGGAAAGTGCAAGAAGATGGGAATGTGGTATTTGGGAAGACATGAGTACATCGTGTTGGATGATGTAAGAAGGAGAGGAAGATGGATTGGAGAGCTGAGTAAACCACCTATTTGGGAGGTCACACATGCCAGGATAAGGGTTTTAAAGGAGACTTGAAAGGTTCTTAGCAAGGCAGAATTTCAGAATTCACAAATTAAGAGCACTGAAAGGGAAGAAAGAATAGGTTAGAAATAAATGCAATTACCTAGATGTGACATTGTGAAGGGTGGTCCTTGAAAACATTGCAAAAGAAGAAACTACACATTAGTTACAGCAAAATGTGGTAGGAAGAAGAAAGTAGAAGGTAGGATCAGTGCAGTGTTCTGAGATGGAGAGACTGAGCATGATGTTCTTAGGCAAGAACAAAAGACTTCTTACAGAGAGATGTGGTTTGGGATGAAAGATCTTTAGGTCGGAGACCTAAATTGGATGGAAGGTACAGGAGTGAGCAGTACCTCTAAGAAAGATTACACATTAAATCAAGGGGTCAATAACGAAGTATTGCCATTTGTAACAACATGGACCAATTAGGAGGACAGTAAGTGAAATAAGCCAGTCCCAGGAAAACAAATACCACACAATCTCACTGTGATATAGAATCTTAACAAAAAGTCAAACTCAGAAGCAGAGAGTAGAAAGTGAATAGCAGGGGCTGAGACTGGAGGAGGACTGGGAAGATGTTAGTCAAAAGACAGAAAAATTTGAGTTAGATAAGAGGAGAATATCCAAGAGATCCATTGTATAACATAGTGACTGTAGTTAGTAACAGTGTGTTGCATGCTTGGAAATTGCTGAGAGTGGAGTTGCAGTGTTCTCACCACAAAAATATATGTATGTGAAATAGTACATCTGTTAATATCTCACTTCGGAACATCATGTTATATACCATAAATATGTACAATTTTGTCAATTAAAGAAATTAAATTTAAAAATAAGGTTAAAATAACAACAAACTAATCCTTTATACATGCCCACTTTTCCAGAGCTAGAGGAGAAAACAGAGCCATGAAGGGATCACTACAGAATTGGGCAAAGAAAAAAACAGGTAGCATAAGAAATCCAAAAAGGAAATCTAATACTCCCATCCTTAAGCGTGTAATAGATTTTGTGTATTCTTTTTCCAAGGAAGGAAGGAAGGGAGGGAGGGAGGGAGGGAGGGAGGAAGGAAGGAAGGAAGGAAGAAAGGAAGGAAGGAAAAAAAGGAGAGAGGGAGAGAGGAAGGGAGGGAGGGAAGAAGGAAGGAAGGAAAGAAGGAAGGAAGGAAAAAGGGCAAGAGGGAGGGAAGAAGGAAGGAAGGAAGGGAGAAGTGCACGAAGGAGCTAGTTTCCAGAAAGGCTAATATTCACATTGGAATTTCAAAACATCCACTTCAGCCTATCCAAAATGACTCTTCAAGGTTTTGAAAATAAAGTTAGACAATACAGCAGTGAAGTAAAGAGTGTGAAAAAGTTATTAAATTGGGACCACTTGTCAAGAAAAAAACTTCTCTGAGGCCAGGCGCAGTGTCTCACACCTATAACCTCAGCTAACTGGGAGGCAGAAATTAAGAGGATAGAGGCTTGAGGCCAGATTGGGCAAAAAGTTATCAAGACCCCATCTGAATCAACAAGATAGATGTGGTGGTGCATGCTTGTGATCCCAGTGATACTTAGGAGGGATGCTTAGGAGTATCATGGCCTGTGGCCAGCCCTGGGCATAAACTAGAGCCGCTACCTAAGAAAAAAAAAGAACCGGAGGAGTGGGTCAAGTGGCAGAGCACCTGCTTAGGATTTTACAATATGTCCAGGCTAGCTTCAAACTCTTTGGTTCAATAGATCTTCCTGCCTCAGCCTCTCAGGCAGCTGGACTAAAGGCCTGTACCACTGTATCTGGCTTGATGTATATTATTGAACGCTGATATAACTCTGAAGTCATTGCAAAGTAATTCAGTTAAGTGTGTTTGGATGCATTTAACAGAAAACCCAATGGAAATAAGCTTCAATAATATTGCTGAATGTTTGTTGGCTCACTTTCCTGAAAAGGCCACAAGTTCTGTAGGCTTTAGAGTTGGTCCAATCTGAGGGAAATAACCCACAAGTCTCTTGGTCCCATCTTTCTCCACCAGCCAGCTGTATCCTCGGCCTGGTTTCTCTAAAAGTGTCAGGTGTCCGTGTTTTCATTTGATACTGTATTCTTCCTTGAGGTAAGGGTGCCTCTACCAAACTTACGTCAATTACTTACGTCAATAAGAATCTAACCTGGGGTCAGGGAAGCCATACATTGATTGTCTTAGGTACTCATTGAACCAATCACTCCCATCACGATGAAATTATCTAGAATGGCCCTAAGTCAAAGGCTGCCTCTAGATGTGAGGTGTGTGGTCAGTTTCACTCACCTGTCATACTGGTTGGTAGTGAGAGAAGGTGTAAATGAAGGTTGAAAAATAAAGAGAATCCACAGAAGGATATTCAACGTTTTCATGAGGATGTGATTGGGAAGTCAAAACATCAGTGCTTAAACAAAGTCGTTCTTTCTCCTAAAAGTCTACACTTTTAAAGTACAGAATTGGTACCAAACTCTCTCTGTTGTCATTTGGAGCCCAGAATCTCCTTCTAGCTCCTGATCCTGATGGCATTCCTAGGGCACAGTCCTAGTCCTCATTATCCACGGAGGGTCTCTGCTCCAGGCATCAGGGTCACATTGAAAGGAAGGGTCCCAATAGCTGTTAGTCATCACACCTTTGTCATGTGGTCACGCCAACCTTATTGTAAGTATTCTAGGAAGCAAAGCTTTATTCTGGAGTAGTCTTTTTCCTGGCTAAATATCTTATTACTGTGAAATGAGGGGGAAATAAAGTTTAGAGAATAACAGGCACTTTCTTCTACGCTGAAGAAATGAGATTTATTGGAGTTGATTGAATGATGTCAGGCAAGGTGACATGATTAGTGAATTACTTGGGAAAGTGGTTACTCACTTGTCATCCAGCAAACGAGAGGGAGGTGACATAACAGAAAAATTCCAACTTCAAGGAATGAAGTAATGAAAAAGGGAACAGAAAGATAGGAGTTAAGATAACTGTGTTTTCATTCCATTTCTAATAGTGGGGCCATCTGTACCAAGTTGCATAAGCTTAATAAGCTTGTGACCTATCTATAAAATGGAGATAAAAAAATATCTCTTACTCCACAGAGCTAGGCAAGATGACTTGAGTTGAGCTGTAAGTGCTTTGTGAGCAGCAATGCTCATACAGATCAAAGCTATTGTTATTAATAATGAAGTCTATAAGATGTGGTGAATGTGTCAGGAATACATTAATAGAGTGGAAAGTGAGATCTGAGAATTCCATTGTCTTCCTAAGATTGTTCTTTTAACACAATTGATATTTGTGGTTAATTGAATCAAAACTTTCCTTGTCATTTTTTCCCAGTCAATCAGATCTCATTTGTCAAATTACTCAGGTGAGCAATATTCTCACTGGGCCCATAACAAACCCATGAACACAAGACCAGAAATTCCATATTCCAAAATTTCTGTTCTATTTATAGCATTAATTTCTAAAGTAAAATACATTTCTCAAAAGTAGAATGCAATTGAATAATTGTAGTCCTAAATTTCACTTCTAATGTCCTCTTTTGGGTAAGGGTTGGCTGGGGTTTGACTCAGGGTTTCGTGCTTGTGAAGTAGGCACGCTACCTCTTGTGCCATACCTCCAATCCATTTTGCTCTGGTTATTTTGGAGATGTAGGTCTCATGATCTATTTTCCCCTCGCTGCCCTTAAACCTCGATCCTCCCAATTTCAGCCTCCCAAGTGGCTAGGATTACAGATGTGAGCCACCAACACCCAGCTTCATCTGCAGTCTCTCTGACATAAAGAGTGGGAATTAGTTGAAAGAAAATGTCTCATCTGCTCTGCACAGTGCAACTGACCAGCTGTACTAGGAAGAGCAATTGGCCTCATTCCCACTCTGCAGTGGCTCAGTGAGGGTCTTGTCTGCAAGGCACATTAACTGAGTGTATTAAGACAATGGGAGCCAGGGTTCTCCTTGTCTGAGAAGGGAGGTGACAACAAGGAAGAGGAGAAAAGAAACCTGGAAGCTGTAATCTCCTGGTAGAGATGAGCACATCAACTACCCAGATAAAAGCCTCTGAGAACCTTCACAGAAAAGATGAGAGATCATTGGAGAAATGCCTCATTCCAGGGCTGGGACAGGAGGATCGCAAGTTCAAGGTCAACTGGGGCTACATAGCAAGACCTTGTCTCAAAAAGAAACAACAGGAGTCTCTACTCCCATTTCCTGCATGTGGGGCAGGAAATGTTTCTCATTTTCCCCCCCATTCCTCCCCACTTTTATCCTCTTATACTAAATGTCGTTGCTAATAACTTTACTATTACTTTTACCGTAAAAAAAGAAACAACAAAAAACTGACAAAATGTTCCTGCAACATCCTGTTTTGAGTGAAAGTAAGAAAACACAGTACTCAAAGAATGAGGAGGATGTGCTAGAAAAGCAAGAGCTAGTTTGAAGGACTAGTTTTACTGGGATTTTACATGTTAATTATAGAATATAATTTATGCATCTAAAATGAGAGGGAGAAGGAGAGAATTAATGAGACAAATACGGTGAAAGATTAACCGTTGATTAGGGAATCTGGGTAAAGGGTTAAAAGTCATTTGTATTATTTTTATACATAAATTTGCTTTATTTTATGTGAGTAAATTCTTTATGTCAGACAAAAATTCATTTCTTTGTTAGAACAGTTCTACAAACTCATGTTTGCAGTAAAATAAATCACTACCTGTGAAGGCACAGGAGAAAGGAATGCAGAAATGTAAGAGTTCTTGCTTCTTTTCAACTTAATTGTAGAAGCAGGGATGTGGTCCTTATGTTTCTGACAATTGCAGTGTTACTCGGGAGGGTGTGTGGCCGTGATGCCCAGTACTTTAAGAGCTCCTCAAGCTGTGACATCTTAGCCGTTTGGACACAGAGCTCTTTGTGCCATGAGGCCAGGCTCAGGAGAAAGCTCTTTACCTGATCGAGTACACAGGCTGTCCAAACATGGTGATTTCCACTAGGTGCCCAGAGTCTACCTTGTCCACCTCTGGCAAGGCCTGGCTCATCTACGCCATTTCCAGGATGATGGGTCTGTCTGGGACAAAGATCATGTCCACTCAGTTCCTTGGACTCACCATCTCAGGAAGTGAGTCCAAGTGGCTGAAGCTGTACCCTGAGCAGCCTCTCCAGTGGGGGAGAGGCCCACCATACTGGAGCTAGCAGCCAAAAGAGCAAGCTTTGAGGCTCCCTCTGACTTCCTCCAGTCATGGGTATTATTTTTTCAATTTTCTATGAGATTGAAATTATTTCAAGAGTTGATTTTGAAAGCATAATGTAAATGATATTAAATTCTTGTTCGCTGAAAGTTACAGGGCTTAATCCCAGTACTGCCAAAAATGAAGGAAGGAAAGAAAGAAGGAAGGGTCTATAAAGATAACAGTGGCAAAACAGTTTTTAGATCTTCTCAAATGCTTACATATAAACAGAGAAATTGGAGAACAAAAGTCAAACTCATGGGTAACATTTACAAGATGATGAGCTGGCAAGGCATCCTCACAAGCCACAAAACACAAGCAGGTAGAAATACCCAACCACAAGCCCTGCAGGATGTTTCTGTTTGCATGGACAGGGAAGCAAGTGGGTGTTTGATGGTTCTGAGAACAGGGAGAGTACCAGGGAGCAACAGGTATCCCCTGCAAAGCACAAAGGGTCAATCTGTGAGTGGCAACTGAAAACTGGGAAGGATTCTGCCCACTTCAATAGCAGGCGATTGCTAGGGGACCCAGTAAGAATGAAAGGGCTGGGAGCAGCCTGGCCCTGATGAAATGCCCATCCTAACTGGCCAAGTCTCACCTCCAGCACACAGCTCTGAGAGAAGCTGCTGAGTGAGGAGTCAAAATTGATCAAGATGGAGACAACACAGATGAAGCAGAGAAGGTCCAGATAAAAAGTGAACAGTGAGCAGTGGTAGAGGCTTGCCTAGCATATGTGAGGCCCCAGGTTCCATCCCCAGTGCTACCAAAAAAAAAAAAAAAAAAAAAAAAAAAGAAAAGAAAAAAGAAAAAAGAGAAAGCAAAGAAAGAAAAAGAAACAGTGAGTGAGGAGAACAGAGCCAGGAAATCTTAAAAAGAAAGAAACTCTATGTTTTAAAACATTACACAAAGCCAAGGATTACTTCGGTGACATTAGAAAACCTATTTGAACCAAGTCTCCTTCTAAAATGCTCAGGAGAACTAAATTTACTTAAGGTCAAGAAAGAGAAAAATACTGAGGTGAATCTCAAAAAAATAGAAAAGAAAAAGAAAGAGAAGCAGAGTAACAGTCCAAAAAAAAAGTAAACTGTTAAGACAAACTCAAGAAACAGATCAAGCCAGGCACCACTCATGATGCCTGAAGTACTAACTACTTGGGAGGCAGAGATCAGGAGGATTTCAGTTTGAGGCCAGCCTGAGCAAAAAGTTAGGGAGACTTTCCCCCATCTCAACCAATAAAAGGTGGGGTTGGTGGCATGCACCTGTCATCCCAGCTATGCAGGAAGGATAAAATAGGATGATCAAGGTCCAGGTCCACCTGAGCAAAAAATTCAAAGCCTTTATGAAAACTATGAAAGGAGAAAGGGCTGGGGGCTCAGCTCATGTGGTAGAGGATCTGATAAGCAAGCAGATGAGCAGAACTAGAGTTCAAACCCTAGTACTGCCAAAGCAAAGAAAAAGGTCAAAATGATAATGCAATTTTTCAAAATGAGCTAAAAAGTTTAAAGAAACCAGTACCAAATATGAAGAATGAACTTAAATCTAATTTGGAAAAACTCAAGAACTGGATGGCAGGCATCTACTGGTAGGCCTTGAACAATTTGCTGTTGCTCTTTTGGTTTGCGCTAAGGTGTAAAAGAAAATGGTCCCTGAGCTTTCTGTCTGTCTTTGTGGCAGCGCAGATTGAATTGGGGAATATGTCCATAGTAACAAAAATAATACATGGCAGAACTCAAGGAGAGTCTGAAGGGAAAAAAATAATTTTATAAGTAAACACTAAACTAGTAGGAAAAGGAGCAAAGCAACAACACACAACACTTTAAGAGAAATAGTAGATGAAATGAACTTTTTTTGGTAGTGCTGAGGATTAAACCCAGGGCCTCAAGTGTGTTAAGCAGGTGCTCTACCACTAAACTACAGCTCCAGTCCCCGAAAGGAGACAATTTTAAAACTCAAAAGAAATTAATATCTTTTTTACAAAAAGAAAAAACAAAAATATTCAAGAAAAAGTGTCGAGTATTAAAGATAAGTAAAGAAGATGAAACATACATACAGTGGGAATTCTTTTTAAAAAGAAATGCAATGGAGGGAGAAAAACAAATACTAAATACTATAATTCAAGTTGTTTTGTGGTATTGAGGTTGAACTCAGGGCCTCACACTTGCTAGGCAGGTGCTCTACCATTTGAGCCACTCCACCAGCCCATTTTTGTGTTGGGTATTTTTGAGATAGAGTCTTGCAAATTATTTGCCCTGAGCACCCAGCTAATTCAAGTTTTTTGTGGTAGCTCACTATGCATGAGGCCCTGGACTTAATATCTATATAGGAAGGAAAGAAGGGAGGGAGGGACAGAGGGAAGAAAGGAAAACTTTCTCATGATCAAAAAAAATTGAGTTGGATACCGGAGGCTCAGGCCTAGAATATTAGCTACTTGGGAGGCTAAGATCAGGAATGTTGAGGTTAGAGATCAGCCTGGGCAAAGAGTTTGGGAAATCCCATTTCCAAAAATGACCAGAGCAAAACAGACTGGAGGTGTGGCTCAAGTAGTAGAGCACCTGCCTTGCAAATTTGAAGCCCAGTTTTAACCCCAGTCTCACCAACAAAATTAAAATTTGAAATTACATATTGAAAGAGTACTACAAGTAGTTGAGAACATTGATTAGAACAACCAGCAGGAAAAACTATTACTGAGATGGGTGCAGTGTGTAGCAGATGCCTTTAAGCTCACCTACTCAGAGTCTAAGACAGAAGGATCACGAGTTCAAGGTCCCTGGACAGCATGGCAAGACCTTGTCTCAAAAGAAACAAATAAATAAAATAAAAATACTGGACTTTAAAGAAAACAGATTCTTTGGCATTATAAAGGAAAGGTGATTGATTATCTTCAGACTTGAACACCAACATGTTATGCCAGAAGAAAACTGAGTGATGTCTGTTTAAGATACTCAGGAAAACAAAATGTCAGCTAGCCAGTTTATACCTTGAATAAGTGACTTTAAAGTATAAAACGTCCAGACCAGACAAGTTGTTACTGAACTTGAAGCACATCATTCCTAAGAAATATAGAGAGTGAATTTCAGTAAGATTGACTGAGAGGCAGCAACATAAGAGCAGGGGAGACCATAAATGAATACTTGCTTAAAGAACTGAGATGACATGATATATAAGTGGGAGGAAGATGATATGATTTATTGGTTATATGATCTGACAGTAGATATTACACAACTATTTTAAAATGGGAGACTAGCGTGATGACTCACACCTGTAATTCCAGCTACTCAAGAGGCAGAGATCAGGAGGATCGAGATTCAAGGCCAGCCTAGGCAGAAAGTTAGTGAGACCATCATCTGAACAAGCAAGCTGGGCTTTGTGGCTTGACTTGGGGTCCCAGGTGTGGAGGTGGATCATGGTCAGAGGCCAGTCTCAGACATATTAGAAAAATAACTAAACCAAAAAAGGCTCAGATGGTAAAGTGCCTGCCTAATAAGCAAGAGGCCCTGAGTTCAAACCCCAGTACTCCCAACAGCAGCAACAACAAAAAAGACACAAGACTCACGGCAGTAGCTGTTCCTGTCTCTGAGAGCAGCAGGTAAGGAGATCTACTGCATTTGTCATTTTAGGATAGCCTCTCCTCAATGATGTCTGGGACTTTGTTCTATTTATCACTCTTTTCCCAGTGCCTAAGACAGTGTCTGATACAGAGGAGGTGCTTAAAATGATTGGGAGTGAATAAATGATTTAATTCTCAACACGGAAAATAGACCAAATTAAAGACCTTTCCAGAAAGTTGAAATTAATTTGTAAATTTTGTGAAAACAAAAACACAAACAAAGCTATGGCCTCATTAACAGATGCAAAGATTGTAAAGTAATTCACCATGCTGTCACCTCCGGGTCACATTGTGGCCCAGTGAGTATGTTTCACATTACTGAATTTCTAGCAATAAACTGCAGGATAGTTATTTAAAGAAAATTATGATATACAAGTGCTAACCTCTATTACTTTAATGAATAATGTATAAATTAACTGCTCCTAGAAAATTGCCTAAACTTCATTTTATTGTCTAAAAATGTACTTTTGTACCTTACAGTTCTCGGATGGCAGTAAAACAGAGTTAATTAAGATCACAGGCTTTGGAGGTAGGCAGTAACACCCCATTCTGCTCACTTCCTCCTATTCTTTTGGAGGAAATTTGAATTCTACAACATACAGTGAGGTCAGGCTAGCAAAGGAGCCAGAGAGCCTCAGTTGAGTTAAATACAAACCAGAGGCTCCACCACAACAACTGTACTTGCATGGGGTCCCACACTTCTACTTATTTCAGTTTGGCATTTTGACAGAAAAAAAAGGTGATCTCATGAGAGTACAGCCTTGGACTAAATTTAGAGTACCACATTTCATTTCCAGTGTTACCTCTGATAAGCCCTGTGCCCACGGGAAAATTATTTAACCTACATTGCTTTCATTTCTGTGTTTATATTACGACAAAACCCTGATCCTCAGGGAATCAGATAAAATGAGAAAAAATAGCATATTGGGCTAGTCTTTGTCTCAGCACATTCGGGAAGCAGTAGGGTGTGTGGGCTAAAAGTAAATGCAGATTCCAGTTCCGATGTGTCATTAGAAGGCTGGAAACTTGGGCCACAGTATTCACTCTGTGGTTAGAATCCTTTCTGCATTGACTTTCCATTCGTATAATGAAATACCTGGGATAATTAACTTGGAAACTGAGGATTATTTTGGCTCACAATTTCGGAGGATTAATCCGTGATCAATTGTCCCTGCTGTTTTGGGCCTGTGGTGAAGCAGTGTCATGGCTGGAGCCTGTGGCAGAGCAGTCCTGCTCACCTCAGGGCCAGCAAGCAAAAGAAGACTGGATAGACCCACCTTCCCAAGGGCGCCACACTGAGACCAGGCTTTTAGTGTGTGGGCTTTGGGGTCATTTGGCGAAACCATAGCACTTTCAGACTCTTTTTTAAAAAGTCTAAGAATCTAGCTTTACTCTGGGTATTGTGCAAGTCTAAAACCTTTCTGTAAATTGCTCCTTCTCTTGTGACATGTTAAGGTCTTGAAGGAACCAATAACTACCACTCCTCTTCAAATTCTGACCCAAAGGATAAAGTATAGGATAAAATATAAGACACTAGAGATTGGGAGGAGGAAACATCACTTTTATTATTAATAAAGAGTACAGTAAATAATAGGACATCTACCTGTGGCCAAGTGGACCGCTCCAACCCGAACTCCACATTAAGAAGATAGTTTGGCTCATCCACGCCTAGACGTTTCTGGACTAACCCACCCAAATTCGCATGGAGTCGAGTATAAGTCAAATTTATGGAAGCGATGAGCAAAGGAAAGTATGGATTCCCTGATGAAAGCTAGATTCCCAGAGAAAGAAAGAGGATGGCATTAGGCTATACGTGCCCATTTTCTCCTCCAAATTCACCCATTCATTAAATTGTTTGAGTGGAGTGAGGCATGAATACAACCAAAAATGTTACTAGGTGAGTCTCCACATTGAGGGAGTCATCATGTTGAGAAACAAATGCTTCCTGGGCTCCCAATGTTTCCCAGATTTTTGTTTTCTTTATTCATTGATCTTAAAAGTCAAGATGGGGAAGAGTCAGCACAATTTGCTTCTACCTTCATGCAGTTGCTTTTCCAACCACAAATGACCGAAGTTTCTTCAAAATCATTCCAAAAATGAGTAGTGTTGATATTTGAGATATCTACTCCAAGTTCTTCTTCTTCTTTTTTTTTGTCTTCTCTTTTTTTGGTGCTCGCACATACTAGGCAAGTGCTCTACCACTGAGCTACATCCCAGCCCTACCCTAAATTCTTGAAATGAATAACTAAACTCTTTTGGCCACTGGTATTTGTAAAAGTCAGATTTCAATCAGGAGAAAGAACAAGTCTGTGGGTTGTGTTACAAGGAATTGACTTATGCAATTTTGGGGCTAGCTGAGCCCCTGTTCCCATAACTGCTCTATTGAGATATCACTCACATACAGTTCACGAATTTAAAGTATTCAGTTCAGTTGATTATATTATACAGCTGTCCTCAGGATCCACAAGGCATTGGTTCCAATCCAAGATCCATCACAGATAACAAAATCCATAGATAAAATGGCATACTATTTGTATATAGCCTACATCCATCCTGCCATATCTTTCAATCAGCTCTACCTTACTTATAATTCCTAATAACACATAAATGCTGCATAGTTGTTATTCTGTATTGTGGCTCATGCCTGTAATCTTAGCTACTCAGGAGGAAGAGATCAGGAGGATCACGGTTCGAAGCCAGTCCAAGGAAATCATTCATGAGACCCTAGCTGGTGGCTCACACCAGTAATCCTAGCTACTTATGAGACAGAGATCAGGAGGATCACGGTTTGAATGCAGCCTGGGCAAATAGTTTGCAAGGCCCTATCTTAAAAAAATCACAAAAAAGAGCTGGTGGAGTGGCTCATAGGCTCTGAGTTCAAACCCCAGTACCTAAAAAAAAAAGTTCTAATCTAAATGTATGTACTATAAAGCTGATCTCATAGAAGTAGAGAATAGAACAGAGCTTCCCTGAGCTTGGTAAGGATGTAAGGGAGAGGACTGGAGAGAGAATAGTTAATGGGTGTGGGGGCTGTTAGTTGGATTGGAGGAATAACCTCTAATGTTATGTGGCAGAGCATGGTAACTACAGTTGACAACAATTAATTGACTATTCCAAAATACCTAAGGGAGAGATAGGGATGTATTCAGTGGTAGAGTGCCTGCTTAATTTGTGTGAGACTCTGGGTTTGATCCTCAGCACTTCAAATAAAAAAGAAAAACAAAAAAGCTAGCAGGAAATACTTTGTGCACAACACAAAGAAAGGGTAAATGTCTGAGGTGATAGATACGGCACTTACTCTGGTCTGATCATTGCGTATTGTACACATGTATTGAAATGTCATACTTTCCCCTATAAATATGTACCATCACTATGTGTCAAATAAAAATAATGACCCAATGGGAATTTGATCAGTGAAATGAAGACTGTGGGAACTTCTATAAGACAATGACTTGGTTTTTTTTTTTTTTTCCAACATTAAGTAGAAGGAAATAAAATAGAGAGGGAAGAGAGATGTAGGTTAGCATTAGCCCCTGGTGCTTTCTGCAGCAAGGTTCTGTATTTACTCTACGCAGGTGGATATTCGTCAATAGACATGTGGCTATCACAACCAGAGAAATGAGATTAAATTAGACTGAAAAGATAGGCCAAATGCTAAATATAGATCTTATAGAAATCCCAGGTCAAAGGCTGGAAGTGTGGCTCAAGCCGTAGAGTACCTGCTTTGCAAGTGCAAAACCCTGAGGACAAACCCCAATACCACCACCAAAACCAAAATTCCTACAGTATTCCCTTTGTGGGAGTTGGGGACACTAAAAGGGCGACATCCTTGGCTGTGAGTGAGTGATTGTAGAAGTTGTGTGATTGGTACACGGGGCTTTAATCTACTTTCTTTCGACCAAAGAATATGATTGAAATTTTCAATAACTGAAAGATGTTTTTCTTTGTTTGTTTGGTTTGCATGGTTTTTTGTTTTTATTTTTGCTTTGCTTTTTTTTTTGTTTGTTTGTTTGTTTTTGCAGTGCTGGGGATTGAGTCCAGGGCCTGTACCTGATAGGCAAGAACTCTACAACTGAGCTATATACCTAGCTTGAAAGTTGTTCTTTTGGGGGAGTGTTTCCCATTTTTATTAGCATATATTCATGTACAGAGGGAACTGTGACAGTTCTGGATAGCCTGACATTGTTAGCTCACCCCCACCATCTTCTCTTCTCAATTCCCTCCCCTCCCCCACTTTAAATAATTGCAAGGTTTCATCATTGTATTTCGTATATGTCTATGAAGCCCTCCAACCATCTCCTCCTTCATCTCCTCCGTTCACCCTCCTCACTCCCACAAGTATGCCTTGCTGCCCCCGTACCTATTTTACAGTCCTGTCTCTCATTTTTAATTCCAAAGTCAGTGTTCAAAGGGGTTTCTTGATGTATCCCAGATGTGAATATACTGTACATTGGTCAGTTCAACCCCCTCTATTACTCTCCCTTACCCTTTCTCCCCTCCCCACTATTATTCAACAGTTTTCAGCACATATTATTAAGTCATCTACCTGCACAGATACAATGTGTTTCGATATTGTTGACTATCATTGTCTTTTCCTTTCCCTCCTCCCTCAAGTTCCAGAGAGTAGTTCCACTATTACAACTATGTTCTCTATATGAACATGTGTCTGATCATGTTTTGGTACTGGGATTGAACTCAGGGCCTTGTGCTTGAGTCATGTCCCCAGCCCTTTTTGTTTCAGATATTTTTCCGATAGTGTCTTGCATTTATATCCGGGCCAGCCTAGACTGGGATCCTCCTATTTACACATCCCACATAATGGGGAGGACAAGCATGAACCATCAACTTTCTATTGATTGAGATGAGGGTCTGCCTAACTTTTATCTCAGGCTGGCAAGTAGCTAGAATTACAGGCACGAGCTATCTCTCCCAGCGTATTTTTGAGGACAGTACTGGGATTTGAACTTGGGGCCTTGTACTTGGTAGACAAGTGCTGCTCCACCACTTGAAACAAGTCCCCAGCCGTAAAGTTTTTTAAAAGGTATTTGCATGGTAATTTTCCCACGTTACCTCATTAAATCATCATTTAATCATCACCTCACTCTTGTGAGGTAACTAGAATGACACCTCAGATGAGGATCTGCAACTTAGAGAGGTTAAGTTCCATGCTTGAGACCACACAGCAAGCAAGAGGCAGCACTCAAATCCAGGCTCTACCTTCAAATTCCATGTTCTTCTAGTGCCCCACACTTTGTATGCCAAGCTGTAAAATCACCATTGGTTGCTTGTTGGAGAGTAAGGCAAGAAGAATCAGGGAATCGTATGAGTCACCATTGCTCTTGTTCAGAATGATGGATCTGCAGCATGTGCTTCCCTAATTAGGAAGAGATTAATACCAACCACCAGCTGCTTTGCGTTTAATAGGGAGAAGACAGACCATGTTACTAGCCAGGATAGATTTATAAGTTCCAGATGTGGAAGAGATCTATTAACTATAGTCTATACACTACTGACAATGATGATAAAATCAATTTAAGACATCGAGTTCATTAACTGAAATTACTGTTCTCAGCACTCAAAGAGCGTTATGTTGTGTACCTTTTCCTTCAAGACATAGGCAGTGTGTGCTGACTAATGTGTCAGGGTAATATCTGAAACAAGGACGAATAATGAACTCATACCTGGATCTGGTTCATGCATCTGTTGTCAAATTATTTTTGTCTTTGATTGCTTATAGCTTCCTAAAAGGCCCCGTGCCTACTGGCTTATGATTTCCAATTGGCATTTACATTTCGTACATAAAAGATTTCACTACAAGGACAAAGCTCAGCCAATGCTTTAAGAAAATATTTCACTCCTTGACAATTATAACACAATGAAGTATCTTTCTTAAGATAAAAAATTTAACCACATAATATCATTCATTATAGCTAGACCTGTGGGCTTAGGCCTCATAATAGCATATGCAAAATGTAGATGAATAGTGATATATAACTTCACATACTGTAAAAAGATTTGCAAACTTTTTACTAGTTTTGTGTCAAAATGAAAGGAACAAAAAACCATGGGCTAATAAAGATAGGATTTCAGCAGTAAGAAAAACGGGGTGAAGTCAATTTTCAATTCCACTACGTGTCCTATAGGACTTGATTTTGAGAGGGAGACAGTAATGACCTTCAAGAACTTCAACTTTTTGCCCAGAACAAATGCCTGCTTCCCAAGCAGCTGCACTAATTGTAACATCTCCCTTATGGAAGGCAGCAGCCATTTCCCATTTCAGGTCTGAGTTTACCCACTTCACCTGAGGGCCAAAGTCTATGGAAGGAGTTAGGATCAGAGAGTCAGGTTAGACTGTAAATGGCAGGCAGAGATTTGTGGAACAGTAACTTCCAATAATTCAATGACCAAGAAATATTAAGTAAATGGGAGCTGTGGCAACACAAATTGTAACCAAGAATGCCTTGAAGCTGCTTGGAGAAGTGGCTTATGACTATGATAATCCTGGTTTTCTCCAATTTTATTTTGTCTTTCTATGCACCTTGAGTTGATACTTATTTGTTTTCTCTACAGTCTTCTTAAAAAAAAAAGTGTGGAGAAAAGGGTTGAAGGCTTCACCATCTTCTGAAAATCATGAAATATTTAAAGGTAAAATGGCTAGCTTTTTATAGAATTAAACTTTTCTAAAGTGGATAGGCTCTCTTTAAAGGAAATTTCACATAAATTGAAGAAACATTCATCTCAAAGCAAAAACTCATTTAGGAACGTAAGAGGATGGAAGAATATAACCCCTATCCCCATATAGTGTAGTAAATTACCAGTAGGTTTTATACCATTATAAAATGTTTTACAAAAAAGGTTGAATGTGTAAAATAAGAAAACAGCCTTTTGAACTTAAGGCCTTCCTACGAAGCCCAAAATCCTGAGTTCAAACTCCAGTATGGGAAAGGAAAAGGAAAAACAGAAAGGGCAAAGGGAAAGGGAAGGAAGAAAAGTCCCCAGATTGTTTCTTTTCAAAGATGTAAACTCATCATTCATTTATGTGAAGAAGCCATTCCTGACTTACCACACCTGCTACACTAATCGCTCACTCTGTAATTTATTGCTTATTTATGTAGGACAGCTCAGCAGAAGTCACATCTGGTTATCCTACAGGTTTGAAGTTGCAGCTTATTTTTATTTTTATTTATTTATTTATTTATTTTTATTTATTTAATTTTTTTATTACTCATATGTGCATACAATGCTTGGGTCATTTCTCACCCCTGCCGCCACCCCCTCCCTTACCACCCACTCTGTCCCCTCCCTCTCCCCCCGACCCCCTCGATACCAGGAAGAAACTATTTTGCCCTTATCTCTAATTTTGTTGAAGAGAGAGTATAAGCAATAATAGGAAGGAACAAGTGTGTTTGCTGGTTGAGATAAGGATAGCTATACAAGGAGTTGACTCACATTAATTTCCTGTGCGTGTGTGTTACCTTCTAGGTTATTCTTTTTGATCTAACCTTTTCTCTAGTACCTGTTCCCCTTTTCCTATTGGCCTCAGTTGCTTTTAAGGTATCTGCTTTAGTTTCTCTGTGTTGAGGGCAACAAATGCTAGCTAATTTTTTAGGTGTCTTACCTATCCTCACCCCTTCCTTGTGTGCTCTCGCTTTTATCATGTGCTCATAGTCCAATCCCCTTGTTGTGTTTGCCCTTGATCTAATGTCCACATATGAGGGAGAACATAAGATATTTGGTCCTTTGGGCCAGGCTAACCTCACTCAGAATGATGTTCTCCAATTCCATCCATTTACCAGCGAATGATAACATTTCGTTCTTCCTAATGGCAGTTGCAGTTTATTTTTAGCTGGGATGGCATGAGAGTTTAATGCCTTGGATAAGCTTACACTGCAAAAAATTTTTAGCCAGAACTACGTTACAGCTAGTATTTTCCGGAAATGTTAGACTGACTGATAAGGAAGAGAAAGTCAACACTGTTTCCAAAGGAGGAGGAGGAAGACAGGAAGGAGGAAACATCAATCTGACCCCCAGATTCGCTGTGAACCCTGGCCCTGGTACAGTTATTAATGGCGTATTAAATAACTCAGTTTTGTGCAATTAGCAAAAACGTACAATGAAAAATATCTGGCTGTTATACACAGCATTTAGCACAGTTTCCCAAACATGTTTTCTGAGTTTAATTTGACTTTACGTTTTGCCCCTCTCATTACTTGGCAGGCAAAGTGTGTGATCTAAATAGAATCCTGATGTAGGATTACCAAGTTTCTGGACTATTAGCACAATTTGCTTTTAATTTCAGCATTGTGAAGCAAAACTAAACAACCACAAAACAAACTACGTTTGCAGCTTAAGATGGAAAAATCATTTTACTACTAAAACTGAATATGAGCCCTCCCCGCTTAAATTTCTGAGCATGACAACACACACCACAGCATGCACGGATTGGGTGCCACAAGTAATAGGGTAATAAATTGTATGCGACTGTACCAAAATCATACAATCCCAAAAGAAATCGCCATAGACAGGAACATGTGAGTAAACAAAAACCTTCCTTCACTGCCGGCTGGGTAGAGATTGTATGATATTAGCCATTTTGAAGAGCAGTTTGGCAGTGTTCTGTTAAGAGGTGTACAGACCTTACAATGAGGAGCTTCACTTTGCTGGATAACCTAGAGAAACCCTGAGATGTGCATGAGGACATATATTCAAAGTGATGTTATTTTTTCCTAGAGAAAAAAGAAGAGGGACTTAATTCAATGTTCATTAATTTTAGAATAGAAAAATAATTCATTAAAGGGAATTCTATTCCGCAGCTAAGATGGATATTCCATCTGCATGTGTCAACATGGGGAAGTTTTGAAGTGATGTTGAATAACAACAGTGCATTGCAGAACGATATGCACACAATGATGCAATTTGTATGAACTTTAAAAAAATTTCAATGTGTCACAAAACCATAGAAGTATCCTGTTTAAGGTGCTTTTCAAAATCAGAGCCAATACCTTGGTATAGTGTAGGCCTAATTTGGGTTCTTTTAAAAGTAAAGAATGAGAGCTGGGTGCCTGTGGCTCATGCCTATAATCCTAGCTACTTGAGAGGTGGAGATGGGGAGAATATGGTTCAAGGCCAGCCCTGGCAAATAGTTCTCCAGATCCCCAGCTACAAAATAGCCAGAGCGAAATGGACAGGAGGAGTGGCTCAAGTGGTAGAGTGCCTGCTTTACAAGTGTGAAGCCCTGAGTTCAAATCCCAGTCCTACAGAAAGAAAGAAAGAAAAGAAGGCCCTGAGTTCAAGCCCCAGTACTCAAAAAAAGAAAAGAAAAGAAGAAGAAGAAATGAGCCAGGCACGTTCGGCTGAGATTAGGAGGATCATGGTTCCAGAACAGCCTGGGCAAAAATGTTCGAGAGACCCCATCTCAACAGAAAAAGCAGGGTGTGGTGTCATGTGCCTGTTGTCTTGGTTACACAGTTAAACATAAAACAGGAGGATGATGGTCCACAACGGCCTGGACAAAAAAGTAAGACACTACCTTCAAAATAGCCAGAGCAAAAGGGCTGGAGGCGTGACTCTTAATTTGTAAGAGCCTGCCTTACAAATTGTGAAACAGTAACAAAAAAAGTTCAGACAAGGTCTCATTGGATTCATTACTCTTCTTGTGGACTGTTTCCATTTTTCCTGTCCAAGCGGACCCTAACACCCCCAGTGCTCATTGTCATCTGCAGAAGCAGTCATGGTGGGGGTTGACGCCAACAAATATCTGCTCAAGGTGTACAGAAAGAGGCGTTATGGCCTTGAAAAAAACCTCTCCTGAGGTTGAAGTAGGTTACAATGATGCCACTTGATCATGAGTCAGTGACCTTATTGCAGGCAAATTCAATGGACAGGCCTTCTCTGTTCTTTACTAGCAACATTAATCAGGAGGCTGGAACAGTCTGTGAGGAGTTTCTCTGCTCACAGGGTGTGTGCAGTCTTACTATTGTGACAATGGGAAGTTAATCTGTGTCAGGAAGATGCTTGCAGATCCTGTGGTGACTTATTTTTTTAAAACAATGTTAACAATGAATTTTTGTTTCACTCTTTTTGTTGTTTTTTTTTTTCTCGAAGGACAAAGGAAAACATTTAAACCTTTGAAGCATCTGAGAAAGGTTTTAGGAACATAGAGGATCCCTAAAAATGACTGCATAGGACTTCAAGGTGGTGGTTTCCTTAGCGAGGTGGAGAGGAATGAAATGGGAGGGTATACAAGAAGCTTCAGTTGTGTTTCTAACATTTATTCACTTTTCCTTTTTGTGAATTGGGGTTTGAACTCAGGGCCTCATGCTTGCTAGGCAGGTTTTTCCACTTGAGCCACTCCAACAGCCTTTGTTTTTGTGTTGGATTTTTTGGAGATAGGGTCTTGGGAACTATTTGCCCAGGCTGATTTGAACCATGATCCTCTTGATCTCTGTCTCCTGGGTGGCTAGGATTACAGGTGAGCACTGCAGCTCCCAACTAGAAATACTTTAACAATGATAATAGCTTTCATTTATATAGAGGTTCCCAATTTTCAGAACATTTTCTCATTCATTAATTCCATTTTATCCTTAATGCAACTCCATTTGATATGGCTGTAGACACATATTATCATCATATATATATATATATATATATATATATATATATATATCACAATATATATACTTACATATGTATACACACACACATACAAACTCAGGTTCAGGCCACCATGATGTGATTTGTCAAAAGATAAACATTGAATAAGTGATTTAATCAAGACTCAAATCCACTTTTAACTCTTTGCCAAAACTTTTTTTCATTTATTAAAATAACAAAGATGATATTATATATCTGAATCATTCCAACTAAATTTATTTAGGCATTTTTTAACATACAAGAAGACTTTGGGCTGGCAGAGTGTCTCATGTGGTAGAGCACCAGCCTAGCAAGTGTGTGGCCCTGAGTTCAAACTCCAGGTACTGCCAAAAAAAGAAAAAAGGGGCATTTTAATCATTGTTCTTAGAAATTATAAAACTATACATGTTATGAACATGAGATTAACACTGCTGTGTTAATCAGATTTCCAGTAGTGTAACAAAAATACACAAGATAATGAAGGTAAAAGTAGGAAAGGTTTATTGGAGCTCAAGTCTTACTGATTTCAGCCCTTGGTCAGGTGTACTTGTTGCTTATGGGCCTGGGCCATATTATAGTGAGGGCAGGTGGTAGAACAAGCTGCTCACATCATAGTGGTGGAGGAACAAAGAGCAAGAGAGAAGGAAGGCAAAATCCCAGTGTCTCCTTCTAAGACAAGCCCCCATAGAACCTGAAGACTTCCAACTAAGCTCCACCTGTTAAGGTCCCACCATCTTTCCATAGCACTATGAGATAGGGACCAGCCTTTAACACAGGGCCACCGGGGAACACACTGACATCATAGCAACTGCTTTCTCTTATCTTTTTCTAAAATCTTTGAGTATACTCTGTTGTGTTTCTAATTTCTTAAGAGAGACACATATTTTATTAACCTGGAGACTTCTAATGTAAGAATTTTAGGTTCATATTAGCAAATGCCACATTTGCTATGTCCTGTAAGTTTTGATATGCACTCTTTCCATTTTCACTGAATTTTAGTTATCCCCATTTTCAATGTAATTTCTTTTTAACTGTGAGTTATTTAACAAGGAGTTAAGATTTATCATTTTGCTATAATTTCTGCCTTTATTGAATACCTATTCTTTGAAGTTTGTCGGTGCTTCCTTCACGGCCTGATATGTGATCATTTGTAACTGTCCCATGCGTGCTAGAAAAAAATGTGCGTTCTCTCACTGCAGGTATTCATTTTGTATTCATGTTTTTGAGATTGGCCAATGTCTTTATCTTATTCTGCTCTGAGTTTTGGTATCAGGGTTATACTCACCTCATAAAATGAACTGGAGTGGACTTTTCTTTTTGTTCCCCTCTAAACTGGGAACATTGAAAAAAAATTAGAAAATATGTGTCCCTTAAAGTGCTGGTAGAATTCAGTGGGTTTCATTCATGTAAAAGAATAAGAGAAAAGCAGATACTTATCTTCTACCTCAATTTGTTTATGGGCTATAGATGCAGTAGCTTTTCTAGTATTGAGTCAGCTTTTGTGAAGTCATCATTTTTCTAGGGTCTGTGAAATCTCAATTGTCATATTTTTGTTCATAGGATTTGCTTAAGATTTCTGAAATCTCTTCCACATCTTATTGTTTCTTCTTCCTCTGGCTGAAACTTTCTAGAGATTTCTTTATTCTGTTAGTCTTTTCAAAGAAGGAGATGTTGGCTTCATTACTCTTTTCCATCTTATCTTTGTTTCCTATTTTATCATTTCCTATTTCCAATTTGACTGTGTCCTTCTTACACTTTCTTTCAATAATCTGTTGTATTTCTTAGCAAGGATATTTCTTCATTACGATCATATCAACCAAAGTTTCAGATTTATTTCTAAAACTGAACTCGATCCCACAAGTTTGCTTAATTAAAATTTCTAGCTTTATTCCCATGGCCCATAGTTAGATGTTGATATAAAAATGTACCAGTGTGCATTTTTGTTTCCTTGTGATACTGACTATGGTCATATAAGCACATATTATACAATTATTGTGTATGATAAAATTGTCATTATACCATTCAAATTCCCATATCATTTTAGTTTTTGCCTATTTCATCTACTCATGATGACAGAAAAGGTTTTTAAGTTTTGTTTGTTTTGCAGTAATGAGGCTTTCACTCACGGCCTACACGTTGAGTCACTTCACCAGCCCATTTTCATGATGGCTTGTTTTTCCAAAAAGGTCTTTTAAATTCCGTACCAAGATTGTAAATTTGTAAATGTTTCCTTACTACTCCCTTTTGAATACATAAATTTCAGTTAAACTACCAGGCATTTAAATGTTCACAATTCTGTCTGGGGGCTGGTACCAGTGGGAGGGGTGTATAAGGAAAGGGTGTAGAAGGGTGAATATGGTGAAAATACTATGTGGTCATATCTGAAAATGGAAAAGTGAGACCTGTTGAAACTATTCCAGGAATGGTATCAGGGGATAAAGGAGAATGATGGAAGGGGTGACATTAACTAAGATGTAGTAAGCACTTTTGCAAATGTCAAAATGTACCCATAGTACAACAAGCATATGAAAATAAAGACTTCAAAAGATATAAGATAAAGGATGTAATAAAATAAAAATTGAGAATTCCTCTCTTTTGTGTCATCTTTTCCTTTGATCATTATGTAACAAAACTCTACTCTTAAGAGGATTTTTCAGTGTATCTTATCCTTTATTAATATTACTCTAGCAGTTTACTTAACATTTTTCCTTTGGGAACATATTGGTGTCATTATGTTCTAGGGATATTACTTGTAAATAGTGTGGAACACAATTTTTATGAACCTAGTCTAAAGCATATGTTAAAATTTATTACACATACTACTAAATTATTTGAACATAATTTTAACATTCTCATTTTTCATCATAATCATTTTCATTTGATAAAAACAAAGCCGAGAGAATTCATTGGCAGCACATCTGCACTATGAGAAGGATTAAAGGAACTTCCTAAGACTGCAGGAAAATGAGAACAAATGGCAATTCAGTTCCACACAGGAACAAAGCAGGCTATCTGCTGTGTCTGCAAAACCAGATAAAGTACCAGAACTGTTAGGAGACTCCCTGATGCCACATTAATCAATACCTTAGATAAGGTGTCCTGCATGCCTTGATGATTCCAGAACTGATGTGTTGTGATTAAGCTTCTATAGCCTTAGGAAAATTAGCCCACCAAACCTCATTCCTTTCACCTTGCATCAAAGAATTGTTAAAGCTTGATTTTTACCTGAGTCTTTTCTTTGTGCTGACCTATAAAATAACCACTCTGGGTCAGGTCAGGCGCCCACATTTCCCATCAGGAACGGGCAGTCCTCCCATCCCCAGCTTTTCTGTTTTATGTGAATACTCTGTGTGTGTTTTATTTCTCATTCCCCAATGCTCTTAGTCACATTCACGCAGCATACCCACAAAGGGCTTGGGCAATATCCTAATGAAGTGAAAATAAGAAGAAAATATGAAAGATAGAATAATAAAAAGGAAAGTCTCTCTTCAGCATTTTGATGAAGTACCAGTGGAATCTGTCTGATGGAAGCAGACGAACTGTGTTGTGGTGCAAGAGGAATTAACCCTGGCAGGTTAAGTGTGAATAAATTGGCTTTTCTACCATGAAATCTAAGTGTAGATTCAGGAATAAACAACATTAACCGCCCCCCCAAAAAAGAATAGCACTTTCTTTGGCTCTATCTATGAGGATGCCTAGATGAGCTTTAGGACATCTGAGATGTCGCTGTCCATTTTATGAAAGACAGTGTCTACTCCTGGCCAAGGTCTGGCCACTACCATGTAAATCTCCCTGGGGGGCGGTTACCCAACACTCCATGCACCCCTCACCCCCAGCTCCACAGTGGTCTGCTCTGGTGTCAGTGTTCTAGGCAGAACTTTGAGTGTTTGTTGTCTTTCGAGGCTCAGCCTGGCCTTGGCAACCGCCAAAGCAGCCTTGAAGCGATGGATGGGCCCCAAGCTGTCCCTCCCATGCACTTGGGGCTGGTCCTGCAGGAATTTGGCAGGGTTATGACAACAGACCCTGCAGAACCGAGGCAAAAGCCCCATGATTTCCCATGGGAACTGTGATGTGTGTGACTATTATTGGACTTTTCTCTATCCCATTGTTGTTGTGGAGAAGTTTTCAATCGGTTAGAAGCCGGCTTTACGCTCAAAGAGAAACACAGCTTGCTCTAAAGCTTTCTACACTGATTGAAGAAAAATGTGAGCTACTTGACAAACTTAGCCTTGTGGAGAAACAGCGAGATGCAGCCTGTGGACAGCTGGACATCTCCAAGTGTAAACTGGAGGAAGTACTCCTGCTGGAAATGGAGCTGCTAGAAGAGAAATGCAAGCATTATACACAAGTTGAATTGAATGTGGAAATGTCAAAAACCACACAGTGCCTAGAAGATGAACTAAAACCTCTCACACCCAAAGTAGCTGCAGCCAAAACAACCTTAAGCACACTTCGAGTCAGTGAAGCGAATCTTAAGGACTCAACAGCACAGGCTCGGAGTGAAAATATCCAGCTGGAGGAAAGCTGCAAACAGCTGCTCCAAGAAGCTGCAGTGTGGAAGGAACAAGTGAGTCACCTTAATAAACACAAAGTAACACTTGAGGAGCCTGCGACATCTGCAGCACGAATTCTAAAAGACAAAGACGATCACCTCAGGTGGCTAACTGAAGGCATTCGAAAGCTGAAAGTCTGGGCCTTTGTTCTGGAAGAACACGGAACACATGACGGTGACTTGGACACAGCGACGAACCCTGGCCCAGAAAATCCTGCTCACTTAGATACTCAGACCAAAGGAGCTCTGCAGCACCTGATGTTCGCTGTGACGTTAAATGCGTCTTTAAAATCCCTGGTACGAGAAAGAGACCAAGTTTACACTGAGCTGCGTGAAGTCGAGAGAGCAAGCAAAGACCTGACAGAACGCATTAAAAATGTCCAGAGCGAACAAGTCATTTTACAGTCTCAACATGCACTGTTCGAAATTGAGAAGGAGAAGCTTCGGCACACAGCTACAATCATTCCCGAAGTGTTTGAAGAAGGACTGAAATTCTACAGGAAATTAATGGTCGAGGATCACCGCCAGCGAGACACAGAGGAGAAACTTCCCAAAGTAAAAGAAAACATCAGCCGCAAGACTGCAGAGCTGCAGACCTATAAAAAGGTAGCCAGAGAGCTCGAAGAAAAACTGGAGAGAACCAAACTTAATCACCAAAGGGAGATTATTTCCTACGAGAAGAAAGCTCACTTTAACTGGCTGGAGGCCCGGGATGCTGAAGAACATCTGCAGTATCTTAGGCAAGTCAACGCCAACAGCAGACAAAAGGTAATGGAAATGGAGGTGGAACTGAAACGTTTAGAAGAAGACCCAAATGCATTTGGGGTTTCAAATGCAGCATGCGGCAGGGAGCATTTTCCACGTGGTCCCTCACCAGTGGCTCAACCTTCATGGGAAAGGAGAGCGTTCCTCTCTCCTATTGTGTTGGAAGGTCCACTCAGACCTCCACCTTTGCTTCAGCAGGGAGGAGAAGAAGACTCAAGAAGCCCCGATAATCCACTGGAGCATCACACTGGCAAGGAAAGAGGGGACTCGAGCTGTGATGGGTTGACTGGCCACCATGGAGCACCTCCTGAGAATGGGTCCCTGTGTCCCCCCACGCAAACAGAGGGGAAGGGTGATGGTCCCTCCATCAGGAAAACCATTTACTGACCCAGCTCCTCCTGCACACAATTCAAATGTGCCTGTTGAAAGCAAGGCAGTGGGCCCTGGTTTTGTTCCTCCACTCAGAGGTCCCTTGCACCCAGTGGATAGAAAAAACATCTATGGAGCTCAAGACTTTTTTCCACCAGAAGCTAGTTTCCCAAACCATCCAAAAAGCCCACGTCTGGGAAAAGAGCCTGATTTTCCTGCTCCACCTCCTCCAGGGGATGTGTGTGGATCCCCTGAAGATAGCGCTCCAGCAGGGGAGGTTTTCCCACATGATGAAGAAAGCAATTTCGTTAGTAGAGGGGAGTCAATTCCTCCACCTGCCGCAGAAAATTTCACTGGACATCGTGAAGACAACTCCCTCCCTGGGAACACGTTCCCAGAGGAGCCCGGCTGCTCCTTTACTAGTGCCGGGAATGCCATTCCTCCTCCTCCTCGAGGAAACACGCGTGGGGCTCCTGAAACTAAGTTTCCATCAGAGGCTGTGTCCCCAAATTCTCCGGGGATCCATCCCAGCGGAAGGGGGCCTCCTTTCCTCCTTGCTCCACCAGGAACCATAGCCCGAGCTCCTGAAGCTTCTTCACGATCAGAAGCTGGATTCCCAAAGTCTCTGTGGAGCAAGTTTCTAAGAAGGGGGTCCCCTTTTCTCCTTCCTCCACCAGGAACCATGGCTGGAGCTCCTGAGGCAGCCTTCCCGCCAGGGGATGTAGTCACCAAGTCTCTGTGGAGCCAGCTCTTAAGAAGGGGGCCTCCTTTTCTTCTGCCTTCACCAGCTACTATGGCTGGAGCTTGTCACCCTTCTTTTCTGTTCCCCAAGCACGCATATCGCCAGCTCAGGAGACAGGGCCTCCCTTTCCTGCATTCTTTCCAGGAAAAAGGTCTGGGATACCTTGGTTTTATTTTTCAGCAGGGGATTTCCCTGGCCCAGCACATCCTCCCCTCCCAGTGAGAAATGTCTGTTGACTGAGTGGTTTCCCCAGTCATCTTCCCCCAAGAGCTGGATGTCCCCACTGTGTCCACATTGTCAAAGTGGAAGTGAGGATTCTGCAGGTCGATTCCACCTTGAAATGATCCAGCTACTGAACTTTAAAACCAGGAGAAGAAACCTGGCAACATTAGGATCTTCTTCCAAAGTCCTTCGAACTGCTCTCTTGTTTTCAAGATTAATAGAATTATAATTCTCATGATAGTATAGTATAGATGATTTAACTGTGAATCCTATTGTTTTATTTCCATTTATTTTATTTAGGTGGTATATTTTATTTTCATTTAAATCTAGATAGTATAAGCATTTTAGTTTTATTATTTAATCTATTATTACATAAACAGTAACTGGAGTTTGATGTATGTAACTTGCACTGGGGTTATTTTAAACCCCAGCAGCTTTGCCTTCATACCAAGTATTGTATTTACTATAACTGAAGACCAGAGAGGAGGGAAGATCTCCTTTGAAAATATTTTTGACTTCTTTCTCAGTTTGAGTTTAAATTACTACTGCTTTTACTCACTACACTTTACCTCAAAAAATTTTTTTTAAAACTTCACCTCAAAATAAAACCTAATAGCATTATAATTGTCAAGATGCTATTTCATAAATTTATGATTTAAATTCAAATCTTTTTGCATATGATGAAGCAAATGAGTATGAATAAAGTCATGATACTGTAAATGCTTTCTAAAAAATGACTGTTTACTCCAATTGTATTTTATTTTCATTTAATTCTAGATAGTATAACTATTTTAATTTGCTTATTTAATCCACTATTGCAGAAATAATAATTGGAGTTTTATGGATGTAATCTTGCATGGGGATATTTTAAACTCCAAAGTCTCTGTCTTTATTCTGTATTGTAGACCAATGTGAAAGTGATGTCTCTTTTTAAGGTATTTTGACTCTCTCTCATTTTCAGTTTAAATTCACTACTGCTATTTGGTCATTATACTTTATGTGAAATTGACGCTTAATTGAATTATAACACACAATTATATAATATAATAAATATATAAATATTTAATTTATTATTTATTTTTAATATTAATTTTAATATTTAAAATATATAATATATTATATATTATATTAATACTATTATATATTAATACTATTATATATTAACAATATATTATATATTAATAATATATTATTAATATATAATATTGTACTATTAATATAATATGATATAATATAATATTATTATGCATAATATAATATTAGATATATAATATATTATACATAATATAATATAACATACATATTATAATATAACATTATTATAATATAATATTAATATAATATAATAATGTTAATATTATAATAGTATAATATATTAATGCAATATATTATAATATAATATTATTGTATATACTATTATAATATATATAACATTATTTATATATAATATATATAATATATAATATATATGATATATAAATATAATAATATATACTATTATATATATTATATATAATATAATTATATATATTATATATATTAGTAATATATTAATGTTATATTATTATGATGTATTATATGTAATATAATATATTATATTATTAATATTATTAAGAATATTTAAATATTAATGTTAATATTAATTTTAATATTTTATAAATATAATATTTAATACATTTTATAATTTAAATATGAGTTGATTTTATTCATGTGGTACATTTTACTTTCATTTATTCTAGATAGTATAACTATTCTAATTTGATTATTTCATCCACTGTACAAAAAAATTGGAGTTTTGTCTATGTAATCTTGCAGTGGGGTATTTTAAATCCAAAGGCTCTGTCTTTATTCCAGGAAATGCATTTATTCTAATTGTAGACAAATGTGAAAATAAAACTCTCCTTTCAAAGGACTTTTGACTTCTTCTCATTTTCAGTTTGCATTACTGCTGTTATTTAGTCATTACACTTTTTCTCAAATTGAAGCTTAGTACAATAATAATTCTTAGGATGGCATTTTATAAATACATGATTTAAATATGAATCTTATAATTTTATTTTCACTCTGTTTTGTTTAGATAGTGCATTTTAATTTCATTTTATTTCCAGAAAGTTTATTTTAATTTGATTATTTAAACCACAATTACATAACAAATAATTGGAGTTTTATGTACATCATCTTGCAGTGGGGCTCTTTCAAACTCCAAAGGCTGTGTCTTTATGCCAAGAAATGTATTCACTATAATTGTAGACCAATGAGAAAGTGCTTTATGCTCAATTAAATAACTTTTAATTGAATTAAAAGATAAAGTGCCCAGAGATCATTCAAGGTGATCATTAATTAATTCAGAAACAAACTCTGGATCATAAAACAAGACTCAGTACATTTAGAAGGAAAGAATACAATTAGAAAGAAATAGCTGCACTGGAAAGTTTTACTATGTTTTTTTTTGTATTTATTTTTTATTTTTCAAATTAAAAAAAATTATTTTATTGTTGTGCTGGGTAGGTGTAAATAATGGTCCTTACAAAGGTTCTTGTAACACATGAAATACATCAGACTTGAGTTCTCCCCCTCGTCCCCTTTGAGGAATAGTTTCAACTGCCATCTTTGTTCCATTTATGTTCATGTGTCCACAGTATTTGCACCATATTCACCTCTACCCCCTTTCCCCACCTCTCCTCCCACCTTCCAGTGGTTTCAACCCCCTCCACCCACTGAAAGGACCTGTTCCTCCCTCCTTTTTCTGATTTTGCAAACGAAAAGGAAAATAAATGACATTTTTGCTTATTTAAAATAGCTGCACAGGGAATTTCCTGTGCACTTCCATGTATATATGTGTTATAGCCCAATTTGCTTCATTTCCTCTATTTTTCCTCTTTCAATTTTAGTCCCTTTCTTATGGGTGTTTCAACCAGTTTAAAAATTCTATATTCATTCTGGTATAGAGAGTGTATCAAGCACATTCCCCTCAGCTTCCTTCTTGTATACTCCCTGGCTCCTGTGTGACCTCCCCTTGGTGCATCCTCTTTTCATTACTGCTACACTTGTGTCAGGTCTATATTCCGCATATGAGAGAAAACATGAGGCTTTTCACCTTCTGAATCTGGCTGCCTTCACTTACCATGATGTTCGCCAGCTGGGCGCAGGAGGCTCAGACCTGTATCCTCTCAGGAGGCAGAGAGCAGGAGGATTGAGGTTCAAAGCACGCCTGGAGAAATAGTTCCTGTCTCCAAAAACCCATCACAAAAAATGGTGCTGGAGTGGCTCAAGATGTAGGTCATGAGTTCAAACCTCAGTACCCCAATCCCTCTCCCCCACATAAAAAAGCTCTCTCTTTTTGCAAAACAGCAGGTGTAGCATAGTATTGCATGGGTTTTTTTTTTCTTTTTCTCATTGCTGGTGTTTGAACTCAGGCTTGGTAGGCAGGTGTCCTACCACTTGAGCCCCTCCACCAGTCCAGTAACGGCCTCTACATGAGTCACACAGTAAGTCCTTGGTCAGTATCAAAATCAAGTATCATGGACTGGGGGTTTGGCTCAAGTGGTAGAGCTCTGCTTTGCAAGTGGGAAGCCTGGAGTTCAAATCCCAATGCTGCCAAAAAAAAAAAAAAGACCCATGTCATTTCAAGTAAGATACATCACAAGTTTCTTGGAACAAAAACTCTAATGGGGTCTAGAGTTAATGAAGAGCTTTGGCAGACTGTGAGCCCCTTCCTGCAATAGTGCTTTAGCATAGAGTCTTATTTTGATTTAGAGACAAGGTATGATTGTGTCCAATGGTGATCCAATAGGGAAGTACATCTGCATGTTTCAGTGCTGCCACTAATTATGAATCAGTGAGTAAATAATTGAAATCAGTAGGTTTTCCAATGTGTACACCCATGCTTTAGTGTTGTGTGAACATCTTTATCTTCAGGACAAATGAGACCACCCGCTACCCAGGAGGCTGAGCTCAGGAGAATCACCTTTTGGGATGTTGGCTGCATCCTTCGCACATGTGAGTGCAGCCCTCTGGAGAGGTGCACCTGACAGCCCTGAGGGTCTGGATGGTTTCCCTCCAGTTAACGACATAGTGACCATAACTACGGTGTACCACCTTGCCCAGCAAGACCAATGGCAACAGTGGAAGCTTCTTTCTTCCAGAAACCTCTTTGGTGTGTCAGTTCTGATTGCACTGTAACACCAACCTTCAATTCATCATCAGTGGTGACAATGGGCTTAGGGTCAACTTCAACCAAGCCAAATCTCAAAGAAGGGATCTAGAGGTTGCTGGGCAGCCACCAGCAGATGGTCACTTGTTGCTACTTAATGCTTTCTCAAGTGCACTGTGTACGGCTATCATCTTAGCCTTTTTTTTGGTCAGGACTGGGGTTGGAACTCAAGCCCTCATGCTTCATAGACAGCTGCTCTCCCATGGGAGCTCCTACACATGCCCCTTTTGGGGTGGGAATTTCTCAAGATAGGATAATGCAAACTATTTGCCTGGGCTGACTTGGAACCTTGATTCTTCTGACCTCTGCCTCCAGAGTAGTTAGGATTACAGGGGTGAGCCACCGGCCCAGCTCATCTTAATCTCTTAGTTCCCTAGGGCCTAGACTCTGGGTTCCATGGGACTAATCTAGATCTGTGTCATTCATTACCTTATCCCTTGGGCCTAAGTCAAGTCCTGGCACATGGTAGGCCATTAGGGAATATTTGTAGAAGTAAAAAGGTGACAGAACAACCTACCTTGCAACTTCTCTCCTGCTCACTGGCTCCAATCGGTTGTAGAATGAGCATCATCAAGGTTCTCTCCCATGATATCTTCATCCAAAATGAGCACAGGAGAGGCCGATGCAGGGGGAGAAAGACCATGTTTACGAGAAACATTTGCTGATATTGCTGACAGGTATTGTCCATAGAAATTATTCAACACATCGTGTAAATTTGTGACTTCTAAACTATTACAGTAATGATCAAACTCAAAACTCATGTACACTGTTATTCAAAGAGGAGCTGAGGGTCGGAAAATGTAAGCCTTTACTTCTTTCTCCTCTTCCCTTACCGTGAGCCATGTCTGGGTAGCCACTTCCTGGGTCACTGCAAATGGCTCCCCCTGTGCCACCTACCACATAATGAGAGCTGACAGATAAAGTATAGGATGCCAGTTTTATGTGAATTTCAGATATACAATTAATTGTTTTGATTATCTTAAGTATGTTCTAGATATTGCATGGATTACACTAAAAATTGTGTGTCACTTATCTGAAATTCACACTTACCTGGATATTCTCTACTTTTTATTTTCTGTAGCTCTGAATTTGTATTTGCTAAATCTGGTAGATAATTTCCCATATCTGTGACTACTTTTAGTTGCTAAAAGTAGCAACTCTGGAGTATAAAATGCCTGACAGTGGTGCTTTTACTCTTGAAGCCTCCTCTTTCATCCTTAAGGAGTCATTATAAAGAAGCCCTGTGGAACCACCAAAGCTCAGAACCACAGTGGAGTGATGTCAGGACTGTAGAAGCCCTTTGTCTTCTTTTCACATGGTCTCTTCTTACTTCCCCTCAAGTTAGCCCCATCCTGACTTCCATGACAGTCACTCTCTGGCATTTCTTCAGGTTTGATGTCTATGTATGCATTGAAGAACAACACAGCTTTTTTTTTCATTATTTTTTCTTTATCTTGTTTTCTTTTGTCTGGTTTTGGTTTGGTTTGCTTTGGTTTGGTAGCCTAGGCTGGCCTCATACTTATAATCCTCCTGCTTCAGCCTGGCTTATTTTTGAACATTATATAAAAGGATATATGTAAGTAATCTTTGTGACCTGTTTTTCCCTTAATATTGTGTTCTGAAATTTATCCATGTTAATACACACAGCTGTGGGTCCTTAACTCTCATTCTGTACCACGTTCCAATATGCAGTTGTGCTCAAGATGTACTCATCCATATGTTTTAAGTGTATTAAATAAGCTAAAATACAATTCCAAAACCAGTTCATTCCATTCAGGAAAAGTGCTGACCCTGAGTGCTCCCTCTGAAAATGTTGATTACTGTGCTCAGCAACAGGGCAGAGTTTATGATGGCGTGTATGCAGTGGTTCTCACTCATAGTCTCAGTTCTTTTTGCAGTGCTGGAGGTTTGAACACTGAAGTTTTTATGGAGGTTTACATGCATATAGGAAAATGTGCACGTCTTAAGTCTATAGCTGGATTATTTTCTACATGCATGTGCCTTATGGAACCACCACCCACATCGAAATTTAGAACATTTCCAGCATCCTTTTAACACAACTGTCTTGTAACTACATACTACTTCTGGCTGCCCCCTACAAGAGAGCTATCTGCTGTAAATTTTGAACATTCATCTAATTTGGGGCTGTATGCTGTTGGTTTCTGGGCTTTTGGGTGCCACCACCTGGTGAGTAAGCTGTACTGCTAGTTGGTTCCTTTAAAGAAAGGCTCAGGCAATAGATTTCCAAAATGACAAGAGGGCTGGCACCTATAATCCTAGCTAATCAGGAGGCAGAGATCAGGAGGATTGAGATTTGAAGCCAACCTGGGCAAATAGTTTGAGAGACCCAATCTGGAAAACACCTTCCAAAAAAGGGCGGAGAGAGTGGCTGAAGGTGTAGGCCCTGAGTTCAAACAACAGTACTGTAGGGGTGGGGTGGGAAGACAAATGATGGCTGGGGGAGTGACACAAGTGGTAGAGTGGCCTGTCTAGAAAGTGTGTGGTCCTGAGTTCAAATCCCAGTACTACCAAAATAAAAATAAAAATGAAAGAAACTTTAAAACCAAAATGACAAGGAATAAAAGTTGACAATTCAGTCAGATGAGTGATATTTCTTCTAAAAAAAAAAATGAGAGATTTATCTTCCAAAAAGAGGATGTAAGGGCTGGAGTTGTGGCTAAAGTGGTACAATACCTGCCTGTCAAGCACAAGTCCCTGAGTTCAAACCCCACTACTGCCAATAAATTAATTGACTAATAAAATGCAACAGTCCAAAAAATAAGGATTTAAGATCAGGTAGATAATGACATCACATATACTCATACTTAAATTGAGTGTGTAGCTTTCTGCTTGTGTGTTTAGTATATAAAGAAAAAAGTCTAGGCATGGTGGTGCACACTTATAATGCCAGCACTTGGGGCACTCAGGAGGCTGAAGCAGGAGTCTTCCCAGTTGGAGGGCAGCCTGGGCTACATGAGACTCTGTCTCAATAAGTAAATAAATAAATAAATAAATAAATAAATAATTCCAGAGATGGAGAGGTAGGTTAAATCATGATAAATTTTTAACCTCTCATAGTGGAAAATCAATATATGCTATGTAGATCAGATAAAACTTGAAAGGGAAAAATATATTAAACTAAAAAAAAACTGTAAACGGATGATCTAGGGAAATGAATTACATACTGGGAAGGAGAAGGTGTGGCTGAATAAAGGAGGGAGATTTTATTTTTAACATTAAGCTTGTTTGTGAAGTTTTATTCTAATTTTTTTTAAGACAGGGTCTTGTTTTTTTCAGGCTGGCCACAAGCTTATGATCTTCCTGCCTGTGTTTCCTGCATGCTGAGATTAAAGACCTGTGCCACCAGGCCTAGCCTACACTAATTTAATTGAATGAATTTATTTACTCATTCATTTATCTTTTGAGACAGGATCTTGTTACATAGCCCAGGCTGGCTTAGAACTCAGAACCTCCAGTCTCAGCCTCCAGAGCAGACCTGTGCCAGCATAGTACATGGCAGGAGTACATGGCAGAGGACACCTTCCCCTCATGATCACTGGGAAGCAAAGAGAGAGAGGAAGGAGCCAGGGTCCCACTATCTCTGGCAGGGGCACCTTCCCAAATAACCTGTCTTCCTCCCACAAGACCCTGCCCCATAAAGGTTCTGTCACCTCCCAGGAGCTCCCCCAGGCTGGGGACCAAATCTTCAACACAGGGGCCTTAGGAGGACATTCAGTATCCTAACTACAGCAGGTAAGTCCAACTAAAACTGTGCTTTCAACCTTTATGTGTCCAATATTCTCTGAATGAATGAAGATTCCTCTTGCTCCTTTTGGCTATTCACTTTCAAGATTTCAGGATCCATTTCATTGTGTCTACAGAGGAAGCCCATCGGATGATGACCATCAGGAACACACCTGAAGTTCAGCAAAGTTTGAGTGGCTCCTTGCTGGGCTATGAGAGTATCCCACCATCCTGCAGAATCCTGAGGGGCCGGGAGATCTGGATAACAGATGTTGGGGAGGGTGTCACAGCATCTGGGCTTGTGCTGAATGATGCTGAGGGACCAGGGGAAGCGGGGTCAGCTCTGGATGAGTATTGTCCTGAAGCAGGGGCAGGTTGACTCTTGGGATTTATGGTAATCTTCGTTCTGGAGCTGACAGAACAAGCAGAGCTGAGGATATCAGGGGAAAGAACAGTGAACATTGAAAAGGAGAGAGGATGCAAAGCCCAAGGAGGAACACTGTTCACCTGAACTTGGCCTCTCGCCTTAGAAACATTTTATAAAGGTTCTCTTAGAAACATGCCAGCCTTATCACATGTTTCCCTAGAAACCACAAATTTAAAATCTCTTATCTGAAGCTCTTGGCTGGGAATTGAGGCTGCTTCCCTGTGACAAGTGACCCACAAAACTCAATTCTTTCAAGTAAGTGTAAGGTGTTCCCTTTTCATTGACATAACTTTAAACAGCAAAGTGTCACACAGACCGTGACAGTGTTTTCCAATAGAAATAGAATGTGAGATGCATACACATTAAAATTTGTCTGATAGCTACATTAAAAAAGTAAATATAAGCCAGGTGCTGGTGGCCCACGCCTGTAATCCTTGTTACTCAGGAAGCAGAGATCAGAAGGATTGTGGTTCAAAGCCAGCCCTAGCAAATAGTTCCATGAGACCCTATCTCAAGAAACCCCTTCACAAAAAAGGGCTGGTGGAGTGGCTTAAGGTGTAGGCCCTGAGTTCAAACCCCAGTACCGCAAATAAATAAGTAAATATCCAAAATCCAATATAGCAGATCTCAATTTGGGGCTTTAGAGTGATAAAGAAAAAAATTCTGAGGGTTAGAGGTGTGGCTCAAGCAGTAGAGCATCTGCTTTGCAAGCACAAAGCCCTGAGTTCAAAGCCCAGTTCTGAAAAAAAAAGAAAAAAAAAAGAATTCTGAAATGTCCTACATTGAATTATGGAGGGAGAAGATGGATGGAAGGAGAGATGGGGGAGGTTAATGAGTAACATTTTGTAGGCTGAAAAGAATAAAAGACTGGTTTTGCATGCTTGAATGGATGTTAAAGCTTTTACTCACCTCTGTCAGGAGACCCCAGATATCATGACTCCCCAGACACCATCACATCCTGCTTGCAGCTCCAACCAATCCAGAAGCACTGGTTGCTTCTCCTTGTAGATTGGCCATCTGTCCCAAAGCCACCCCTCTTATCTAAATAGCCAAGGTAGGTCCAAAGGAAATAACTTGTTCCTTGCTTCCATGAACTTTCCAAATAAAGTACTCTTTTTTTTTTTTTAACATCCAGCAGACATTTTTCCAACTTCTACCTACCTTCTTGCTACTGTACCAAGACTAGTCCTTTCTTTTAGTGGCTAACATCTGTAATGGCTCAATCAACCCTTGTATTTTACAGTTCTTTTTTGAGTTTACAAGACTTTTGTTGAAAATACTTCCTTTGCATTGTTTTCCAATAACTCAACCAAGTACTAGTTTTCTTTCTTAAACATTTTTTGTGGAACTGGGGTTTGAACTCAGGGCCTTTACCTTGAATCACTCTACTACCCTTTTCTGTGACCTGAACTAAGATAAGCACACAAGAAGTAGCTAAAACATGTAGTGAGCTCTAGGTGTTTGTTTCTGTTGGCAGGAATATTAATTATATTCTTACAAACAATACAATGAGACAACAAGGGAAGGAATCAGAGTGAAGAAGGGACAGAAAAATGCATCTAACATTTGTGCCGGGCATGGTGGTGCTGTTTTCACTGAAAAAGAACCATTCTCCTCAGTATTAAATTTGCAGTAAAGAATAAGGAGAAAAGGAAAAAGTGAGAAGGGAATGAAATGGAAGATCAGAGCTTGCATCATGGTGCTGCTGCTGGTGCTCCTGGTGCTGCCGGGGTGAGTCTAGGAAGACAGAGTGGAAAAGCTGAAGTCCAGACAGTGCTTACTGAGGAGGAGAAGAGCACGCTGGGTAAGACGATGCTGACGTTTAACAGCACGTTCTGCTCACTGTGCTATGATGCTGCTATTCACGTGGACTAATATATGATTAAGAAGTCCTGTGTTCATTTCACCTGGGATATCAGTCTCAAATGCTTTCACCATGAAAGAAGGAAGAATAAAGAATGAGATGTGATTGCTACCAATTATGTTGATAACCATTTGATAAAGTTGATAACCAGGTAGGAATTGTGAGGAAAAGACATTCTCAGGTACTGTTGATGAATGAGATTGGTAAGTATTTGAGTGTAATTGAGCAGCAATTATTAAAAATTTAAAGCTCACATCTTTTAAGCTTAAACCTTCACTCTGGGACTGGATCATTCTGAGGCAGGAAAACATTATTTTGTAAACACGTGCATGCACACAGGTGTTAAGGACATGTGTTACACATTGTAGAAAACATGTCTGTCCCTCTTTCCTACTTGAGTGGGGAAGTACTCATTTCCGGTAGTTGCTACCCCATCTCCATAGGAAAATAGGAGATCTGATTAAATAAAACAGCAGAATTAGATTTCCCACATAAACAGGTCAGAAACACCTTCACATATGCCTAGGGCAGTGAGGGTGACCCTAAGAAGAGATTTAAGGTGGAGCATTCCATATTCCCAGAGTGGCCTTGCCATCTAACACAAAGAGGCAGCCTTACATCAGGAAATCAGCAGACATGTCTCTTTCTTTACTCACCTACAATTTTTCAAAAATTGTAAAATATTTCAAACATTGGCTATCATAGATGTTAGTGTTTTGTCAAACTTGGATCAGGTGCCTTGATCTGTCTAAAAATATAAGATGATATTTTTACGTAACATTAAAAACCTACCTCCAAACATTTCCCCTCTTTCCCCAGAGACAGCTACTGTCTTGAAATCAATGTGCATGTGTCACTTTAGTACATTTCCATTAGCTGTCCATCAGCTGTGCTCTATTTTGTGCTTTGAAACTTACACAAATGTGGAACTGAAGATCATCACATTGAGCAAAGTAAGCCTAGCTTAAAAGTCAAATATAGCATGTTTCCTCTCATATGCAGAATCTAGACCTAAAGTAATGACTATCATGATGATGGGACATGAGTGTGAAAGAGGGACTGTGTGTGGCAGAATCAGCAGGAGGGAGAAAGGAGGGTGAAGATCAAAGTATATTATATGTATTTTATTTATATATATATATGTCATATTTATGTTTACATGAAGATAGAGCAAGGAAACCCACCAGATAATGTTTAAAAAGGGGGGAAGATAAAAAAGGGGGTGAACCTGTTCAAAGTACACTGTATGTGTATAATACCTGCCTAATAAGCACAAGGCCCTGAGTTCAAACCCTAGTACTGCCAAAAAGTATATGTGTATTGTATATGTATAAATATCATACACTAATATATATCTCCATCAGTAATGAGCACATATGAGTTGATGCTACAGTTTGACTAGTTGTGAGTTTGCTGGGACCTTGTAAGCCCACATCACTCACCATTCTTTACCATTTGATTAATACCTTGCTAGAAAATTAAAAATGGGTACAGCAATTAAGGTAGATGCTCTATTATCCCGTATCCCAAATTGTACATGTGAGGGCTACAAACCACTTTCCCTTTGTTGACGTTTAAATCGCTGTTTTTCTTTGTAAGGAAACTGGCAAACACCTTTAGGCACATGATGGTACAATAACTCATTAGATACAGCACTTTGGGGTCAAAATGCTCTGAGGTTTCTATGGCTCTTAGCATCTAGCGCCAAATCATTCTTAAAAAGAATTATGTTAATTTGCTGTGTCACAGTTATGCAAAAACAGGTCACACACACCTGCATTGAATGTTATAAGTGTAATCTTGACATAATTTTCTTGCCATGTAGAAAATTCACATCTATTTATGTCATTCTTCCTTTTATTCACACATATCAATTTTCCCTAAGAATATGGTGGCATTATACATTGTTAAGTGGCTTTATTACATCTTTTGCACTGTCTCTTTCTTGGTCTTTGTTGTTTGTGCAGTACTGAGGATTGAACTCAGGGCCTTGTGCTTGGTAGGCAGGCAAACTATTACTTGAGCCTCACCGCCAGCCCTTGACTGTTTTTTATTTGGGGTTTCTATAATTACAACAACTGTTGACCCATTAATTTTCTTTCTTTTTTGTGCCGCTGGGGATTGAACCCAAGCATTTGAGCATGCTAGGCAAGCGCTCTACCACTCAGCTAAGTCCCCAGCCTCTGACACCAACAGTATACAAGGTTTCCTATTCTCCACAATCTTTGAAAAAAACAACAGCCATTCTAACAGGTGTGAGGTGATGTTTCATTATAGTTTTGGTTTGCATTTCTCTGATAATTGATGATATTTAACATCTTTTCATATACCCGTTGGCTACTTGTACATCTTCTTTGGAGAAATGCCTATTCAAGTGCTTTGCACATTTGAAGAATCAAATTACTTATATATGTTTTTTGCTATTGAGTTGTAGGAGTCATTTGTATAGTTTGGAAATTAGTCCCATATAAGGTACATGGCTTGCAAATATTTTCTCTCATTCTGTTAAGTTGCCTTTTATTCTGTTTATTGTTTCCTGAGCTGAGCAGATGCTTTTCAGTTTGATCTACTCTATTGTCTATTTTTTATTCTACTTTCTGTGCTTTTGGTGTCATATTGAAGAAAGCATTGTTAAGACTACTACTAAGAACTTTCCCTCTGGTTTTTGTTTTTTTTTGAGGGAGGAGTTTTACAGTTTTAGTTTTACACTTAAGACTTTAATCCATTTTTAGTTGGTTTTTATACCTGGCATCAAGCAGGAGTCCAATTTTATTTTTGTGCAAGTGTGTATTCAGTTTTCCCAATACCATCTGTTGAAAAGACTGTTCTTTCTCCATTGTGTATTCTCATCAAAGAATACACTTGACCGCATATGCATGCATTTATCTTGGCTTTCTATTCCATTTAATTTGATTATGTTTCTTTATGTCCCTGCCATACTGTTTTTACTAATGAAACTTTGTAAAAAACCTTGAAATAAAGAGGTATATGGGCTCTAACTTTGTTCTATTTCAAGATTGTTTTGAGTATTCAGCACCCCTTGAGATTCCAGAGGAGTTTTAAGGCAGATTTTTTTTTCTTCTGTAAAATATACCATTGAGACCTGGTAATATAGCTCACATATACAATGCCATCAGGTTTTGACTGGGATTGCATTAAATATGTACATCAGTTTGAGTAGTACTGACATCTCAACAATATTAACCTTTTCAATGCACAAACACAAAAGTTCCATTTATGTGTGTGTTTTGTTTCTTTCATCAATATTTTATAGTTTCCACCATGTAACCCACCTCTCTTATTTTGTCATTTCAAGAATGCTGCATGTATTGGATCATCTCATATATAACCTTTTGAAATTGGCTTTTTAATACAGCCTAGTTCTCTTGAAATCTATCCAAGTTGTTATATTGATCCATAGGTTGTTTTTTAATTGCTGAGTAGTATTCCATGCCATGAATGTACCACAATTTAACTATTTACCTATTGGAAGCATTTGATTCATTTTTTTGTTTCTGGCTATTGCAAATAAAGCTGCTAAGAACATTCATGTATGAGTTTGGTATGAACACAGATGTACTTTCTCTGGGATAAATGCCTAAGAGTGCCATTGCTGAATCACATGGTAAACACATGTTTAGTTTTATAAGAGACTTCTTACCACATATATATGCAAGCTTAACAATATTTTGTTTAATCTTACTAGTAGTTGTGTAGTATAGGATATAATTATATGGTAATACTTTTCTGGGACTTCCTTTTCACTCACCATTAGATTTCCAAGACTTTTCTGTGTCATTGAATGAAACTATAGTTCATTCATGTTCATTGTTGTATTAACTGCACTTTGTGACTATCTTACAGTGTCAGGACAATGGTGGATCAGATTATACCATTTTATGAACAATGTGCATCCTTTTATAAATGAAGCATCATGTGCAGAAGTTTCTTTGGGTGTATCCCTAGAAATGGGGTAGTTGAGTGTTAAGGAATTTGAATGTTCAGCTTTCAGACAAAAGGCTGTATTAAGTTCCTAGGGATGCCTTAACAAATGACTACAAATTTTTCTCTCACAGTTTTGGAGTCCAGAAGTCCGAAATAAAGGCTGGAGGCTTGGAGGGGAAGTCTGTTCCATGCTTCATTCTGGTGATTGCCAGCAACCCTTGGAGCTCCTGGCTTTGTTAGGTGTGTCTTTTCAATCTGTGCCTCTGTCTTCAAATGGTGTTCTCCTGTAGGTGGGAATTCTTCATAGAACAGAGGCTTAGAGGTGGTAGGAAACAGGTCAGTGAGGATGCAGAGGACTCTTGTATGCTCCATCATGGCTTACAAAATGTTCATATCTCAGAGTCATCTTTGAATCAATCCAGTGCAGTAGGAATTATGTTTATCAGAGACAGGAAATTTTCTAGAGCCATGATTCGAACCAAGGTTTTCAGAGTTCAAACCTAGGCTTTTCTCAGTATTCAAATTGGATAACTTCCAGGTATACAAAACTTAGATCTGCCTTGCTGGATTGCCATCTGGATATTTTGATGTGTGAAATATCTGGCAATATTAACTGTTTAAAATAGACTTTGCCCATGCCTCTCCCCTGGGTTATAAATAAAAATTTCTTTGACTCTGTTTGCTGACAGCTCTGGAAGCATCTGCCCTGTTCTCACTTTCAATTGAAAATGGCAGGGACTTGAAACTGAGATGATACCAGGAATGGCACCAAGCTGAGATTTATTGCTGGAAGCTGCTTGCTTTTCTCCTGTTTTCCGGGGATGGTACTTCCAAACTTCCTCACCAAAAACTTGATTTATCTCATAGCTGTGATCAAATGTGTGATTCATCTTCTGCTTCCTGAATTCTGTTGCAGATCAATAAGGAGCAAACCCAATTGCCAACTTTGAGGAATTTCTCAAGTTTCCTCCAAAATGCTACTCTTCAAATGATCAGGTTGCATGGGTTCATGAATTTTCTGCCACTGTTCTTCAAATCTAGTATATTTTCAACATTTTCTTTGCAAAATGCTGTAAATTGTGGCATCTAATTTCAAATGAAACTACTAAAATACTCAAATACCTCTGTTGTTTTCTGTACCTGTAGTTTTGAGGTATAAAGTGATATTTTGATACATGTATATACATTGTGGAATGATCAAATCAGAGTAATTATTGTGTCTATTGCCTCAAATATTTATAACTTATTTATGATGCAAAATTTAAAATTCTCTCTCAGGTATTTTTCTATTGCATATTTCAGGCAAAAGTATAGGAAATATGGATTAAGTAGAGCTGGAAAGAAATGGACAGATTAGAGTTACTAAGGTAGAATTGCAGGACTTGATGATTAATTGAATGTAGGGTCTTGGGGATAGAAGGACGAGGGAAAGACAATTCCTAAATGTCAATCTTGATGCATTTATTAAGGTAGAGAACCATGTAGGAAAAATAAGTTATCTGTAAGGACCTGGGAGGATTGGCAGGAAGAGTAGACAATGACATAAATTTTGTACATAATGGGTTGGAGTTACCCAGGAACTACCTAGGGAAAATGTTGGTTCAGCTGTTGAATGCATATGTCCTGACTTTAGAAGAAATGTCTGGTCTAGAGCTATAATTTTGATTGTCAACATATAAATGACTTCAGGGTCTACCAGGGTAGATAAACATTAAGAAGAGAGGAAAGATTAGAACTGACCTAGAAGAACTCTGAAGATTAAGGGCCAGTCAGTGAATCAGAAACAATGAATCTGATTATAAATAATTAGGCCAACTCAGACTGACTTGAACAATAAAAACTTACGTAAAGGGAAAGCCCAGTGGGAATGTGGGCTTCAGACTTGATTAGATTCATCAGTAGAATGATACCACAAAATTCCTAAATTCTTTCCATTTCTTGCACTATGTTATGTAATATTAGCTTCCTCTTTAATGTAGTTGTGGAATGGCTATTGAAAATCTTCAGGGCTTCATGCTTCCCTTTTTACACTAGGAAAAACATGTCTGTTATTTTCTCAAAAGAGGTTTTATCCTCAGAAGCCCCCAGTAAAACTTCTCTTTTTGTTGGGTAAAATTGGGTTGAATACCTATCTCTGACTGAAAATTCAGTAAGCTTCAGAATGGAAGTATGCTGGTCGACCTAAAATACATACAATCAGACAATGTTGGGAGTGGATTCAAATTCCCTATTGCTCATTGCTTGTGGCAGTGATGCCCACAGATTGAATATTTGGACAACACTTGGATTCGTTATCAAAATGAGGTATACTAGATTTTGAGGAGGTGATCATAATGCTGCCTAGAACTAAGCAGTAAAATGACTAGAAAATGGCTGAAGGATTAAGAATACAAGGAGAGCACAATCCCATCTTTACATACAGGATGGGAAGTGTGGTTGGCAGGAAGAGATTCTGATCAGAGGTCAAATAAGAGAAGAGAAAGGGAACATTTGCTGGATAGTTTATTAGGTGTGTTTTCAGGGTGTAGTGTGGAGCAAAGGGAAGTGAAGAAATGGAGTCAGGGAGTGTAGACATCTTTTTGAGAAGCTAGGATTAGAGGGGTGTAATGTGTAATGGAGGGAACACTTTGCTTGTTTCTATGATTTTCACTTTGAAGATGGTAGAAACTTTAGCTTATTTAAATTCTTATTAAAATAATCTATTAGGAAGGAAGAGATTTACATGAATGGAACAACACACTTAGGAATATACTACATTACTGGATCAGTAACCTTTGACATTCTGCCTGATTGCATATGACAGTAGTGTCCTTGGTTGTAGTGAAGATAAGTTTGTTTGACAGATGTGTAGAGTTCAAGAATCCCATGTGTGCTGTGGCCGTCAGAGAAACTCCTGCGTAGGGTTGTTAGGAGGAAAGACAGAGAACATTGGTACAGGGATTGACCTTGGGCTGCCTCCTGCATGAAGATGAGCTAGAAAAGAATGAATTTGACTATCAGAGTTGAGGAGTACTCACTTGATTTATGTTTTAGCTAAACAAGGAGGTATCTACCTCCTTTGAGTGAGAACAGAGAAAGGCATTCAGAGGTTTGAAGAACGTGGAGGAGTCTGCAATTGTCATTGCAGAAGATATGGGAATTAGATGGCCATGGAAATGTAATAAGATTATTATGTAATGCTATAATCACACAAGTTGAAGCCCTGGACTGTAAACAGTACTTATTTTCAACACATTTTTCAGCTTTTTTGTAGCACAGTAAAGTGACTAATGTTCAAAATAATTTATTATATATTTTATAAAAAGTGAGAAGAGAGAAGTTTGAAGCTTCCCAATACAAAGAAATGAGAAATGTATAAGGAGGAAATGTTAATTATCCTGAATTGATCATTGCACATTAAATATGTATATATATTTGAATTGGCACACTGTACCTGATAAATATGTAAAATTATTATGTGTCAATTAAAAAGTGTTCAGCTGCACATGTTAGGGTCTAATGAGAGGATAGAGGGTTAGTAGGGTTTGGAAAATAACTAGGAAGAGTAATTGAAATGAAGGGCCTTGGAATCTAAGCTTGATATTGAGAAGGTAGCAACAGGTCGGGGTAAAAGATGAATAAATAGGGTCAATTAGTGGAGGCCTAAATGTGACTAAAAAAATAGTTGTAGTTGTAGTGACTTAATTATCAAGCTGTAAGGAAGGACAGGAGGATAGGAAGAAATAAAATTTTCTGAATTGGTGACTTTGGCATAGAGAAGCTTCATCTGTTGACACCCTGCTGTGTGTGACATTTAGTGATTAGCTCAAGTGAGGTGGTAGCAAAGATACATGGGAGATGAGGAAACTCAAAACCAGGAGACCTATTTACTCTTATAAGCTTACACATTATGCTTATAAGAATATATATATATATATATATATATATATATATATATAGAGAGAGAGAGAGAGAGAGAGAGAGAGAGAAAGAAAGAGAGAGAGAGAACATGATTGTGTTAGTGGGTCTGTTTAAGGGGACTATGGGAGAAGGTAGAGGGAAAGAGAACGATAGAGAGTAAATAATATTGAATAAATAATATTGAGTAAATAATATTGAAACACAATGCATCTGTGTATGAAGATAGTGTAATGAAATGCACTGTAAACTGGTAAATAATAGGGGAGCAGTGAAATAGAGAGAGTAAGAAATGGGGGCGTGTTAATCTGATTAAAGCACAATATAAAATGTCTGAAATATGAAGACAAAACCTCCTTGAACAATCAGTATACACTTAAAATATGAAGGATGGAAAGGCAAAACAGGTCCTATCTGGGGTGAGTACCAATGGGAGGCAGGGTAAAGTTAACAGAGAAAGTGAATATAGTGGGTGTATTTTGTTTTCGTGTATAAAAATAGAACAATGAAACTTGTTGAAATGGTTGTAAGAAGGGAGGGAAGGGGGGTGAATGAAGGAGGGAATGAATGGAGGGGTGAATCTAACTAAGATATATTGTAAGCACATATATAAGTGTCACAATGTATCTGGCCTATACAACTACTATATGCAAATAAAAGTTTTTAAAAAGAGAGACTTGGTTACCAGTGGGGCCTCTTTGAATGTTGAAGTCCCCCGAGATAATGGCAGGAGACAGAAATATTTCAAGTGCTTGTGACCAAGACTGGCCCTTAATGACATAACAGTAAGGGAAAGATCACTGAACCAAACTCCAGAGAGCTGAACTCTAATCCCATGTTGATGGCTAAAAACAACTAGCCAGGTAGAGTCTAAGTCCTAGAACAATGGCAGTACCTCCTGAATATCAGGGAAACTGCACAGGCCCTTCCTTACTCATAAAAGTGAACAGGCTCTTCCATAGTCACAAAGGAGGACGTCAGGACAGTTTCCCTCCAGACTTTTTCCTTATGGAGATTTCTAAAAGTCTACTATCTGATACTTACATGGAAGAGTCAAAAGGAGGCCAAAACACTGTTTGAATTGATTACTTGGAGAATATAGTTATATATTAAGTTGTTAGAAATCTTTAAAACCTTGGTGTGAATTTGTTTCCAACAATCACATTCCATAGTTAGTTGAGAGCAGGCTCCTATAAGAAAAGGGCAGGACAAGACATATTCATTGGCTGGGTGGGAATGGCTAGGGGAGTAGGAAAAGAGCTTTGTGAATGCCTGCCCCGGGGGAAGAACCATAGAGAAGCCAGGAGAAGGGGTAGCATCACAGGAGAGCAGTGGTGCTGCCTGAGGAGACAGGAGGACAGCAGTGATCACCTCCACCCATGTATAAGGTGCTTGTTTGCTCCAAACACCAAAAAGAGCACCATGTGCATTGTCTGCTCATGTCACAGTTGAACAGTTGCCAATTCTGTCCTGTCCCCCAGTGGCAGCCTCCCAAGTCCTACGCTTAGACAGTTCAAGGCACTCAAATTAGACACACACACACACACACACACATCAGTAGCCATGAGGACATTCAACAGAAATGATGATGATCTCAACTAAATCTTAACCTAGACTAGAAGCTCCCAAGAATACCAAGCAGCAAATATGCTAACAGAGGGTAACTGATTGATTTCACAATCAAAGTGTGACTAACTCTCCTTTACTAAAATCTAGGCATGCTCCTCTCCTGCTACTCTCTTCTTCTTTTTACTTTGTTAACTTGGTCTTGTCTTGTTGTAGAAAGAGCTGCCAGGTAGAGAAAACCAGAGAGTGAAGGAAAACTGGAAAACACCCAGTAACTGACCCTCAAGTAATTGCAGCTCTCATTTATGTAGGTAATTCTCCATAGGTTTTGAAAACCTACAAAAGAATCATTGAAAGTGGATGTAAGCATTAAGAAAATATTTCCAGAGTAGGTAAGTAAGAAAAAAAGAAAAACTAACTGCTCAGGTGAATGAGTGGTTAATGGGTACTGGAGTCAGGAGACACTGATCCTCTTAACACTTCTCTTCAGAGAACATTCTGGGTTTTATTGGCAGAGAACTCAGAGACAATATAAGATTTAGTATTCTGTTATTTAAAAAGAAATTTAATGATATTCACCATTCTCAGTTTACCTAGACAGGAAAGTGGGCTCATGGCAACAACTCCATTTTACAAAGCATCCTCCAGGCAACGACAGATAACAGGATACTCTATTCTCTGAGCACTTAAACTAATTGCAGTTTTATTGTACAGATGAAATACAATATTTTCTTTCTTCAGTGTAGCATTGATGCAACACAGACACAATTTATTCATTTTTAGACTTGGGGACGTCTCAAGAGACTAAGCAGCAGGCTGCAGAGAGAAAACCAGTGGTGTCAAATTTCAATGTGTCACTTAATTTCCTCAGTCATTTAATTTTATGTCTCAAATCGGAAACCCATCATGTTCTCTAGCGATTCATGTTAGGAAATCAAATCGCTTTGCTTCACTTCGGTTTGTTTTCTTCAGCTGGATTATCTTAGTCACGTGTGCTCCCAGTCCCCCAGCAGTTCCTGCCATAAATGTTTGATTAACAAAGTCATCAATGAGAAAGGGCCTGGCTATGCTGCAGTGTTTTTG